>NC_052052.2:83825330-84152830 GCF_903992535.2 Arvicola amphibius
CAGAATGACAAGGAAGAGGGAGAGTTTTATATTAAAATTCCTGTCAACTAGTTAGTATTCCTCAGGCCTGGCGGGGAGAGGGCGCCTTTGTTCTGGCTGCATTCTCTGTCCTGGGCCACTCTGTGAGTCCAGTGTTCTCACATACACCCCCTCACTGCCTGCTGGAGGGAAACTCAAGCAGAAAAAGAAAAAAACACGCTGTTCTGTAACAGCACACCTCCCTGCAAATCCCAGGGTCCCCGGGAGAAAATCCAGTGGACTAACCCTGGGGGCGGGGGGCCCTAAGCACTGTACCCAAGTCAGGGAACACAAAACATCTGGAGACTGATGGACACTCGGGAGCTACTTTTCATTCATAAAAGTGTGCTATGTAGAGAGACTGACAGCACACACAGATGTGCAGTGTGCTATATAGAGACTGACAGCACACACAGATGTGTAGTGTGCTAAGTAGAGACTAACGGCACACACAGATGTGCAGTGTGCTATGTAGAGACTGACGGCACACAGATCTGCAGTGTGCAATGTAGAGAGACTGACGGCACACACATGTGCAGTGTGCTATGTAGAGAGACTGACGGCACACACATGTGCAGTGTGCTATGTAGAGAGACTGACAGCACACAGATGTGCAGTGTGCTATGTAGAGAGACTGACGGCACACAGATCTGCAGTGTGCAATGTAGAGAGACTGACGGCACACACATGTGCAGTGTGCTATGTAGAGAGACTGACGGCACACACATGTGCAGTGTGCTATGTAGAGAGACTGACAGCACACAGATGTGCAGTGTGCTATGTAGAGAGACTGACGGCACACAGATCTGCAGTGTGCTAAGTAGAAAGACTGACGGCACACACATGTGCAGTGTGCTATGTAGAGAGACTGACGGCACACACATGTGCAGTGTGCTATGTAGAGAGACTGACAGCACACAGATGTGCAGTGTGCTATGTAGAGAGACTGACGGCACACAGATCTGCAGTGTGCAATGTAGAGAGACTGACGGCACACACATGTGCAGTGTGCTATGTAGAGAGACTGACGGCACACACATGTGCAGTGTGCTATGTAGAGAGACTGACAGCACACAGATGTGCAGTGTGCTATGTAGAGAGACTGACGGCACACAGATCTGCAGTGTGCTAAGTAGAAAGACTGACGGCACACAGATGTGCAGTGGGTTCCCAGTCGTGGGGGCACCAGCCTCCACATCTTAACAACAAAAAAATGGAGGCTGAGAGAAGTTACAGTTGAATCCCAGGCCCTGCAGTCAAGTACTTTGTCGTTCTAGGATCAGTGGCACAGAATGAGCCCAGCCCCCTCTGCCCTCCTAGGAGCCCTGGAAAAGCCTCCCTGCTCACTCATATTGTTAGAACAAAGGTGGTCCCTTGGTTTGGTTGCTAGGTGATCATGGGCAGGTACCTTACATCTCTAAGGTCTTTCAAGTGGATTTGAATAAGTGACCTCCTATTTTCCCAAACCTCTGTCAATCAATGTACCTGCTGAGCACTATGGGCATCTTCAGGTATACAAGTCCCCAGATCCAATGAATGCCCTTGAGAACAGTATCCTTCAGGACATGGGGCAGTATGCAGAATCTAGGACCAAGTAGGTCTTTCATAAGCCACCTAGAGACCTGCAATGTTGATGTCCAAGTAATTCCTACATAGTCACTATCCTATCACAGAGAGTGAGGAGATCTTTGGAAATCTATCCCTAAAGCTAGGGGAAGCTTTTAAATTCCTAGTGAGGCCCTAGAAAACACATCTAGAAAGTTACCCTAGAGCTATAACGGGAGCTCGATATCTGTACAAAACAAAATGAAATGACCTCAGGTTAAGCAATAAATGTGGTTCAGATCCTCAGGCCCCTTGTTCCAGCCAAGTGCTCAGAAGCCATGGGTAGCAAGCTGCTACCATCTCTACAGAATGTCCCACAAGGGCTGAACCTAGGCTCTTTCCCATGCAGGTGTAACCACCCCAGAGTGTATGAGAGAAAGGGATGGGCGCAGCCAATGACAAGGTCTCCTAGACTGCAAGAGCACACTTCTCCACATGCTAGAGACAGCATGGCAGGGCACACCCTTTCCGGAGGCTCTGTTTACCTCTTGCTGGCTGCGCGGCCACAGTGACATAACGCCTGTGGATCTATATGTCCCCTTGTCTGTAAGGTGGGGTGGTGACAGCCACCTCACAGGAGATAGTGAGAGTTAGAACACAACAGTACCCAAGGAGATAACTATCCCTGGGAGCTGGATTTGCCTTCTCCCCGGGTCACCTAACAGCTTCTCCAAAGAGACTAAAAAAACTTTGGACAGTTCTTCCAAATCCCTATATAATGGTCCTCTCCAGATTCAAAGTTGGCAGGAAGCCAGAAACCCATAACTTTCAGGTTCAGAGTCATGGCTACTCCCCAGCCCCAGCAGGAGTACCCTGTGAAGATGACACAGCCATGATTCTAGGAGAAACACAGGTTCTGGGGACCTGGGGGAAGGGAGAATTCTGTTACCAGAGGTCAAAAACTCCTAAAGATCCAGTCACCTGTGTTTCCTGGCTCTCTCCCACCCTTGCCAAGGTCATGGATAACTACACACAGGGCAACGGCACACCTTAGGAAAGTCAAGAATCCTCCTTTACAAAGCATGACTTGCTGAGTTCCAAACACCAAATGTTGCCTTCTTCCACAGCCACTTCCTGGGCTGACAAAAAGGGGACCAGAGAACCATGCTCAGGTTCCACCAGCCCCAGCCAGGAGTGTCCCCCACCTACCTGGAGTTTCTCCCCACTCTCAGGGTCCCCATTTCCTGGCATTCTCAACAGCACATCTGAAAGGTGATAAAAGCTGAGTCAGAAAGTTCCCGCTGGCACGAGGGCCCACGCACAAACCAGTCAGGGGTGAGAGTGACAGGGACATTCCTGAACTCCAGGACAGAAGGATGCCAAGGCTCAGAGCAAGCAGAGGCTCAGGAGCCAAGGCTGGGAAGGAAAGAACAGGACTGAGGGCATATAAAATCCAAGCCTCAGACCTAGCCTCACGCAGGCTTGAAAGCCACGCCTGTAGAGGTGGAATCCCCAAGGTCAGCAAGACGTCACCGACGAGATAAAGCCTGGGACAGAGACACTTGGGAAGTAATGAAGTTCTTGTGGGTGAGGCAGGGGACTGATCTGTGTGAAGGCAGGTGGCACAAACTCTGAGGAAAGCCTATCATATAATAATGACTTCTTAGGCAGGGGTAGTCTGGGGTCCTACAGGCACCAGCAAGAAGTCCCAGACTCATGTTTCATTCATTAAGGGGCTTGAACACACACCTCTCAAGGGCCGGAGCCGCCGCCTAGTGACCTTGAGGTGCTTGGTCCGGCCCAGGTCCTCCCCTAGCAGATAATACCAGCCACTGATCTCCTGTCGTGAAGAGAAGGAATGATTAGACCAAAGAAGCACAGGAAACAGTCCAAAGTACCACTAACCCCTCAAAAACAGCAAAACAAACAGACTGTAGGTGTGTCTTCTATCTGTCTGATGATTTCATTGGTTAATTAATAAAGAAACTGCTTGGCCTGATAGGTCAGAACATAGGTGGGTGGAGTAGACAGAACAGGAAGAAGGAAGTGAGGCAGATGCCTCGGGCAATCGCCATGCCTCTGCTTCTGGGTCAGATACCATGAAGCCAGCCACCAGGTCAGATATGCTGAATCTTTCCCGGTAAGCGACCACCTTGTGGTGCTACACAGATTACTAAATATGGGTTAAAGCAAGAGAGAGTTAGCCAGTAAGAGGCTGAAACTAATGGGCCAGGCAGTGTTTAAATGAATACAGTTTGTGTGTTGTTATTTTAGGGCATAAGCTAGCCAGGTGGCTGGGACCCGGGTGGGACGAAAAGCAGGCCTGCCCGCAGCCCCTCACTACAACAGACAAACAAAAATACCTGCAGCTGGACATCATCCCTCCACCACCCACAGCAAGAAGCCTTTTCGAGGCTCTGGACAGAAGTGGTCCTCCCTTAGCCTCTTAACCCTAGAGAACAACTAGGGACTTGCCTGCCTCCTGCCTCCAGCCAGGCTCTTGGACATACCTAATATTGACCCTGGTAAACAATATGTGCTCATGAAATGTTTGTTTACAAGACAAAAAGGAAGGAGTAAAGAGCAGCGTGGAGGTCACCAAAGTAGACACTCGAGACCTCTGTGCAGTCTCCATGAGAAGCACCTTCTCTCCATTCCCACAGGAGACGGAAGTCAAGGCTGCAGCCAGGTGGTCCAAAGGACCTCCACACAGCCATCTTGTGACTTCATTCCAGGACATAAAGCTAAGTGGCAGGGACACAAAACAGGCAACAAGGACATTTTCAAGGCGTGGAGAAGACGAGCACCCACGCCTACTCTGAGCTTCCAGACTGGGGCTCACTGCAGTGCCTAGTATGGTCAGGTGAGGGACAATGACCCAAAGGAAGGTTCCTATGAGCCCACCTTAAGAAGGATGCCATCAGTGCCCAGGCTTCCCCTTCCTGCACCCAGAAGACACATCAAGAGAACCTTTGTGGAGGGGTACCAGAGGTGCCCGTTCCCCTCACCCAGAGCAGGTTAGGAGTACTATATCCCATTTTGGGACTCAAACCCCTAGCCAGCCCAGTGACAACAGCAGCCTATAATTTAAGATACCAATGCCTGCCTCAGTGGGATACCATGTCACAGAAAGCAGCTCAACCCAAGCATTTCCAGGGCCAGCATGACTGCAGCAGTCAGGGCCTAAGTGGACTATGGCTCCAGAAGTTTCCTGTGAACTCACCTTATCTGGAGTCAAAAGGGACCTCACCCCGAAGCTCATGCAGCCGATGAGTGCGCGCTGCCTAGGAGAAGAGCAGAGAATGAGTCTCCTGCTGTCTGTTAAAGGAAGTCTTCTGTAAATGTTCCACAGTGTGCATGCGGCTTCTGAGGGCATCTCCACCGGCTTCTGTTCCTTTTTTTCCCACTTTGTGAGGTCCCCAGGAAAACAGCGAGCTTGGTTGGTCCCCTGCTCAAGGTCACAGAGTAGTTAGTAGTTGGTTCTGAGGGAACCTGAGCATCCTAGGCCTGGGCAGATGGCTCAGTCTCCAGGACCACAGAAGCTCAGGACTGCCTTGAGTGTTTTAGCTGTTCTGGTGCTGGGTGGGTGCAGAGGGTTGTTCCCATCAGAGACTCAGCCACCACCTCGGCTGGGGGCATGCAGTAAGAGAAAAGTTGGGTTCTCATAGCCTTGCTTCACATCCAAAAAGGACATACGCAGTTCTCAGGAGGCTGGAGACCAAGTTCCACACATACCCAACACACAAAAGTTACAATGACTCACAATGACCCTGCTGTGAATGGGAAAGAAAGGCATGAACTAAGTTCAGGCTTCATACATTGTCAGACTGGGATTCCGGGTAAAGTTTAAGCTGGGTTTCTTGGGCAACAGGAATTAAAGGTGCCTAGAGAATGTCCAACTATCAGGAACTTATTAACAGCTTTTAATAATGATGGCATTATTCAACGCTAATGAAATGCCAAAGCTAGCTATTATCTGAGAAAAAGACCCGTACAAAGCTGCAGTTTTATGGGAGCAGAACCACAAAAGACAAACAACAACCGTGTCTGGTAGGTGGAATCGTTAGCAATTTTCTTTTCAGGTCTTCACAGGAACAGTTGCTGCTTTTGTGATGGGGTATAAACGCATTTTCAGTACCTCTGTTGTACAGCGATTCCATTTGACGCTGATACTTGAGCCTTTTGTGGGTTTTGTTTTTGTTTTGTTTTTCTTCCCCTCTTCTCTTTCTACAGCTCCCAACTCAGATTGGTTTCTTTACTACCCAGGACACCACACATGTTTAGGCTGGAGCACAACACTGGCTGCCTGGTTTTCACTATCTGTCGTGCCTCCCAGGATGCTGGTGTACAGGGCCAGGCAGAGATGCCTGAGACTTGAGCTACAGAGTTCATGCCTAGATCCAAACCCAGTTGGTTCAAGGCAGCATCTGGGCACTGGAGCCTGGAGAAAGCTCTACAGGGATTCTGCCAAGCACTCACCTATGGCCAAGCAGAGGTCAAGAATAAATACATATTGTTTGGATTCTCCAGAAAGGGTGGCAGCTTGCCACCTGATAGTTGTAAGCATAACAAAACTAGCTTCTCCCAGGCGGCCATGTCAAGCGAGGGACATGACGCAGCACTCAGGACTGGTCCTCGGTACGGCCACCTCAGGACTGGGGCCATCTCTCCTCCTCCAACTGGGGCTCATGGGCTCCTCCTCCTCCTGTGCCCTCCTATCATGAATAATCTGCTCAAGGAGAGTAATGCAGTCACCCTAATAAAACATCCCTTCACGCTCCTACCCCCAGTGTTCTGGAAAGGGGCCAGAGTCATACTAGCAGGCTAGCCTGCCACAAGCAGCAATCACCCAGATGGCTGTCACTGGTGGACAGCCTTTGCAGGCTCTACCAACGTGATCCTAGCAAGTTTGTTTTTTTCATCAGCATGTTTGGGAGAACCTTCCTTGGCTGGTAGTGAGGTGAGCACACTCTGCACTCATGTTGGCTACCGCTGCAGATTTCCCCATTTCCTGGATGGGTCTTAGCTGTAATAAACACTGCCTCTCCCTTCTCTGCTGTAAGTGGAATTTTTATTCCCTGGTGCTTAGAGAATGCTAAATGGTTAATAGCCTCCCTTGAGCTTTGCTTCCTGCTAAGGGGCCTCCAGTGATTTCATGATCATCCAGGCAGAGTAAATTGTCACAATTAATGTCCACAAGCAGAAACCTCTCTCTGAGTGTTCTTCAATTAGCTACTTCTGAAAGGCTGCTTTTGAAACCCTTTGGAGAAAGAACTGCTTATATAAGCAGCCTGGGTATTCGGCAAGGTACCAGTCAGTTTACCAACTTGAGCCCATGCTGGAGAAGCTGGCAAATTCCCTCTGTGAAGAGGCTCTGGAACCACGCCTCGGTCACTGCTGACTGCCAAGGAAGGCTTCAGCTCCAGGCTTCTGCATTCAGCAAAGGCTTGACAAATGGGGGAATCCATCATGCCCACAGTTGGCAGGCACTGTGCAAGGAGCCTCGTTATTAAGGAAACAAGACAAATAGGCAGGAATTTAAATAGCAGTTCAAGACAGCCATACAGGGCCTGGTACAAGGCGGAGTGAGATTGACAGATGAACAGTGCAGGCTACAAACTGTAAAGGTGCAAGAGGCAGTTGGGGCTGGAAGGCTTGTAGGAGACCTAATGAGCAGAGCTAGAAAGAATGAGAGGAAGGGCTTTTCAGAGAGGGGGCCGATCTCTGCGGAGGCTCAGAGTGACTTTATGGAGCACATGGCAGGCAGTGCTCAGCTTACTGCACGACGAGACACATTATGGTTTTTGGGAAGACACATTAATCTGCTCACTTATGAACCTTGAACTGTTTTGTATCACAGGGTTATATAATTTAATCTTTATTTCTAGTTTGATGCCTTAAATCGAGTATATGTTTTTCTACTCAGTTTTTCCTTTGGGCTACGTAGCCATCACTAGCCAGAAGTTTTCTGATGTCAGGCCATTATACTTGGCTAAGAGATCCTGTTTGCAAAAGGGCTACTCCAGGGTGGTGCCTGGAACACAGCAAAACAGACCTTCCATACATGCAGCTACTGTTATCATAGAAAACTGCATTCTTTAATTATATATATATGTCTTTAAAAATTTATTAATATCCTTCTACAACAGTCTTTCACATTGATGAGTCAAATGTCTGTCTTTCAGAGGAACAATTACATTTTTCTCCAAGACTGTTCTCTGGCTACAAGTTAGAAAAGTGCTTTAATCGATATTAGAAGCTTTGGTTTTCCCTTCTGCTTATTAACCACCGGGACTTCGAGTTCTCTGTGTGCACACTGCCTGAAGAATTGAAGGGTTACTATTACCTGAGCGTGAATACGTCTTCATGGCTCTGCTTCTTTGTAAATTGTTATATATACATATTATGTTTTATATATATTACTGATAAGACATGAAATTGTGTGGAATTTGCTTGAAAACCATCCATTGGAGGAGGGGCAAGTGGGTGGGGCAGAAAGAAAGGTAATCAGCCACACGTTGATACGTTGATAACAGAAGAAATGGGGTTCTGCATCTTGGGGGGTTGATATCTGCCTTCTAGCCTTGCATATCTTTGAAAAGGTCTATAGTTTTGCTTTGTTTTAATTTAACAAGCTATTTTATGAAAGTAGCTATAATTTTTAATACTCACAGAACTTTGAAATTGGACAAAAAAGCCTTAGCAATGACTGTATTTTACAAACGAATAAACTGAGGCACAGAGCTGGGGAAAGGCTGGCCCACAGTGTCACAGCCAGTGAGAGCGGTTCTCCTTCACAGGCCCACTGGTTCTCCTCAGCTCCTGCCAGGATGCTGACATGCCCTGAACTCAACAGCTCCTGTGATCAGTGGTGTATGTGCACGGGTGCATATATGTACATAGGCCACCATGTCAAGTGTCCTGCTCTGCCAGTTCCACCTTATTCCGAAGTTGGAGCTAGGCAGGCAACTAGAAAATCTCAACTACCTTTGAGTCTTTGACGGTCACTGTGCTGGGGCTTGCATGTTGCCATGCTTGGCCTCGGTGCTGGGGATTCAAACTCAGGTTCTCCTGACTGCACAGCAAGTGTTCTCACCCCCAAGCCATCTCCCCAGCCCCACCAGGACTTTTCTGTGCAGCCTGTCTCTAGTAGGCATCAACAGCCGACACTGGGAGGATCTTTCCTTGTTGCCTACAGGTTCACTATGTGCCCTCTACACGTCTGATTGGGTGGTTTATACAAAGCTACACCACCTGTGCTGAAATATCTCAAGGTTGGAGGAACAAGACCCTGACAGGGAAGGAGAGTGGCTTTGGAGTCATTTGTCACTTGAGGGAGGCAGGCCAGCGCACTGGGATGTGGCTATAAGCACAGACTTGCTTTCTGACTGCCTGGATCTGCAGCTGATTTTTTTCTGCATTCCAGGTGTGTTACTTTGGACAAGTTACATAAACTTTCTGTGACTGTTTCCTCTCCCATAAAAGAAGAGAGTGGGGATTAAATTAGATAAGGCATACCATGGGCTTAATGTTCACATAGAATAAATGCTTGTTATATAACCTCAAGGTCTCACGCTTTCATAAGTCTCTGAAGAGAAAGACAACCCTAATTCTCACCTGTCCAAACCTGTGTTAAATGAGATACTGTATGGAAAATGCTTTGTAACAGAGAACAGTCCAGTAAGCTTGCCTCCCACCTTCTATGGTGGCCTTTGACATTGATAAACTGTAAGTCTGTCTTTCAGAGAAACACAATTTAATTTGGGAGCGTTTGGCAGTGCCTGTGTTTCCTGTACTTGCTGTCTGTCTGCTCGGCTCAGAGACCTCTTCTGGTTGATAAAGAAGAGCCGGCTGAGAAAAACAGCAACATGGTGCTGACAACCTCCGTGGAGCCATTTGCTCCGCAGGCAGGCCTGCCTGGGCCTGCCCCCAGCCCTCTTGAGCTTAGGACTGTGACTCTGATCATGAGGCTGGCTGTGATTTATTTAATAAAGAATCTCACTTTCCCAAAATAGGCAACTAGTAGAGACAGTGCCCTGATCAGGCGGTCTCGCTAGGGCTGACTCACTTTCCCCAGCCTCACTTTCTCTTCCAAAATGTGACCCGCATTGCTGGCTTCTCTGGCAGCTCTGCCTGCCTGCTTCCCATGAAGGCTCGGCTCCAGCCCTCACCTCCACCAGGAGCTTGCTGACTATGTCCCTCTGCTTCTCTGACACTCCTCTGGGCTCTTTTAGGGCATCTGATCCAGTTTACTGACCCTTCAAAGATAGGGCCTGACACTCAGGGTGTCCTGGGTGGTGCATCCCATCCATCCCATACATGAACCACCAGCAGACAGCAGCGTCTCCCCTTGTCCTTCACACGCTGTTGGTGACACCCCTTCCTCCTGCCTTCACGCTGAGTATTATGATCAAATACTGTTCCCATCAATTCTCTTTCACCTTGTCCTACCCAAAACCTTCCCAAATCTTAAATCTACGGCATATACCTGTAACTCTCTCGTCAGTGTCCCAAACACCTAGCTGGCTTCATCAGCTTACCACGGGGCCTTGTCTAAGTGTAGACCTCCAGGTTCTGCTCGTGGAAATGTGGGTCAGCCATCTGGTGTAGTGCCTGGGAACCTGTATTCTATACAGGTACCCTGGGAGACTCTGATGTCCAGCCAGGACCAGAGCCACCAGCACTAAAGAGGAACACCATTCTCTAGAGGACCTATGGATCCACCTGGCTGGATCTACACCAACTCCATCTCAGCTCTGTTGAAGAACTACTTTACCCTGACCCTCCCCAAACACCGGTGAGTCCTTAGACATGGCCTCGCTCCACAAACCCACCCTCTCCACTCTGTCCTTTTGGGCTAGGAGGCAACATGCTAACAAGGACGGAATCAGATCCAACTGCCCGTCATCTCTTCCCAGCTCTACTGTTCACTGTTTGGGTAACCCCGGGCAAGGTCTGATCCCCTGAGCCTTGGTCACCTCTTCTGGAAACTTAGCACAAACTACACAAATGAGGTAATGCATTCTTAGCCAGACTCAGCTCAGCACCCCACAAGTGAGGTGCCTGTTATCGGTGTGACTCCCCTTCCTCAGCCACCTCCTCAGTCTCTGTCACTGCACCTCTAGAGAGCAGCATGAAACGTGGCAGCTGGAACGAGGCAGCTGGACAGGCAGATGACAAAATGGGTGGACCAAGTGGGTACCACCGTGAGCGTGGCTCTGTGATGCAAACACTCTTCATTCTCAAGGTTAAATGGGATCCCTAAAAGAGCACAGCAGTGCTGGGTGGTGGTGGCGCCTGCACCTTCAACCCCAGCCCGTGGGAGGCAGAGGCAGGCAGATCTCTGTGAGTTTGAGGCCAGCCTGGTCTGTAGAACAAGACTGGCTCCATAGCTACTGAGAAATAAATCCTGTCTCAAAAAACAAAACCAAAACAAAAGTGGGCATAGTAGCTAATGGAATTTATATTACCAAGAAGAATTCAGGAGTTAGGGTCATAGTTCAATGGGAGAACATTTGCCTGGTATGTGCAAGGCCCTGGGTTCACTCTCCAACAGGGTACATACACAAACAATATTTCCAGGTCTAGGCTGGAGAGCTGAGCTGATTTTTATTCACCCGGGCCCCTTTTCAGTTTAGTTCTATTCATGGCTTGCTGAACAAGTAAGTGTTCCTGGCGAGCAGGTCTCCCAGCTTCAAATATTGCCTTTGTGAAGTGAGCCCCATGCTGCTCTGGCCCAGCTGGCCTTGGCAGGCAAATGCTAGCGCTGGCTTTCCTTAGCAGCCAACACTCACGCCTGCCTACGGCACCCCACCCCACGTTGTAACATCACTTTCTGCTTCCTCACACCTGCCTGGCCCAGAATGCCCCTTCCTTTTCTCCTTGTCTTACTCTCTGCCTGGCTTTTCCCATGAAGCCCTCCCAGTCACCTTCCCACACGTACTCTCGCTTTCCTCCATCCTATTCTGTGTTCAGGGAGCATGTATGCACTGGACAGTGGTGACTCAGAGCAAAGTAAGCCCAATGCAACTGGGTTATGGATATGCTGTCATTGTGATTTACCTCCAGACAGTGCCTAATGTCCCTTCCTTCAGAGCAGAGTCAAGGTGATGGTAGTTGGCATCCCTGGGGATTTAAACTCTGCCTTCTTGACACCAAGAGCTCAGCAAATGTTCTTTGACAATGTGTCCTGGCCTCCCCTTCATCATCACTTCCATGTGATAGGGCGGGGGGGGGGGTGCAGCCTCTGCAACTCTACTTATTTAACCTGAAGGCATTTATACCCTCCTGCACGCTGCCACCCAAGTCCAGCTCAGCAGGTCTCCTTACCTGGTCTCACTGGCCCTGTTCCACACTGTCACCAGAAGACGTTTCTGATCACCCTCCTCTGGGACAGGCCTAGGAAGCAAAGCAGACGGTCAGAGCATTAGGAGGGCCCAGCTCCAGGCCAGTCTCACAGGGCCATGACTGCAACAGCTGAGAAGAAATCTACAACTGGCTAAATATAGTGTGGGAGAGGGGGCCTCACGCATGTACTAGGATGGCTACTACATGGTTAAGAACAAAAGGAAGGCTGGGACATGCCATTATAAAGCAATCCTGTGTTGTAAACACACGCAGAGATGCATGCCCACATGAACAAAGGGATCCTATAGGAAATGCTGCAAGGCGTATCTGTGGGAGTAGGGGGTCTGACTAGTTTCTCTTTTCTTCTTTTTGTTCACCCATATAGTCTAAGTTTGCATAATATGCAAAATTATGTCATGAAGTGAGGAGAAAACCAAAATATTATGATTCATTCTCACTAACAGGAAAAGACTAAATGTCCATGACCTTCCCATTGGCCCCTGAGTGCCCAGAGATGGGGGAAAGAAATAATAGTGATAACAACAACAGCAGCTCCCCCTCCGATGGGAGTCCCCAGCTCCCCGGGCAGGAACTATTATTAACTCCATTCTACAAACGAGGAAGCCAGGGCTCAGGAAGGTTAATGAGTTTAAATAAAAAGGCGGGGCAGGATGAGCAGGTAATGCCACTCCCTTCTGTTGAAGGTGAAACCTTGGCGAGAGGCACAGTAGGAAACTGGCTACTCTTGGGGAAGGAGGGCCAGCCCTGGTGACTGTTGTCAGGAGAACCAGCCAAGTGATGTTATTGCTGCTCCTCGCTGCTGGGCCCAGGCCAGGGATGCAAGGACACCGGGATGAGAAGACAAAGGCAGCCTTCAGAAGCTGCTGTTTTTCTGCTTAGACTGCCCCAGACAAAACCTCCCCACCTGCCTCTCCCCTCGGGGACTGGCCCAGCCGCCCCCAACTCTTACAAGAAGAAGTGCTCATGGAAAGCCGGGTCTCTGCAGTCCGGGATGGTCTGCGTCTTCCGACAGCACTGCTGGGTGTCTTCGGGGATCAAGGAGATCTTGAATAGAGAAAGTAAAAACATTAGGCCACATCATCACCTAAGCCTTGCAGCTAGCTCTGCATGACTCCAAACTAAAAGCTTCCCAAGGCTCTTCTAAGCAGCCTGTGAAGAGGACAGAGCAGAGTGTCCATCACAAACAAGGAACCTGGGGCCAGTGGGATGGTCACCACGACAGGGAGTCATGGTGTGGTTCCAAGAAGGCAGTGACAGGTCCCTGGAATAGAATACAGCTGTTATCGTCTCTATTCTTGCTCCAACCAGGAAGCTTTCCCCAAAAGCCTCCTCCCTTCTAAGTCCCCAGGAGCCCCTGGACAATCTGTTCCCTCCCTAGGAAGCTCCAAGGCCATGCGTTCACTACTGGAGTCTTCTTCCCCTGCCTTGGGTGTCCAGCCTATGCCTGTCAAGTCTTTCTCCAGTTCTAGGCAGAAAAGGCTTCAGAAAGTAAAGGGGAGGCCTGCACCTGGCTTCTTGGCTGCTGCACTCTGGGATGTCCCTGGCCTTTGACTTCCTATAACCTTCACCCCTGTGGTCCTCTGCAGTCACTGCAAGGCTCTAACCCAGAAAGATCTTGCAGCCCTCAGAGATACCCCTTCCACCCTCCTTCCCAATCCTGACTGTTTTGCCTCAGTTTGGTGGGGAAGGGAATGAAGAGGCTGCTGTCCACAAAAAAAGCTTGTGTGTCAGTCAGCAGCATGGTCATAGTGCACACTATGTAAATCACCAAGATCACTCTTAAGAGTCTAACACTTGCCCAAAGCCCTAGGAAACAAGTCAGTCAAAAGGCAAGGGTCTAGGCCAGCACAGCCTCATAAATGACCAGAGGCCCAGTGAATGAGGTGGTAGCCACTACCTTAGGCCCCAAACCCACAGGTGTGACTCCACTCAGGGCCATGGTTCCTCAGTACCCCACACCAGCCTCCAGTCCCAGCAGATACCTTCACATAAGGATCACAAATGCCAGGCTCGTGGCTCATCAGGCCTTTGCCTTCTATAACTAAAAGAAAATTGAAAGGTTAGGGTAAGTGAGTAAGGACCTATACACAGCACAGGCACATACTCACTAATGGAAGGATATGAAAATGCACGGCATATCTGTGGGCAGCAGAACTCTGACCCCTAATCCAGGTCTCTTGGTTGACATGCTAACTAATGGTTGTTACACTCTTTGCCTGGTGCATTGCCACTCTCCCACCTTATGCTCTGGCAGCACCCTCATGATGCTACAGCACGGAGTGCATTCCATTCCCCAAGTCTTACAGCCAGAGAGGAACCTACAATGTATTCAGTCCAAGCCATCATTGAGTTGGGGAAATGTGGCAGCCAGGAGGACCCAAAGATGTAAGAATTATGTAATCCTGTGCAGAATCACAAAGTAATGAAAATGGCAGTCAGATTAGAATCTGTGTCTCTTGGCTCCCAGTCCAGTGCTCTCTTTACCTTCTAAGACAGTCTTCAGGGATGGAGCCCAAGCTTCCTGGGCACTGTGTATGCATTGGGCAGTGTCACAAATGATTACAAGCTCATAGTCCAAAGGCAGGCGAGCAGTACACGAAGCCAAGTGTACCATTCTCTCACCATGTGTACTAGAGTAAGCAACTTCGCCTTCCTCAAACTGCGTGCTCCGTTTCTCTAAGAGCTGGTGATGATATTCACTCACATGACACTTGTACTTTTAAAATAAAAGAAGATTTCTAAAGTGCCCAGTAGACTGCCTGGTCAATAAGAAACCATTCTACAAAACGTTTGCTACATGAAAGAATGAATAAGTGCGGGGGGTGACGCAGTAGATTGTCTGCTTAGTATGCATGGGGCACCTGATTCAATCCTCAGCACTGTCAACAAAACAGAAATAATAACAAAGACAGACAGACAGACAGATAGATGATAGATAGGAAGAACGGGTTAAAAGGCCACCCCAAAGGTCAGAATGGCTCTCTTGCCTGAATTCCACAGCAATGGGTCTAGCAGAACCTTTATCTCTCGTTTTCTTTTGTGTTTGGTTTGGTCAGGCCCTGGGTTTGGCTCACATAAAGCCCCAGTAGTCTGGGGCATGAGGCCTGGGAAGCCAGGCTGGAAGGGATGAAGAGCTGAGGCTGGGGGAAAGCCAAAGCAAACTACACAGTACAAATGGGATGGCAGGGGCCAAGATGCATTTTGCAAAAATTGTTTGCACAGCTGGAAAAAAGACCCTAGCAGTCCCGGAACACCCCTCTTTTGGTCCTTGGGAACTTCACATTGGGCCCCTTAAGGCCAGGAGCAAAGGACCTCAGGCGCCTTCTGTTCTCTGTTCTGTATCCTAGCTACTGTTACTTGAAAGTATATTCCTCCCCTCTAGGGTGTGGCTTTCCTGGTAACCTCCTGGGTCTTTCTGACTACCAATGGCAGTAGGTAGCCCTGACCACACCCTTACTGTACTCCTATCATGGAAGAGAGACCAAACTCACGGTGGCACAGTATGGCCAGGCTATGATGAGGACCCAAAACAGGAGGAAAAAAAAAGCCCCTGGACATGGGTAAGGACAAGGGGTCACTCCTGGGGACCAGGGGACAAATATAGCTTTCCTTCCTGAGGCTCACTGATATCCTTGGTAGGCATAGTTCTTGCAAACTCAGTGGAAGGAAAGGTTCGTTTTAGGAGGGAGTTCAACAAAAGAGAAAGGTTATTGTAGACACAGGAACCGTAGCTCACATGCCAAGACAGAGAACACTGACAAACAGGGTACATTCCAGAGGAGTGGGGTGCGCTGCACACAGAATGGGGATGCAGAGTATCTTGCACAGCCAGAGACAGAAAGCCTAGAGAGACAGGTACAATCTTCCAAGTAAGCTGAAGAGTTCAGACATCAAGGGCCACAACAGGAGCTTGGCAATCCTCAGATCCTGGGTAGAAGGAAGGATAACTGGATTAAGTGGGCAAGCCAAGTGCTCCCTGGCAACCACAGCACCACTGAGACACAGGGAAGGACTTCTGTTTGGTGTCCACGCACCAAGCACAATACTCAGTGCAATACTCAGACACTAATTCAGAAGATGATAGCTTTCCATTGTATCTTTATCAGTCACCTCTACTGTGTGACTGCTTTACCATATAACTCATTTAATCCCTGGAACAACCCATGAGTGACATGGTTGCTATTGCCAGCACTGTGTGAGGGAAACCTGAGTTTGCTCGAGCTGACTTAGGGAGCAAAACATCAGAGCCAGTGGCGTGGCTCCAGAGGCTATGACCTTAACCATAACACTGTGCTGTCCATCATTGTAGTGATAAACAAAATAATGAAGATTTAAAAAGAAAGACAGCAGGGAAGCTAGGACAAATTTTTCACTGCTGCGTCTGGCCCAAGCATAACTCTGAGATGTCTAGAGACAGTTGCGGCCTGCTGAGGATGCAGGCCTAGTCAAAACTCCAGACTTTAGAGTGAGGACAGGCACTGGGGTCTAGAGAAAGTGTCCCAAGTGAGCACCCACTTTGTCAGGGGACAAATGGCAGAATGCTATAAGAAAAGAAAAGATACCATAGTGACACCACACCCTGTCCAGCTCCAGGTAGGAAGGAACCACGCCTCTCCTCCCTTGGTGAGCCTGCATAGTCATACTCACTGTGCAGCAGCAGAACCCGGTCCTGGGCATCAATGGACAGCTTCAGCTGACCTAAGAAACAAGAAAAGAAACATCTTTCCCTCGGCTCCTTCAACAATGATCGTAAAGGAGCTCCTCTGCTCATGTGAGGCCGTCTAAAGACGTGCAGAATCTCTGCTTGGCAGCGGCCTTCTTTCCCCATCAGGAGTGGCTTCTGTAGTGGCTCCAGTCCGACGGATGACATTCTGATGATGGGAAACTCACCCTTGCACAGGGAGGCAGCCCAGGAAGAGAGTGGACAGTGTTTATATTGGCAAATGGGTAGGATACAAGACACTGTTATACTCTCTGCCACATGGAAGGCCAATTGTCAGTGCAGGTTATATACACTGGAGTTTTATATGTGTATCCTTCAGCAGCCTGTGTGCATATATGGGTAGTTTGTCTCTGATAGGCAGGCATCTGAAGAAAAGGAAGCATGGAAACTTGAGTACAGCTGTCCTGGGAGTGGTATGGACTGCTTCTCTGTGGCCTGGCATGGAGTATTATTGACGAGGGGTTTTGTTCTAATTTTTTAGATTACGTGCATTGAATATTTTGCCTGCATGCATATCTGTGCTTCTTGTGCATGTCTTGTGGCCTAAAGGTCAGAAAAGGACATCTGATCTCCTGGAACTGGAGTTAGGGATGGTTGTGAGACACCATATGTGTGCTGGGAACTGAACCCAGGTCCTCCGAGCAGCAAGTGCTCTTGACCAATGAACTATCACTCCAGCCCAATAAGTTTTCGAAGGGGAGACACTGCAGAGCAAAGCACGGGGTATGTGTGCATGCTAAAAATGGACAGCAAACTAAACACAGAATCGCCTGGAGGACTTGAAGGAAAGTTAAGGATTCCAATTTATGTTGCTTTCTGACTCTTATTTTTTTTAACAATATAAATGTATCCACGAACAACATTTTTAAAATTATTTTTATTGAGCTATATATTTCTCCACTCCTCTCCCTTCCTCTTCCCTCCCCTTCAACCCTCTCCCATGGTCCCCATGCTCCCAATTTACTCTTGTCTTTTTCTACTTCCCATGTAGATTAGATCCATGTATGTCTCTCTTAGGGTCCTTGTTGTCATCTAGATTCTCTGAGATTGTGATTTGTAGGCTGGTTTTCTTTGCTTTATGTCTAACGGCCACTTATGAGTGAGTACATGTGATATTTGTTTTTTTGGGTCTGGGTTGCCTCCCTCAATATGATGCTTTCTAGATCCATCCATTTGCCTGCAAATTTCAAGATGTCATTATTTTCTCAGCTGTGTAGTACTCCATTGTGTAAATATACCACATCTTCCTTATCCATTCTTTGGTTGAGGGGCATTTAGGTTGTTTCCAGGTTCTGGCTATGACAAACAATGCTGCTATGAACATAGCTGAGCACATGTCCTTGTGGCATGATTGAGCATCCTTTGGATATATACCCAAAAGTGGTATTACTGGGTCATGAGGAAGGTTGTTTCCTAATTTTCTAAGAAATCGCCAACCTGACATCCAAAACGGCTGTAGCAGCTTGCATTCCCACCAGCAATGGAGGAGTGGAACAACAACATTTTTATAACTAAAATTACAACACTCAGGAGGTAAAGGCAGGAGGATCTCTAGTTCAAGGCAAGCCCTGGTTACATAGCAAGATCCCCCCGTCCCTCTCTCTCTTTCTCTCTCTCTCACACACACAAAGGCCCACATAGCTCAGTGCTAGAGTGTTCACCTAGCATACATGCAAGGTCCTGGGTTCAATTTTCAGCACCACAAAGATAGATAGATGAATATCAAAGAGGGGAGGAAAGATGGAAAGATGATAGGGGGTGGGTAAAGAATGGAGACTCTAGTGGGGTGGTTGTTTGTGTCTGGCTTCTCCCATTTCTATTTAAGTAAAAGAAAAATAAAATGATGTTTCAGGTTAATATGAAGAAATAGCTCATTGGGTAAAGCACTGATGTCCAAGTGTGAGAACTTGAGTTCAGATCCCCAACCCAGAACCCACATAATAAAGCCACAGGAGTGTGTCAGTAACCACCATGTTCCTACAGGAGACAGGAGGTAGAGATGAAATTCCCAGAAGCCTGAGGGCCAACAAATGTCTTGGTTAGGGTTGCCATTGCTGTGACGAGACACCATGGCTGAAAGCAACTTCTTGGGGAAAGGGTTTATCTGGCTTACACCTCCACAGAGTACTCCATCACTGAAGGTTTCAGAGCAGGACTCTGGAGGCAGTCGCTGATATGGAGGGGTGCTGCTTGCTTGGTTCCCATGGCTTGCTCAGCCTTGCTTTCTTATAGAACTCAGGACAACCAGGCCAGGGGTGGCCCCACCCACAATGGGCTGTCCCTTCCCTATCAATCATTAATTACGAAGGCATTTTCTCACCTGAGGCCCCTCCTCTCAGATGACTACAGCTGTGTCAAGCTGACCTGAAACTAGCCAACACAACAGAGACCACGTTTCAAGCAAAGTGCAATCAAGGACCAACATCCAAGGTTGTCTTTGGACCTCTATAGGTGTGTCTTGGCACATTTACTCCCAGAGTCCTTCAGCCACTCCTCGGGCTGTCACTATCCCAGCTGTTCATCTCTGTGTGTATCCTCTGTGTGGGCTGGTGCCTGAGGCCTGGGCTTCATTACTGACTAGCAGACAAGCAAGTAGTCTTTAGATAACAAAAAGAAGCAAGTTCTGTGTTTCGAAATTCTCCTTGAGGCCCCCAGCCACAGTAACCCGGAACGCCTTGATCCTCACATGGTACAACCCACAAGCTAATCAGACTCTAGCTTTCTTCCCATCAGAATTCTTACTTCTCGCCTGACCAGGATGCAGGCCTCAGAAGCCCAGGAGGTCCATTCTAGTTCCAGGCCCAACTGCCCACTTCTCTCCCAGGACTACAGTGTCTGTGGCTAATGACGGAGTTAAAATGCACTGCAGGCTGTGATCATATGATACTGGAGCGTGATAAGGTCCTGCGATCAAAGGATGCCTGGGAACCTGCAGGACAATTATCTCAAGGTCTCTGAAATTGCTCCTCTCAGGCTCCCTAGTGCCTAGAAATCTGCTGCAGCCCCAGTGCCTGTTCCAGGGTAGGGTAGGAGAGGAAAGTTTGAAACAGATGTGGCCAGCAGGCATGGGTCAGGTCTCACCAGTCCAGTAGCAACTAGGTTTAGCATGAAATGTTGTTTGTTTGTTTCTGAAACCACTGCCAGGGCAAAGTTATCTCTAGCCCAAATATGTTCCAATTTGCAAAGCCCTTAGAATTGCTACACTATACAAAACCTACCAATAGCCCTTCCCAGAAATGAAGACATATCCCCATACACAAATAGGCCATTGATTCTATTGGGCAAACATGGTAGAGGGCAGATCTGAACACACAGTAGATTGGACAGGTGTACAGGTCAGGCCAAAGCTGGACCTGAAGAAGAAAATGGTCCTAAGTGAGTTGTTCTCAACCTTCCTAAGCTGTTATCCTTTAATACGGTTTCTCATGTTGTGGTGACCCAAATCATAAAAATATTTTCGTTGCTACTTCATAACTATTTTTGCTACTGTTACGAACTGTGAATATTTTTGGAGATAGAGGTTTGCTGTGTGTGTGTGTGGGGGGGGGGGGAGTAGAGACCCAAATGTTGAAAACCACTGTCTAGGTCAAAGATTGGCTCAGAGTTCTGATGAGTCTATAAGATCAGCCAAGGGTGTGTACTCAAAGAGGGCCTAAGGGCCTTTTCCATTGTAGTGGCAAAGATCAAGGCAAAGAGCCAGCTTCCAGACTCCTGATCAGGCCACCTAGACCCATAGATGAGGATTAGATCAAGAATGGGCCATACTTGCCTCCCCCACCTTCCCCATCAGCCTCCTCTATCAAATGTCCAGCCCTCAGGGATCCTGAAGTCACATTGTTAGTGTAGCTGGTGTAAACAGTAACTTGGACCAAGAAGATCCAGGGTAACCCCAGAGCCCAACTCAGCATCCTTCCTGTGCAGCAGTTTGTTAGAACCCATAGCCCCCAGCGACACCTCCTCCACCATCTCAGGATAAAGTGCCACAGCTTCACTCAAGAAGCCAATGGAAGGGGAACAGGCGGTGGTGGCACAACCTTTAATCCTAGCACTTGGGAGGCAGGAGCAGTGGATCTCTGAGTTCCAAGACAGCTGATCTACATGGTGAGTTCAAGGACAGACATGGGTACATATAGAGACCCTGTCTTAAAAAAAAAAAAAAAGCAAGGGAATGCAGGCTAGATGGGTGAGCAGGCAGAAGCACCTGAGTCTGATACCCAGGGCAGTAGAAGCATGCCCTGCCACCCACACCCACACTCACATGCACACAACAATACATAAAAATTAATTTAAAATGAAGGAAGCCAAAAGACCACCAAGGAGCTGGGAGAGTAAAAAAAAAAAAATCTAAAAAAAAAAATGAACCACTGGGGAAATAGAAGACAGGATGAACCCTGAGTCTTTGGCTGATCTGAATTAAAAAACAAGCAAGATATGGCCCCTCCTTCATTTTTGTACTTTGCAATCGTCCTGCTTCCCCCTCTGCACTCAGAGCGTGGCTGGGGGCCTGAAGTCAGCCTCAGGGCTGTGTAAGGACATGGGGTAGGCTCACATTGGAAAGGGCGGTTACCCAGGACTACAGATGTCCATCTCTTCCTCCTGGTAATGGGTGCTCAAGGAGCCTGTTAGGATGTACCCAGGACCCGGGACCCAGACCCAAAGCAAGAACAGACAGGACCCCGGTAGGCCAGGGATGATGCTAAAGGAGTAAACTTAAAGTGTGGAGAGGGCAGCAACCTCCAATTCTAGCACAGGCCTGAGGGCACAGGCGCACTGTGCACTATGCAATGAAAGCGGCCAAAGAAATTCTGTCCTGCAAGCTTTGCTCCCTGGAGAACACAGGAAGACAAACTCAGCACAGAGCTCAGAGACGGACTCAGAATATAGCAAGATCTGGGCTACACCCCCTTCCTGGACTCCAGGGTCAGCAGACACATGTCCTCAACAGAGTCCCTGCCACTCTGGGGTATGTCAAGAATACATCTAGAAAGTTCACATAAAGTAACAGTCACCCTAAAACAATTTACCCCCCCTAAACCACTGCTCACCTAAGAACTGTTATACAGAGCTGGAAAGATAGGTCACGTAAGCATGAGGACCTCAGTTTAGATCCCAAGCCCTCCCATTCAAAGGTGGGGGGATTTAACTCAGTAGGAAGAGTATTTACTTAGGAGATAACAGGTCCTGGGTTCAGTCCTCAGCTCCTGGGGTGGAAAGGTAAGGATTTAGAGGGTGCATGACATGTGGGCATGTGAGCATGCATCTGTAATCACAGTACTAGAGAGACAGGTGGATCTCTGGTAATTTGTCTGGCCAGCCTAGACAAATCATCAAGCTTCAGGTTTAGTGGAAGACCCGGGGTCAAAGTAACAAGTGCAGTTATAATAATAGCAATAATGTAGAAAGCAATAGAGGACGATGCCTGTGGAGGACTTCTGGTCTCGCCACATCCACGCACTCATGTACACAAGTGCGTAGACAACGGCAGATACACAATACATACATATACACACAGAGAGAGGGAGAGAGAGAATGAGCACAGGTTCTATCACACGATGTCAGTGTACACAGAACCCGACCAACGACTGACATCCACAGAGTCACCCTCCAGTTTTAAGGACTGTCTCAAGAGGATGGTTGGAAGGAGCCCTGCCAGTCCTAGTTCCCTGCCTATGTCAGCCATCTGATCTACACAGGAGCCCTGGTTCAAACTCAGAGGGAATGAGCATGTTAACCAGCTCTGCTTTCAGTCCTCTGATAAACAGCAGGCAGTTTATCAGACACAGCTCCCGGTCACTAACCCTGGAGAATTCTCGTGTCTGCTGGACTGAGCTTCATTCTCAGTTGCCCTCTTGCCCCAGACCCTGCCAAATAATTATTTCTTTCTACTTCAGTGGATTTGCCTGTTCTGACAGCTCATATAAATGGAATCTTACACTGTGCTCTGGGTCTGGTTTCCTTTCTCTTGCCATAATGGTCCCAAGATTTAAATATGTTGTAATAGGCATCAATACTTTATTCCTTTTTATGTCCGAATAATATTCCACTGCATAGATAAACCACATTTTCTTTATCCTTTCAGTTTACAATAAGTATTTGGGTTAGTTCCATTTTGAAGTTACTATAAGTATTGTTACCAGGAGCATTAATATACTAGTTTTTTAGTGTCCAACATACAAGTTCACACACACATTCATAAGCACTTTTCCATTCCTCTTAGACATACAGCTTGGGGTGAATTTGCTAGGTCAAATGTTAACTCCATCTTTAACTTTTTGAAAACTGCCAGAGTCTCTTTTCAAGTGGCTGAGTTGTTTACATTACTACTAACCACATACAGACATTCAAATGTCCCCTCATCATCTCAACATTTATTGTTTCTCTGTTTAATTACAGCTGTTTTGCCTCAGTGTGGGGCTGTTCATGGGTTCCTTGTTTCATTGTCCCATTGTTTTCTGTTTGCTCATTTTGACTTGTTCGGCTTTAAGGTTTGGGAAATTTAGTTTACTTATCTCTTGGTATTAGACATCAAAGCCTGAGACTCACTACATACCAGGCAATCACTTACCACTGGGCTACATCCCAAGTCCTTTTACTTTGTATTGGAGAACAAGGTCTCATTAAATTGCCCTTGCTAGGTTTGAATGCATTCTATAGCTCAGTCGGGTTTTGAGCTTGCAATCCTCCCAACTTAGCCTTCCAAGTAGCTGGACTGTACCAGCAGATCCAGCTCTCATTGGGTCTGATTGGCACTTCTCTAGCAGCTAACACCATTGAGCAATTTTTCTCACGCTGTTCACTGTTAGTATATCAGCTTTGGAAAAAATGCTTATCCAAATCCTTTTTTCATGATTATAAATATCAAGAATATACAAAGAATTGAAAAAATAAATACCAAAAAAATCCTGCCAGTCAATAAATGAGATAATGAAATGAACTGAGAGGTCTCTAAAGAAGAAACACAAATGACCCATAAATATTTTTCAAGTTTACAACATCCATAGCTATCACAGAAAGGCAAATTAAAATTATTTTAGTATTCCAATTCACCACAGGCACAATGATTATCAAGAAAACAAAGGACCAGCCTTGAACAAGACCATTTCTAAGGCTGACAGAATATTGCAGAGAAGAAGGCAGAAAGAAAGAGCCAGAAGACAGGGAGGATGACTATGAGATGTCAGCCTCTGGGACATACACCAGCATCTGGTCCTGAACTCACAGCAGCTGTGGATGCCTGCACCAGAGCTACACAGAGCAAGCCACTCAACAGTCAAGCATGAGACACACAGGAGAAGACATGGTCTCCTGCTCCGAAAGTGAACGCACTATGAACTGTCCTGGCCAGAACTGGTGATGGAACAGTGTCTATTTTTATATTGTATACAACAAATCATGCTCTTCTGCTTCCCTGTTTCATTGAGAGCAACAATTACCTAAATAGTTAGTTTGATATTGTGTGTTGGATACTTTTCTGAAAGAACTTTTTTAAAAAGCTTTTTAGAATCTTTGGAGATCTGTAGATTTATTTCATATGAACTGGTTATTTTGCATAAAGTACACTGTTAAATTAGAAAGGCTTTGATGTGTGTGGGGAAAGAAACAGTCGGGCATGAATGGAAGCGGGGCTCAGGAGACCCTACTCTTCACTGAAGAACTATTTGTACTGATAGATTCAGGGAGAGGGGAGGCCATTGCCTTCAGTTGTGCTCACTCATGACCCCACCAGACTCCAATGGAGGCTTCCAATCCACACAAGTGGCCCTGGTTAAACTAGATAAGTCACTGAACCAAAAGTTATGAACCTGGGAGGAGAACAGGGATGGCAGAGTGGGATTGTTAGGTGGGAGATTTAAAAAAAAATACTGGGTGGTAGTGGTGCACACCTTCAATCCCAGCACTCCAGAGGCAGAGACAGGTGGATCTGTGAGTTCAGGGCCAGTCTAATCTACAAAGGGAGATCCAGGACAGCCAGGGCTGTTACACTGAGAAATACTGTCTTAAAAAAACAGAAAAAGGTGGGGGGTGGAAGAGAGAGTAATTAGAATCCATTATATACATGTACAAAATTGGCCAATATTAATAAAAAAGAGAGAAACTAAGAAAACAAAGGACAGCAAATGCTGGCAGAGATGTGGGGAAAGAGGAACACTGACCACTGCTGGTGAGGGTGGAAAGCAGTGCATCCATGCTGGAGACCACCGAGATTTCTGACATTAGAAACAGACCATCAGATGACCAGTGTACCACTCCTAGGCATACACCCAAAGACTCTACTTCCTACTACAGAGACACTTACGGATCTCTTTGTTGCTCAATTCACAACAGTAAGGAAATGAAATCAGCCTAGATGTCCACCAAGAGAGGAATAGATAATGAAAACATGGTATGTGTACACAATACAATTGTACTCAACCAGAAAGAAAAGGGAAATTATGAAAACTGCAAGAAAATGAATGGAGTGGGAAATCATTTTACAGAGTGCTGTAACTAAGACTCAGAGGCGCTTGCTCCTTCTCACACACAGATCAGGGCTTTCAGTGGAGGAAGGGGGAGGTACATGCATGGGTGTGCATGCACACACACGTGTATATATGAAATATGTGTGAGCATGTGTGTAGTATAGGTCATGAAACTAGAACAAGAACTATGAGAAAGGAAAAATAGATGAGGGGTGGGCAGATAAGAAAATACGTGTGACTTGGGACAGAAGGACAGGTGGGGAAGAGGGGAAGCAGGGAGATGGGAAGAAGGGAGGAGGATCAACAAAATAAAATTGTGTTCAAAAGTGTCCACAATGAAACTTAGCACTTTACACAGAATTTTAAAAATAAAAACACTTTAGAAAAAAACAAATAAGTAAATAAATAATAAATATGCCTATCATAATAAATATGGCTGTCAGCATGGCTCAGTAAATAAAAGTACTTGCCAAGGAGACTGATGATCTGAGAGGAGAGAACCAACCCCTGAATATCGCTGAATATCGTTCTCTGACTTCTGTACATGCATTGTGGCACACACAGAGTCTCTCTCTCTCTCTCTCTCTCTCTCTCTCTCTCTCTCTCACACACACACACACACACACACACTCTTCATACATGCACACATAACAATAAGAAGAAGAAGAACAATAGTAGTTTTAAATGTTTAAACCATCAAACAATCCCGTGTCCATTTTAAAATTGGCTCTCTGTCCTCCTGGTGTTTTTCTCGCTCTCACATCTGCATGGCTCGTTCAGGAAAAAGCCAGCTGCCAGTGTCCTGTGCAAGGCCAACAGCCCACGAAGAGGACAAAGTGAGGAAAGACAGAAGTCTCCTAACAATGGGCAGCAGGGAATGGAGGCCTCTCTCCAAGAAGGACCTCTAGCTGCTTCATACCTTCAGATAACAGAGGCCCTGGCTAATGTCTTGGCTTCTGCCCTGTGAGGAACTCTGAAAAAAACCATTCCTCTTAGCTACTTCCAAATTCCAGACTCACACAAACAGTGAGATAGAAGTTGTTCAGTTTGGATAATAAACACTGGGATGAATTGCCCCCACAATAAGGGCAATTAAGTCTGATCTCAATTCTGAGGTAATTTTTCAGTTTTAAGAATTGAAGAAAGAAAAAAAAATACAGTGTTAAAAAATACTTATTATAACTAAGAATGGAAGACTTTTTGTATTTTCAGTTCTTTCATTTTCTTAATAAAAAGTGCTGATAGAGGGCCTGAGGAGATGGCTCTGTGGATACAGCTCCAAGTTGCCCAAGCATGAAAACCAGAGATTGGATTGGAGAAGGAGCGAAGATGGCGGAGTGAGGCGTTTCCCGGGCAGCTGGCCTCCGGGCCCGGGGCGGGCCTCCCGCTTGAGATGGAGTACTTGTGCTGGACCGCGTGAGAAACCTTAGCACATAGGATGAATATTTTCGTGACCATAGGTGCTTTTATATTCAGCTCAGAATTCTGAACTCAGGATATAGCAAGAGTTTCTATGTTGTCTTCTCAGTGGGCATCCTGGTTTTTTCATCCAGCCACTTCCCTAGTGGAGTGCGGATGCTTTCTACAGATACCTCCGTGGTTTGGAATGGAGACTGCACCGAGAAGTCCAAGGGTGCAGCTGTCCTGCTGACTTCAGGAGGACACCGACCGGGCTTGGCTATTCTGCTGCACTTGGCTTCAGTAGAAGGATACCGTTTGCAAGTGGAAGGAAGATGGTTAATTTGAAAAGGTGAATAGGTTATGCATCGTGGATTCTTCCTTTTAAAGCTCCAAACAACAAATCAAATACCAAATGTGGGTGACTTCAGGTTTTGGGGTTTTTTTAAGTCTGCCAGTTTTAACACTATTATAAGCACAGTAGAGACTAATAGTAAATTCCAAATATCATTATAATTTGAGGTGAAAGAAACATCTAAATCAGATTTACCCTTTGACAGATTTCCTGGACAAAAACAAGTCTCCAGTATGATAAAAGCAAAAGGCAAGAATGATACTAGGGTTGATTTCATATGGGAGTGAAACCATTGCAGTTTGTGTGCAGATTCACATTTTTATGTTTAAATCCACATTTTTTAAATAAGACTTTTCTCCTGGAGAAGAACGCTGTCATTTATGAAAAGGCTTTGGACAGTTTGATGGTCTTTAGTGTTTGGATTTTGTCTGTTTTGCTTTTTCATCCTTCTCAGGAAGGACCAGGGCCTGCAGCTAGTCCAGATGGGCAGAGAATGAGTTCAGGTGATGCCTGCCTCAGGCTGTCTGTGCTTGTGTGGCTGAGGCAGCAAGATCAGAAGTCCAGGTCCAGCTTGGGCCACATGGAGAGACTCCATCTCAAAAAAAAGCTGAAAAGAAAAAGAAAACACCACTCTTTTGTTTCTCAAGGTTTTGTTCTTTCTTATGGGATCACATGTAGCAATGAGACTTTGGTTTTCCATGTGACTGTGACTGGAAAGAAAATGGCGTATGTGTTATGTGATAGACCTGATAGTGTGACTTGCCTTCAGCTTTGGGTATTCAGGAGTGGAGGAAAATAACTCGGTGTATAAATCCTTTCTTCTAAGAAAAAAAAAAAAAAAGAAAACCAGAGATTGGATCCTAAGAGTTTACATAAAAAGCCCGGCAGGCATGGTTACTGCCCATGATCCCAGAGCTAGCTAACTAGCTAGAATAGCCAAGTCTGTGAGCCTTCAGCTCAGCCAAAGGTCTCGCTTAATAAAGTGGAGAGCAACTGAGGAAGACAACCAGTGTCAAACCTGGGCCTACACACATACACACACATGCACACCCACTCACACACATGTGCACACACACATATGTGCACACACGTACACACCCACACTACACACATGCAAACAAAGAGCTGCTCAACTGTAACTACTTCTGCTTAAACTCAAATGCAGAACTGTCCACTCCAACCCCAGGACAAGACACACATTTGCTCAGTGCTTCATCCTCACAACGAATGGCTTCCCACCACGCTCATCTGTACACACTGCTGTTGTGTGCAGAGAATTCATCCACCACGTTCACTTGTACACACTGCTGTTGTGTGCAGAGAATTCATGTTATTCTGCCTTTTGCGATTTTCCCTTTCATTTTACTATAACTATTTCTTAATCATACATAAAAGTCATACAATCTCAGTACGCAAATGTCCTCTTTCTAGCACTCTGTACACTCTGCAGCACCTGTGTCTGTCTCACACGGCAACTGCTTTGTCTGTAGTTCCATGTGACAATGGGCAGCTCTTATACACATACTGGCAGCTTTATGACACACAAAGGAATTCACAGTTTATTTTCTTTTTTAAATATTTATTTATTTATTATGTATACAATATTCTGTCTGTGTCTATGCCTGCAGGCCAGAAGAGGGCACTAGACCTCATCACAGATGGTTGTGAGCCACCATGTGGTTGCTGGGAATTGAACTCAGGACCATTGGAAGAGCAGGCAATGCTCTTAACCACTGAGCCATCTCTCCAGCCCCACAATTTATTTTCATTAAGTTTACCCTTGCATTATTTTTTAAGTGATCAAATAGAATTTTCCAGAAGAACACATTTAGGGCAGAAAATGCAAGACAGGAAGCACGGAGCTATGAACAAAGCATGGGTTTGGAGTCTGTGAGAGCTGCAGTGACTCCTAGCTCCCCCAGTCCACAGTGGGAATTATCATAGTGCCCGGGACACAAGGAAGGCCACTGCAATGGCAAGGGCGAGGTGGGGGAGAAAAGACAGAAAACATCTGGGGAGGGGACTGGGGGGCAGCTCAGTAACTAAGAACACTGTCTGCCCCTGCAGAGGCCCCAAGGCTCAGTTCCCAGTCCCTGTCAGGGAACTCACAGCTTCCTGCAACTCTAGTTCTAAGGATCCCACACCATCTTCTGGCCTCCACAAGCACATGCATGCACATGGAACACATGAACACATGCAGGCTCACACACACATAAAATAAATAAACACTTTTTAAAAAATCTCTGAAGCCCAGTGGGTTTGGCATTTGCTGCCAAGCTGAGGACCCGAGTCTGACATGTGAGAGCCACAGGGTGGGAGAGAACTGACCATTGCAGGTCACTCTGCGACTCCACCAGCTGCAGTGCACAGCATGGGGTGGCTCTCAGTCCTGGTGATGAGGAGCTGAACAGGGTTGCCTGACCAATAGGGCTCAAGAAACAGGGTTGGAGACCAGAAGTCACGGGATAAAAGATGATGTTCTTTTGAACCCTGCTTTTTGCACTGGGACCCTAAAGTGCTGCTCCTTTGAAACAGAGTAAACTGGAACCAGACCCGGATCCTCAAAGAAAAGCAGCTCAATTTCAAACAGTCTCAGTCCCTAACACTGAATCAAATTAATCCCAAGAGCCAGGCATAGGACATGTTCCTGTCATAAGTTCAAGCTCAGCCTGGGCTGTGTAGCAAGTTGGAACCCAACTTGGGCAACATAGCAAGATGCTGTCTATAAAAAGAAAGACTGTGCTGAGCCGCTAGTGACTCTAGCACCCGACAAGCAAAAGAAGAGACATTTCTGTGACCTCTGAATGATGAGGAGAGAAAAGTCCTCCACGCCAACCTTTTGCAGTAGACACTGAACACCTAAAGAATGAAGACACAGGATGGAAGGTCGAAGGACGGAAAAAAAAAAAAAAAAAACAGGCCAGGCAACGGCTGGGCCTGGGCAGCTATGTCAGTGCCAGGAAATGTGGACTGTGAAATAATGAGAAGCCGCATCACAATCAAAGGCTTCATAATAAGTTTCTACTCCCCAGAAAAGGAATAATTGTAAATCTGTATGTGTATGCTCTTAACATAACTTCGAAATGTACAAAGGAAGGGCTGACAATGACGCTGGCAAGGGACTGCCAAATTATCAACTGGCAAGTTGATAACTACAGCTGGAGCAACAACAGCCTTCTCTTGATACCTGTCGGAACTACAGCTGGAGCAGCAACAGCTGGAACAGCAACAGCCTTCTCTTGATACCTGTCAGGATAAACAGAGAGAAGAATACAGATGCCCAACGCTGGGCCAAGACAGCGAGCTGACCTGAGCTGACACGCGAGGAGAGCATGCGCCCGACTGCAGGGTTCTCTGCAAGGACATACAAGGCTCCTATAATACATGATGGTTTGCTGGCCAGCAAGCAAATCTCAATAAGTTGCAAAGAACTGAAGGATTGAGAAGATAGTCTCTAACCAAAACACAAAATAAATAATGAAAACATTGCCAAAGCTGAACTCAGTGGCACTTGCCTGTAATTCCAGCACCCAGGAAGCAGAGGCAGGAGGCCTGCCTGAGATATATAATGCAGCAATAGCTTATCTCAAAAACAGGACCTGGGATATGTCTCAAGACAGTAAAAGTGCTAGCCATATGTGAGGACCAAAGTTTGAATCCCTGGCACCCATGTGAAAGCCAGGTGCTTGTCTAAGCTAGTTTGTGTGTGTGTGTGTGTGTGTGTGTGTGTGTGTGTGTGTGTGTGTGTGTGTCTGCGTCCATACAGAGATGCTGTTTGCATAAGTGACATACACCATAGTAAAAAAGACTGGAAAAGAACATACATGGAAGAACTGCAGAAGAACAAGGAGCTAGAAACAGTCAGCAACATTGAGGAATTTCTCGACACTCCCAAGCAGATGGACTACAAATGACAGAAAACAAATCTACGCTGAGGACTCTGCCCAGCAAATCACAAACTCCAGAGAAATGGATGGGTTTCCTGAGCCAAGCGTAGTGAATCTGCCAGACTGGGGGCAATGGGGCTAGAAACAAGGGCTGATGGCAGTTGGCACGAACATGTCAATGGCCTCCAGTTCAGAGCGCTGACCTTGCTCTGCCCAACACGGGGAGCAGCTGACAGGCATCTGTCCTGAGTTTCATTCTCAGTACAAAACCAGATTAGTTTTCTCTGTGGCTTCAAAGAGAGGCAGAACACAGGAAGGCAGGGCCCTAGTTAAAACCACTACCACGACAATCATGGAAGAAGAAAGAACAGTTAGCAAATGTGTGTCATCCCTCAGGCTTCTCTGCCTTCAGAAGCTTCCCTCTGATGAGCCAGCCTACCTTGGGACTGCTCTCGCAGCTGTTACCTTTCTGGTTGAGTGGCAGTGGCATTCCTAAAGAGAGATGGATGGTGTCATCCATGCCCATCACTGCCCTCAGCCTTCAGAACACATCCACTGGTTGTCCACCATCTCCCAGCCCAGATACCCTGGAGCAAAGGTACCCTGTGCACTCTTCCCACCGCTTGCCATTTCCAGGATGCTAGAGACTCCAGGGAGGGCAATGATGAGGCTTATTGGGCAAGCTAAAAGGTTGGTATCCTTCCAAGAAGATTTTCTGCAAGTATCCAACAGTTTTATGAATTGGATTTTTCTATATCAAATAATTGTACCTAAATTCATACAGAAATTCCATGAACCGAGAACAACCAAATAACATTGAAGAAGAAGAAAATTAAAGGATTTGTGCTTTGGGGATTCAAAACTTACTACAAAGCAAAGTAGCCAAGTCTGTGTGGTATGTGGGTGGTGTCAAAGTAGCAGATTCATGAAATTAATCAGAAGGTCCAAAAATAAAAGCATATAGCTATGGTACTTGCTTTTTTTTAAAAAAAAAAAAAGCTTGCTTTAAAAACATATTTTTAAATGTTTGATTGTTTATTGAGTATGCGTGTGGTGTATACACGTGTATGCACCTATGTGTGTACATGCAGAGGTCAAAGAAGGATGTAAGCTGCTCTCCTTTATTGCTCCCTGTCTTGTTTCCTTTGAGACACTCTCTTGCTGAACCTGAATCTTATTGTTTTTGTTGTGTTGTGTTTGTTTAAGACAGAGTCTCTCCATGGAGGAAATACAGAGAATCATTAGGTCATATTTCAAAAACCTGTACTCTACAAAATTGAAAAACTTAATGGAAATGGACAACTTTCTGGATAAATATCATATACCAAAATTAAATCAAGACCAGATAAGCAAATTAAACAGACCTATAACTGCTGAAAAAAATAGAAGCAGTCATCAAAAGTCTCCCAACCAAAAAAAGCCCAGGACCTGATGGTTTCAGCTCAGAATTCTACAAGACTTTCAAAGAAGAGCTAATACCAATACTCCTCAAATTATTCCACACAATAGAAACAGAAGGAACATTACCAAACTCTTTTTATGAGGCTACAAATACCCTGATACCCAAACCACAGAAAGACTTCACTAAGAAAGAGAATTACAGACCAATTCTTACTCATGAGCATTGATGCTAAAATACTGGCAAATCGAATCCAAGAACACATCAGAACCATCATCTACCATGATCAAGTTGGCTTCATGCCAGAGACGGTTCAACATACAAAAATCTGTCAACATAATCCACCAAATAAACAAGCTGAAAATAAAAACCACATGATCATCTCATTAGATGCCAAAAAAAGTTTTTGATATAAAATACAACATCCCTTCATGATAAAGGTCTTGGAGAAAGCAGGGTATAAGGAACATACCTAAACATAATTAAGGCATTAACATCAAACTAAATGGAGAGAAACTCCCAGCGATTCCACTGAAATCAGGAACAAGACAAGGCTGTCCACTCTCTCCAAATCTATTCAATATAGTTCTTGAGGTCCTAGCTAGAGCAATAAGACACCAAAAGGAGATCAAGGGGATACAAAATGGGAAAAAAAGTCACACTCTCACTCTTTGCTGATGATATGATAGTTGACATAAGCGATCCAAAAAGTTCTACCAAGGAACTTTTACAACTCATAAACACTTTCAGTAATGTAGTAGGATACAAGATTAATTCAAAAAAAAAAAATCAGTAGCCCTCACGTACACAGATGATAAAAGGGCTGGGGGAGAAATCAGAAAATCAACACCCTTCACAATAGCCACAAATAGCATAAAATATATCAGAGTAACTCTAACCAAACAAGTGGAAGACTTATATGACAAGAACTTTAAATCTTTGAAGAAAGAAAGTAAAGAAGACACAGAAAGTGGAACAATCTCCCATGCTCTTGGGTAGGCAGAATTAACATAGTAAAAATGGCAATCTTACCAAAAGCAATCTACAGATTCAATGCAATGCCCATCAAAATCCCAGCAAAATTCTTCAAAGACCTCAAAAAAAAAAAAAAGTATTCAATTTCATATGGAAAAGCAAAAAATCCAGGATAGCCAACAAGTCCTGTACAATAAAAGAACTTCTGGAGGCATCACAATCCCTGACTTCAAACTCTACTACAGAGCTACAGTACTGAAAACACCCTGGTACTGGCATAAGAAGAGGACCCTGGGAACCTGCGTGCTAGGGTGGGGCATAACCCAATGGGGTAGAACATTTGCCTAGTGTTGAGCCCTGGGTTCAGTCTCCACCACCACAACTAAAAGTCCAAAAGTGCTTCTGGGCTTGTTTGGTAACCACTAACAAGAATCACCATGAAGCATAAGGAAAGATCATTCAGTGCCCAGTAACATTTAGCAGCCCAATAATAAGGTCACCATGGCAAATGGCGCCCAGGAAACAGACCTGGAAATATTTTCAAGCATTCAGATTATTGTCAAAAAGATCCAAGAAGAAACTCCTTAAAACAAGCAGGGGGCTCCCCTTTCTCCTCAGTTCCTACCTGCCTCCTGCACACTCAGGTAACAGCCACGGGTCCAAGAAGCTATCCACTTGATAGCCATCGTTCCTAACCCGGAAACGATGGCCAGCCTGGAACACGCCCTGCTGGGACTGGACCCTCCCCTGCCCTAGTTGAACAAAGGAACACAGCGTGGATGTTTCACATCACCAGCTGTGGAAAGAACTGTGTTTCAAAACTGTGCACGCAGAATGATGTCAATTTTGATAAAATTAGGAATGAACAGGTGGAGCTACCCGGTGAATGTAAACTAAAGTAGCTTTATTAACTTTCAGATGGAGGCCTGGAAAAGCTTATAGCTCCCTGACCCTCTCAGCTGGAAATCTCCCTAGTCTCCGAGAGCCCTGTGTCTCACTGGGATTAATAAGATTGGCTTGTAGGGTTTGGGAACATTAAATGAGGCAACTCAGGTGGCATACTGGGGACAAGTCATGCACCTAGTGGGCGCTCAACAAACGCAGGGATAGTAAATTCCTCCTTTTCCTCCTCCAGCACCAGGACCAGTGGAGGCCTGCTAGGGCAGGAGGGCAGCAAACTGACGAACCTAATGTGCTGTACTGGGATAAGCTAGAAAGCAGGGAAGCCAAGAACCCCATTGAGGACCCAATTCCTTGTGTGCTCTGCCTTTGAAATCGGGATAAAGTCTGCTTCGGTTGCAGTAACCACTCCATAAAGAAATTGTGCACAAGTTAAAACGGCATGGTTGGGAAGGCTTGCACTCAGGGACCCAGCCCACCGCCAGCTAGAGAAAGACACTCCTCTCAGGAGTTCTCACTTTGCTGAGGGCCGAGTCCCTCCTGGCAGGGAGAAAAAGAAGAGCTGCGCCAGGCTTACTATGTTTCCTTGGAAGACCAGGTTTGCACAGGCCTTTTGGACAGCTGCTGTCTTACTGGGATTTGGAGGAGCAAAGAATCTGCAACTTTGGGACTTTTAGGGCCTACTGTCCCTTTCTGTTCACTTCAGCACGGATGCTCTCCTAAGGTCAGTCTTGGAGAAGAGACAGCTCCCGTCTCCACTGACCATGAGTTAGATATCTAGTGGGGGAAATTAGATTACAGCCTCCAAAGTGGACCCACAAGACAGCAGCCTGGACTTGACCCTTCCCATGAATTCACTGCACCAAAGGAAGCAGGTGACTGAGCTGTCAAGACACAGTAACTAGATCCTGATTTAACCTGAGAGCTGGCTAATGGGGAGATCCGAGGTTACAAGGCAGGCCTCTGAAAGATGAACTGCAGCATGATTATCCCAGCCAAGTGAGGCAGAACCAACTGCAGCTGGCAGCTGCGGCCAGGCAGCAGGTGGTGTCCATTGACTTGCTGAGCCTGGAGGAAGAGGCCAGAAAACGTTCCGAACGGAAGAACACATGCTCAAAATCTCCCTGCCATGGTGGGTGCTTGCCTTTCTGGCAAGAAAGCAGTCCACTTGGCAGCCTGACCCAGAGGCACTTACCAAAGGTGGTGAGATAGAAGGACAAGTGCGGGTGGGCGCGCCGGCTCCCGAGGGAGACGCGGTGCAGGGAGCGCTCCATGGCGTCCCCGTTGTTACAGGGCAGGAGGGTCTGTCCCCAGGCGGTGGCTGTGCGGCTGCAGAGACCCCAGACAGCAGACTAAACCGTCTCCCCACCTCCTCCCGCCAGGATCCCGGGCCGGCTGCGCCGCGCGTTGGAACGGCCGGGCGCGCCAGTCCCTGATTGGCCCGCGCTGGTTTGAATGGGGAGATTTCCACCTGACCCAGCTGACGCGGGCCAGATCCGGGAGGGGAGGCGTGGGCTCCTGGAGCAGGGAGGACTACCGGGTGATCCCGCAGAAACCCTAGCTCCAACATCCGCACTTCAAGTTGCAGGTGACAACGCAGCTACAGCCCCACCGCCCGGCTTGCCCACTTGAGCAAGCTTGGCCTGCTCGCCCAGCTCCCCCAGGCTGCAATTAGTTAGGTTTGTAACCGGCTTTGAAGCTCAGACCTGTAATCGCCAGACCAACCTAGAGCAAAGGTGTGCCTGCCCTCCGGAGTGGCCCATGAGGGCATGGGATCGGGGAACATGAAACTACATACAGACAGGCCGCCCATACCAGGTTGCAGCCTGGATGGCTCTCTTGAGCCTCCTTTTACATGAGAACAAAGTTGCACAGGTCCAGAGAGGAGCAGCTTGCTCCTTCTAGCCTCGGGGCTTTCCATTTGCAGCCTGGTGCCTTCAGATAGAAGAGCGAGCAAGCCTCGCCATCTGCAGACACAGTGCAGGGTAGGGCCTCGCAATCTTCCCAACCTGGCGCAGGAAGGCAGATAGAAGGAAGGTCAACCCTTGACTGGATTTGTCGGCAAACATTCATGAGACACCTCGAGGGAGCAGTTTCACACCAAGACATCTGCTCTGCAAATCTCTGCTGCCACTGTGGGAAAGAAAGCTGTTGGTCTCCTATAAACCTAAAAATGGGAAGTGTTAAGAGTTTGTTGCTGGTACCGACTTCATTGCCAGTGGATATTTGTGGTTCTGTGAGCTGCTCAAGATAAGATTAAGGGGATTCAAGAATACATACATACATACACATATATATATATATATACACATATATATATGTGTGTGTGTGTGTGAATATGTATGTATATATGTGATATATATATATATATGAATATATATATATGAATTGCTCAACTTGGCACTATAGTGCCAGGAGCCAAGTTGAGCAATTCACACACATGTCATTTAGACTTCACAGTAAGTCTAAAAAGTATTAGCTCCAATTTGCCAGGGAGAAATCAGGTGGAAAGGGAAAGCAGCTTGCCCAAGATTTGCAGAGCTATAAACAGGCAGAGCCAAAATTTGAACTCAAGCCTGTCTGTCCCCAAAGACCATTCATTACCCTTTGTTTTCCCTCAAGGCCTGTCCCATTGCCAAAAGCAGTTATGGACAACAGACCTGCCTTTTGAGGACAAGAAATTGGATGTCATAAATTGAGCTGGACATGGGGGCTGGGTGGAGTGGAGACAGTGGAGCAGAAACTGGAGAAGTCTACCTGAGATTAGCAAACACATGGTCAGATGCAAATGAGCCACATACCATAAAGGTCAGTGGGTTATTTAAACCCTGGTGTTTTCTGAAGCCTGTCCTGCTCTTCATCTCCACTCCATCCCTGAGTCATGAGTGCTACCCTTAGCGGGAGCAGCCCAACCTCCTAAACCTAGCCCACAGGCAGACAGGCTTACCTGCACCCTGGACCTGGGCACACCGGATCCTCCTCCTAGGTGGGTACGTCTGGGTCCAGGCATCTTTTCTGGACAAGGAGATATCTTGCTGTGGCCACTCCATCCAGCCAGGGGAAATGGGCAGCTCTAGCTTCAAACGGTGGACGCAAACAAGGGACTGGGTTCTAAGGTACTGCAGACCTGCAGGGGTGAGAGCAGAGCAGAGGTTAGACATGCCCCTGCAAGCAGTGTTCGGTCCCCGTGAGAGCCATACACGTCATGCAAATGCATATGCCACATGTGTGAACACACGTGCACACATATATACACATACACTATACATGCTCCTAATGCAGACACAAGAACACATATATGTACCATACAAGTACATACAAAACACACTTCAGTATATCACCTACATAGACCTTATTCATAGGAACAGATTGATTATAGCCTAGACTCATAAGAATCAGAAATATCTGAGTTTAGAAAAGAGGGGTTAAAAAGATTGATTTGGGAACATTTTCACTCTGACTAACACAGAGTAACATATCTTCTTGACCAATAACCATAACTATTTTTTAAAAAAATAATAGGACAAGATGCGTGGACCGCCATTATAGTTAATTTTAGTTGTAAACTTGGCCAGATTGGGATCACCTGGGACAGGAGTCTCCATGAGGCCTGTCTAGACTAGATTGACCTATGAAGGATTTTATCAGTAGGGTTCACTGAGATGCTGAACCCATCCTAACAGTGGGCAGCACTGTTCTGTTGGCCTGGCCCTGGATTGAGCGAGAGGAGCAGGGACCAAGCTCTCTGCTTCCTGACTGTGGGAGCCATGTGACCCACTGTCTCCCCTCCAGCCCCCAGGGTGACTTCCTGCGATGATGTACCTGTCACCTGGAGCTGTGAGTAAAGAAAAAGCCCTTCTCCCCTATCGTGACCTTGTCAGGGTATCTCAATCACTGCACTGGGAGGAAAAGCAAAGACCAAACGTCAGGTAGTGTTCTAATAATGCCCTGCCGGGAAGAGAAAACATATCGCCAATAGGTACCAAAGTCTCAAAAACAAGTACTTTACTTAGAAAACAACAGAACAGATTCATTCAAACAATGAGAAGGGTTAACTCTAAATTTAAAAGGAAGTAACAGATAAAGTTCAAAGAAAAAAAATAGACTCAAACAATAAAACCAAAGTCTGGTTTTTGAAAAGAAACCATCTGCAATACCACAAATAAATAAGAAAAAGATTCTAAGATATGATGGTAACTTCTTAATTATTATATTAAAAAAACTGTCGGTTTAGGGATGTAGCTCAGTTAGTACAGTGCTCCCTTAGCGTGCACAAAGCCCTAGGCTCAGCCCTCAGCGCTACAGAACCTGGCTGGATGCTATGTTGACCACCTGTACTCCCAGCATCTGGAAGACAGAAGTCAGATAGTGAAAAGTTCAAAGCTATCCCCTAGCTACAGTCATTTCAAGGCCATTTTTATTTTATGTGGATATGTGTTTGTCTGCATGTGTATATGTGCACCATGTGTCTGCCTCACGCCCACAGAAGCTGGAAGAAGGCACTGAACCCCCTAGAACTAGCCAGCGTCACTGACAACTGTGATCCACCCAAACCCAGGTCCTCTGTATGAACAGCAAGAGTTCTTAACTGTGGAGCCATCATTTCTGTCCCGAGTATAACCTCTGTGTATAAATTTAAAAGTTCAAAAGTCTGGGTACTTTTAGGAAAGAAAACTGCAGGAAAAGTCCAGGTGTCTACCTACATCCCTGAAAGAGGCTGTTCCTGCCCACATTCAAGTCTGTAGTGTTTACTAGGTCACCAGTCAGAAAGAAATAGGAAACAAAAGCAAAATTCTAGGAAGCCTAAAAACTTTTAGAGGCCCATTTTATATGACCTTCAAGAAATGGAAGACACAGCTCAGAGGTGGTGGCACACGCCTTTAATCCCAGCACTAGGGAGGCAAATTCGAGGCCAGCCTGGTCTACAAGAGCTAATTCCAGGACAGGCTCCAAAGCTACAGAGACACCCTGTCTCGGAAAAAAAAAAAAAAGAAAAAGAAAAGGAAAGAAAGAAATGGAAGATGCTAATGCAATTTAAACTGTTTCAGAATCAAAAAACAAAAACCACAAACAAAAAGCTGGAAGTTTCATCAGTGCCAAGAAAGAGGCTAGACAAAGACAAAAGACAAATAATATTAGCAACAGAAAGCTATCAACCAAAGGTAAAGATAAAATCAAGGCCTGGAAAGATGGCTCAGTGGTTAAGCGCACCATCTGCTCCTCCAGAGAATCTGTGTTCAGTTCCCACCACACACATGGTGGCTCACAACTGGCTGTAATTCCAATCTCTGGGGATCTGATGTTCTCTTCTTGACCTCCATATGCACCAGGCAAGCACATGATACACTTACATACATACTGTGAAAACATCCCATATAACATAAATAATTCTAAAAAATAAAAGATAGAAGTTAATGAAATAGAAAACACAACATATAGAAAAGCCATAAATGGAGGTGAAGCAGAACCAAAATGCTCCCAGTACTCATGGATTTCTTAGAAAGAAAGTCCATTTTAATGTACGATTCCCCACTTTCTTAATATTGGCAACTCATTTAAAGACGCTACAGGCCAAATAGAATACATCTGTAACACACCACTGGTTCAAAATCTCTGCACAGACCAACCTGACTTACAAATATGTAAATGCAAAAATCCTAAATATGCACAAACTAAAGCCAACAGTTTATTCATGGTCAAGTGGTATTTCTTCCAGGAATCCAAAGATGGTTCAAATTTAGTGAATGTATTATTCAGGGTTTAGCAAACAATAGCAAGCCAGATCTGGCTAGTAGCCAGTCTGTGTACAACAAGTGAACTAAGAGTGGACTGCACACTTGCAAATGGTTGGGTAAGAATAAAAGCAAATGAATAGATTTTCTGGGTACAGTGGTGCAAGCCTGGGATAGGAGGACTATGTGTTTGAGACCAGCCTGGGGTTACATAGTGTGACATGCGATCTCGAGCAGATAAATAAATACTTTTCTCCTGCCACTGAAAAAGGTATAAACATTTCTAACTGAAAAATCAAATGAGTTAAAAACTAGGGATGCAGCTCAGTGGCAGAACACTTGCCTGGCATGTGTAGAGCCAGGGATCGATCCTAGATGAAAAGGAAAAAAGTTACAAAGATATTTATGAAATATATGGCAAATATTAACAACAACAAAAACTTACAAACCAATAAAGACAAATGAGACAAGGGCACCAAAGAATGTAAAATACCATTTTATAAGAAATATTATTAATAAACTGGGCATTGGTGGTACACACCTTTAATCCCAGCACTCAGGAGGCAGAGGCAGGTGGATCTCTGTGAGTTCAAGGCCAGACTGGTCTACAAGAGCTAGTTCCAGGACAGGCTCCAAAGTTACAGAGAAATCCTGTCTCAAAAAACCAAAAAGAAAGAAAGAAAGAAAGAAAGAAAGAAAGAAAGAAAGAAAGAAAGAAAGAAAGAAAGAAAGAAAGAAAGGAAGGAAGAAAGAAAGGAAGGAAGGAAGAAAGAAAGAGAAATATTATTACTACATAAAATACTAGGTTCTAAAACAATGAAAGAAATAATCTGACCCTAATATTTGCCTTTAGAAAGCCCAGGCATTTGTACTGATACATGAAGTAACTAAGTCACTGAACCAGTGCAGGAACTGCAGAAATAAGAAGCCAGCTGCCAGCAAAAGAACCACACCAAAAGCCCACCTTTTACACCAAGCTCCATTACTCAAGCAGAATAGACTACTGTGTCTGCAACCTCCACGACTGCTAACACAGAGAAATTCAGTTCCAGGAGCCACAAAGATTAAGAATTCAAAGTCCTCTTCAGCCACATGGTTTAAGGCCTGACAGGGCTACAGAAGACTGTCTCAACAATTTTCAATGCAACAGTTGGGTGTGGTAGCTGTAACCCCTGTGATTCCAGTGCTCTGTGGCTAAGGCAGGAAGATTGATCACAAGTTCAAAGGCAGCCTGGCCTATGTAGTAAAAAACATATCTAAAAAAACAAACAAGCGGTCCCTTCCCAGCTTGCACCCAGAACCACCCCCCCCTTCATCCTCCCGTCTTTGGGGCCACAAAATCCCACAGCCCAGCCTGTTTGGGCGCCGGGACCGGGAATTGAGTGCACCAGGCGGGAGGTCCCCTGTTTCAATAGTCTGCCTGCAGCAAGGTAGGCCCTTTGTCAGCAAGCTGCTTGGCCAGCAAGGAAACCTGACTGTCTACCAGAAGATCCATCATTCATTGGGGTGGATGAGTGTCTGAACCGCAGCAGCCGCCCAGAGAGGAACCACCAACATTCCCCAATCCCCCCCAACACACACACTTCCTGCTCTTCCTGCAGGGGTTATTCTCTGTAGTATGGGGCTGATGGACCGCGTTCCCGCTGCCCAGCTCCCAGTCACCAGCTAGCTTATACCCCGAAATAACAACACACAAATTGTATTCTTTTAAATACTGCCTGGCCTATTATTTTCAGCCTCTTACTCACATCTTGACTAACCCATATCTAATAATCTTTGTAACACCACGAGTGGTGTCTTACCGGGGAAGATTCTAGCATACGTCCATCTTGGGCTGGAGCTTCATTGCATCTCGCATCTCTCCGAGGAGAGGCACGGCAGTCTGACTAACTTAGGAGAGGCGTGGCATCTAACTGATCCTTCTACCTCACTTCCTCTTCCTGTTCTGTCTACTCCACCCACCTAAGGGGCGGTCTATCAAATGGGCCAGGCAGTTTCTTTATTAGCCAATGAAATCAACTCAAACAGAAGACTCTCCCACATCATTTCCCCTTTTTCTGTTTAAACAATAAAAGAAAGGCTTTAACTTTAACATAGTAAAATTACATATAACAAAATAGTTATCAAGTAAGAATTAGTTACAATACTTATATCCATTTTATCTTTTATCATAACAAAGGAAAACTTTAACTATCTATCTATTCTTCAACTCCATCAAAGACTCCAGAAGGATATAATATTACCTAAGTAAATAAGAAGTAAGCAACTTACAAAACTCTAGAAATGACAGAGACATCTCACTGCCTGGACAGTCACCCAAAGTTCCTCTGTACCGTTGGGGCATCCATCTTCGGCCTTCAGGCCCATAGTTTCCAGCAGACATTTCCATAAAGCAAGACATTTCAAAGACAGTTCAGTCACTTTCTGCTGTGTCCTGCAGAATGTCTTGCAGACTCTTTCATGAATCAGGAATCCCGAAAGATCATCTCACTTTTAGGCAAGTTCAGCAGTCCTCTCTCTGAGGGTTCTCTATGTCCAGTTTATGCAATAGTCCAGGCAAGAGCAGTTTCTTGCCCAAATGGCTATCAAACTCCATAAGGATCCTCTTCGATGCCCATCATCTTTTTGAAGTAGCTGGTGCTGCCAGAGGCAGACGTGTCTCATTGTCATGAAAAACCCTAAGTTATTAAAACATTTAAGTGGAATATTCTGTAGTCTTTGAAAGATATAGGAATGCCTATCTAACTGAAATATCTCTATATATCTAGAAAATTTAACTAACATGACTACAAGCTTTACTATTATTGATGACTATCCATTAACAACCTATATTTCTTAATTATACATTATATTTTTAAAATGAACTGCACAATCATAATACCTTAATCAGTATCAGAAATACATATACATATAACAAAATTGACCTTAAATTTAAATCACTGAAGCAAAATCCATATCAATGCAAATTATCCATATCTATATCATATCCCCCTTTAAATGTAAAAGAACATTTATAAGCAATATTTGGGAACATGGGCGCAGTTATTTCTCTCCAAACTGCTTCCTGCTGAATGGGGACGCTGTTAATCAGATCTTTCTTGGTGTAACCTGTGTGCCAGGTTCATCTCAGTCATCAGTTGGCTGAAGCAATTTTCTGAAGGTGTTCACAGCAACCTTTCAGGAGGTCGTGGTTTATCATACCATATTGGGATAGAAGCAATCCATATGGTCTCATTTTCTGTAAAAACAAAAGAAGAATCTCTTTTCCAAAGTATCATATCCTTAGATCCAAATTCTGAAGTCAAGGTATTTTCAAAATATCTATGTTGGATTAGTTCAGCAGCATTTATAAACAAATATCTTTTAGCAGCTGTTGCTCCTTCCTCAGCATTTAAACAATTCAAAGAGAGCATAATAGTATACAGCATCAAGATTCTTTGTGTATTTTCCATCTTTGTATGGCTTTATTTTAACCTCTATTTCATTTATTTTTACTTTTATTTTTTTTATTTTTTGACAAGTTCTCTGTATATCTTTGTCCTGGAATAACTCTGCAGACCAGGCTGTCCTTGAACTCTCAGAGATCCATTTTAATCCCAGTGCTGGGATTAAAGGTGTGTGCTACAACACCTTGAACTCACAGAGATCTTTCTATCTCTGCCTCCCAGGCATTCGGATTAAAGGTGTGTCCTGCCACACCTTGAAGTCACAGAGGTCAATCTACCTCTGCCTCCCAAGTGTTGGGATTAAAGGTGTGTAACACCACAACAAACTACTTCCTTTTTCTTTCTTTCTTTCTTTCTCTTTTTTTAACTGTAAAAACTTTAACTTTTAGCCTGCATGTATTTTTAACTCACTGTAAACCATTTAGAGGTTTTCTTTTTCTTTGAATCTCTCTTTACTGTATATCTCTCTTTTCTGACCACACGAGTCTTTAATTTACCAAGCAATATAGGTAGGATTAAAGCCATGACTTTGGCAGCTGGATCCAGCCCATTCCTTAGCTTTCCAGCCTCTGGCAGAGGTACTGGCTGTAGCCATGTATATCACCACAACTCTGTGGCAGTTCAAGGTACCTGCCAGCAAGCAAGCTGCAACAGTGTCAAACAACAATCAAAAGCTCCATAGTCAGGACCGCCTGCTTGAAAGAGTCAGAGTTTGCCCTGGCAGGACGGCCCAGAAAGCCGGCATTTTAAAACAGCACAACTTTTTTCCTGCTGTGGCTGAAAACCGAAAAGCACACGTTCAGCTTTTCATCAACACCGTTTAAGTGTTTCGTGGCAGGACCTCTTAAAATGGCTGCAGGGTTTTGCAGCTAAAGCTGAGTCAGGAAGCCTCTCTCAGATGAGAGTGTTTGCTTGCCTCTTGCAAACAGAGCCAGACAGCTTTCTCAAGCTTTCTGTGGATTCAGTTATCCACGTTGGGTGCCATTCTGTAGTGTGGCACTGTGGGCAGGCCTGCTTTTCATCCCGCCCGGATCCCACTCAGCTAACTTTACACGCGAAATGTCATCACACAAATTGTATTCTTTTAAACACAGCCTGGCCTATTATTTTCAGCCTCTTGCTCACATCTTGATTAACCCATATCTAATAATCTTTGTAACACCACGAGTGGTGTCTTACCGGGGAAGATTCTAGCATACGTCCATCTTGGGCTGGAGCTTCATTGCATCTCGCATCTCTCCGAGGAGAGGCACGGCAGTCTGACTAACTTAGGAGAGGCGTGGCATCTAACTGATCCTTCTACCTCACTTCCTCTTCCTGTTCTGTCTACTCCACCCACCTAAGGGGCGGTCTATCAAATGGGCCAGGCAGTTTCTTTATTAGCCAATGAAATCAACTCAAACAGAAGACTCTCCCACATCAATTCTCCCTGGATACTGCCTCTCTCTTCCTGTCCCTTCCCAGCTTGCACCCAGAACTCTCCCACCCTCTACCCCTCACCCCATCCCCCCCTTCATCCTCCCGTCTTTGGGGCCACAAAATCCCACAGCCCAGCCTGTTTGGGTGCCGGGACCGGGAATTGAGTGCACCCAGGCCGGTGGGAGGTCCCCTGTTTCAACAGCCTGCCTGCAGCAAGGGAGGCCCTTTGTCAGTGAGCTGCTTGGCCAGCAAGGAGACCTGACTGTCTACCAGAAGATCCATCATTCATAGGGGTGAGTGAATTGAATTCATTGGGGTGAATTGAACTTCTAAAAGAAGACCCAAAGGGTATTATTCAGAGGAAGAAATGGGCAGGCGCCAATGCAAGAATTCCTCCAACAATTTGAAAAACAACATGAAAGCACCAGAACCCAGCGAACTTATAACAGGAGGACTTGAACACACTAATCAAGAAGAAGTAGAAAAAAATTGACTTTATGAAAGTAATAGAGTTCCTTAAACAGGAGGTGAAAAACTCCCTTAAGGAGATGGACGAGAAGAATAACAAAAAGTTTGAAGAATTGAGTAAATCTGTAAACGATATCCTAGGAAACCAAGAAAAAAACAATCAAACAGATAATGGAAACAGTGCAAGACTTGAAAACTGAAATGGAGGCAAGGAAGAAAACACAAACCGAGGGCCAGCTGGATATGGAAAATCTATGTAAATGAACAGAGACTACAGAAACAAGCATAACCAACAGAATACAAGAGATAGAAGAAAGAATCTCAGACTCTGAAGATACCATAGAGAAAATAAACGCACTGATCAAAGAAAACAGCAAATCCAACAAATTCTCATCACAAAACATTCAGGAAATCTGGGACACAATAAAAAGACCAAACCTAAGAATAATAGGCATAGAAGAAGTAGAAGAATTACAGCTCAATGGTCCAGAAAATATATTTAATAAAATTATAGAAGGAAACTTCCCAAACCTAAAGAAAGATATTCCTATTAAGGTTCAAGAAGCTTACAGAACACCAAATAGACTGGATCAAAAAAAAATCATCCCCTCACCATATTATAATCAAAACACAAAACATACAGAATAAAGAAAGAATATTAAGAGCTGCAAAGGGAAAAGGTCAAGTAACTTATAAAGGTAAACTTATCAGACTAACACCTGACTTCTCTATGGAAACCATGAAAGCCAGAAGGTCCTGGATAGATGTACTGCAGAAACTAAGAGACCATGGATGCAAGCCCAGATTACTATACCCAGCCAAGCTTTCGTTCACTATAAATAAGGAAAACAAAATATTCCAAGATTAAAACAAATTTAAACAATACATAGCCACAAATCCAGCCTTACAGAAAGTAATAGAAGGAAATTCACAAACAAAGGAGTCCAGCATTGCCCAAAATAACTCAGACATCTAGCGACCCTTCACCAGCACATCTCAAAGAAGGGAAACACACAATCTCTACTACCAAATAAAAAATGACAACCGGAGTTAACAAGCACTGGTCATTAATATCACTTAATATCAATGGACTCAATTCACCTATAAAAAGGCACAGGCTAAGAGATTGGATACGAAAACAGGATCCAACATTCTGCTGTTTACAAGAAACACACCTCAACCACAAAGACAGACATCTACTCAGAGTAAAGGGTTGGGAAAAGGTTTATCAAGCAAATGGACCTAAGAAACAAGCGGGTGTGGCCATACTAATTTCTAACAAAGTTGACTTCAAACTAAAATCAATCAGAAGAGATGGAAAGGAACACTTTATACTCATTACAGGAAAAATCCATCAGAATGAAGTCTCAATCCTGAATATCTATGCCCCTAATACAAAAGCACCCACTTATGTAAAAGAAACATTACTAGAACTCAAGGCAGCAATCAAACCAAACACACTGATAGTGGGAGACTTCAACACTCCTCTCTCACCAATGGACAGGTCAATCCGACAGAAACCTAACAGAGAATTAAGAGACTTAATAGAGGTAATGAACCAAATGGACTTAACAGACATCTATAGAACATTCCACCCAAACAGGAAAGAATATACCTTCTTCTCTGCGGCTCATGGAACCTTTTCGAAAATTGACCACATACTCGGTAACAAAGCAAACTTCCACAGTTACAAAAACATATTAATAACCACCTGCATCTTATCAGATCACCATGGATTAAAATTAGAATTCAACAACAATGCTACCCCCAGAAAGCCTACAAACTCATGGAACTGAACCACACCTGGGTCAAGGAAGAAATAAAGAAAGAAATTAAAGACTTTCTTGAATTTAATGAAAATAAAGACACAACATACTCAAACCTATGGGACGCTATGAAAGCAGTGCTAAGAGGAAAATTCATAGCACTAAGTGCCCACTTAAAGAAAACGGAGAAAGCACACATTGGAGACTTAACAGCACAACTGAAAGCTCTAGAAAAGAAAGAAGCAGACTCACCTAGGAGGAGTAGAAGACTGGAAATTATCAAACTGAGGGCTGAAATCAACAAAATAGAAACACAGAAAACAATCCAAAGAATCAATGAAACAAAAAGCTGGTTCTTGGAGAAAATCAACAAGATTGACAAACCCCTAGCCAAACTAATCAAACGGCAGAGAGAGAACACACAAATTAATAAGATTAGAAATGAAAAGGGGGACATAACCACAGACACAGAGGAAATTCAGAGAATCATTAGATCTTACTACAAAAGCCTGTATGCCACAAAATTGGAAAATGTAAAAGAAATGGACATTTTTTTTTAGATAAGTACCATATACCAAAGTTAAACCAGAACCAGGTGAACAATCTAAATAGTCCTGTTAGTCACGAAGAATTAGAAACTGTTATCAGAAACCTCCCTACCAAAAAAAGCCCAGGACCAGATGATTTCAATGCAGAATTCTCCCAGAACTTCCAAGAAGACCTAATACCTATACTCCTTAAGGTATTTCATAATATAGAAACAGAAGAGTCATTGCCAAATTCCTTTTATGAAGCTACAATTACCCTGATACCTAAACCACACAAAGACTCAACCAAGAAAGAGAATTACAGGCCAATCTCACTCATGAACATCAATGCAAAATTCTCAATAAAATACTGGCAAACAGAATCCAAGAACACATTAGAAAAATTATCCACTATGATCAAGTAGGCTTCATCCCAGAGATGCAGGGCTGGTTCAACATACGAAAATCTATCAATGTAATCCATCATATAAATAAACTGAAGGATAAAAACCATATGATCATCTCATTAGATGCTGAAAAAGCACTTGACAAAATTCAACACCCCTTTATGATAAAGGTCTTGGAGCGATTAGGGATACAAGGGTCATTCCTAAATATAATAAAGGCTATTTACAGCAAGCTGACAGCTAACATCAAATTAAATGGAGAGAAACTCAAGGCCATCCCACTAAATTCAGGAACACGACAAGGCTGTCCACTCTCTCCTTATCTCTTCAATATAGTGCTTGAAGTTCTAGCAATAGCAATAAGACAATATAAGGGGATCAAGGGAATTCGAATTGGAAAGGAAGAAGTTAAACTTTCGTTATTTGCAGATGATATGATAGTGTACATAAGCGACCCGAAAAACTCCACCAAAGAACTCCTACAGCTGATAAACACCTTTAGTAACGTGGCCGGATACAAGATCAACTCCAAAAAATCAGTTGCCCTCCTATATACAAAGGATAAGGAAGCAGAGAGGGAAATCAGAGAAGCATCACCTTTCACGATAGCCACAAATAGCATAAAATATCTTGGGGTAACTCTAACCAAGGATGTGAAAGACCTATTTGACAAGAACTTTAAGTCTTTTAAGAAAGAAATTGAAGAGTATACCAGAAAATGGAAGGATCTCCCTTGCTCTTGGATTGGGAGGATCAACATAGTAAAAATGGCAATACTACCAAAGGCAATCTATAGATTTAATGCAATCCCCTTAAAGATTCCATCAAAATTCTTCACAGATCTTGAGAGGACAATAATCAACTTTATATGGAAGAACAAGAAACCCAGGATAGCCAAAACAATCTTATACAATAAAGGAACTTCTGGAGGCATTACCATCCCTGACTTCAAACTCTATTACAGAGCTACAGTATTGAAAACAGCTTGGTACTGGCATAAAAATAGAGAAGTCAACTAATGGAATCGAATAGAAGATCCGGATCTTAACCCACAAACCTATGAACACCTGATTTTCGATAAAGGAGCTAAAAGTACACAATGGAAGAAAGAAAGCATCTTCAACAAATGGTGCTGGCATAACTGGATGTCAACCTGTAGAAGAATGAAAGTAGATCCGTATCTATCACCATGCACAAAACTCAAGTCCAAATGGATTAAAGACCTCAATATCAATCTGAACACACTGAACCAGTTAGAGGAGAAAGTGGGAAGTAGTCTACAACATTTGGGCACAGGAGACCGCTTCCTACGTATAGCCCCAGCAGCACAGACATTAAGGGCAACATTGAATAAATGGGACCTCCTGAAGCTGAGCAGCTTCTGTAAAGCAAAGGACACTGTCACTAAGACAAAAAGGCAGCCTACTGACTGGGAAAAGATCTTCGCCAACCCTGCAACAAAGGTCTGATCTCCAAAATATATAAGGAACTCAAGAGACTAGACTTTAAAATGCTAATTAACCCAATTAAAAATGGGGCACTGAACTGAACAGAGAATTCTCAACAGAAGAAGTTCGAATGGCCAAAAGACACTTAAGGGCATGCTCAACCTCCTTAGCAATAAGGGAAATGCAAATCAAAACAACGTTGAGATACCATCTTACACCTGTCAGATTGACTAAAATCAAAAACACCAATGATAGCCTATGCTGGAGAGGTTGTGGAATAAGGGGTACACTCATCCATTGCTGGTGGGAATGCAAACTTGTGCGACCGCTTTGGAAAGCAGTGTGGAGGTTTCTCAGGAAATTTGGGATCGACCTACCCCAGGACCCAGCAATCCCACTGTTGGGAATTTACCCAAGAGATGCCCTAACATATTACAAAAGCATTTGTTCAACTATGTTCATAGCAGCATTATTTGTAATAGCCAGAACCTGGAAACAACCTAGATGCCCTTCAGTGGAAGAATGGATGAAGAAAGTGTGGAATATATACATATTAGAGTACTACTCAGCGATAAAAAAACAATGACATCTTGAATTTTGCATGCAAATGAATGGAAATAGAAAACACCATCCTGAGTGAGGTAACCCAGGCCCAAAAAGATGAACATGGGATGTACTCACTCATAATTGGTTTCTAGCCATAAATAAAGGACATCGAGCCTATAATTCATAAAAAATCCTAGAGAAGCTAAATAAGAAGGTGAATCCAAAGAAAAACATATAGTTATCCTCCTGGATATTGGAAGTAGACAAGATTGCTGGACAAAAAATGGGAACTTGGGAGTGGGGTGGGATGGGGGGATGGGAAGAGAAAAGTGTGAAGTGGAGGATGGGAAGAGCTTGGGGGAAGAGGATGGTTGGGATATAGGAAAGGTGGATATGGGAACAAGGAATTATATATCTCAATTAAGGGAGCCATTCTAGGGTTGGCAAGAGACTTGACTCTAGAGGGGTTCCCAGGTGTCCAGGAAGATGCCCCCAGCTAGTTCCTTGGGCAGCTGAGGAGAGGGTGCCAGAAATGTCCAGATCCTATTGCCATACTCATGAATATCTTGCATATCACCATAGAACCTTCACCTGGCGCTGGATGGAGAAAATGACAGAGCCCCACATAGGAGCACCGGACTGAGCTCCCAAGGTCCTGATGAGGAGCAAAAGGAGGGAGATCATGAGCAAGGAAGTCAGGACCGTGAGGAGTGCATTTATCCATTGAGACGGTGGGACAGATGTAATGGGAGACCACCAAGTCCAGTTGGAATGGGACTGATGGAACAGGGGACCAAACCGGACTCTCTGAATGTGGTTGATGGTGGAGGAGGACTGAGAAACCAAGGACAATGGCAATGAACATGAACTCTACAGCATGGACGGGCTCACTGTGAGCCTTGTGAGTTTGGTTGCTCACCTTCTTGGACTTAGGGGGAGTTGGGAGGACCTTGGACTTAACATAGTGAAGGGAACCCTGATGGCTCTTTGGCTTGGAGAGGGGCGGAGTGGGCATATGGGTGGAAGGGAGGGGAGGTAAGGGGGAGGAGGAGGGGAGGAGATGGAAATGTTTAATAAAAAAATGAGAGAAAAAAACAAGCAAACAATTATGTACAGATTTAATGTAACCAATGTTTGCTGCTCATCTACGGGATTGGGCTTTACACTGGACACTGGGAATATAGAAATTATAGGGTATCAAATGGGTGTTGCCATAGAGGAAACGAGAGTGATATTTGGAAACACAGACTAATACCTCACTTATTCTTTCTTTTTTTTAAGATTTATTTATTATGTATACAGTTTTCTGCCTGAATTTATGCCTGGATACCAGAAGAGGGCACCAGATCTCATTATATATGACTGTGAACCACCATACAGGTGCTAGGAATTGAACCCAGGACCTCTGGAAGAGCAGTTAACCTCTGAGCCACCTCTCCAGCCTGAATACCCTGCTTATTCTTGGCAGACCACATTGATAAAGAAATCAGAGAAGAATCCCAAAGGAAGTGACCTGAAAGGTGACTAATTTAAGCAAAAGTTAAAAAGGCCAGAAAATAACAGAAGCACCATAGATTGAGGAAGTGAACAATGGGAAGCATGGACAGAATTTAGAATGGGGGGGAGGAGTGATATGTAACAGGCTCAACAGGGACAGGATCATATGGGTGCTCACACTTTACTATGACGACCACAGGGCTGGGGCTGTAGCTCAGGGGCAGGACACTTACCTAGCACCCATGCAGCCCTGGTTTGATCTCCAGCTCCATGAAATGAAACAAAAGGAATATGAGCTTTAGACCATAGGAGTCTAGTGTGGTCACTGAAAGATTTGAACAGGACCTTCAAGCTTTCATTTGTCTTTTATAAAGTCCTTTCTGACTAGAGTTGGCAGAAGAGAGCCATGAGAGTGGTGTGGGAGTCCCCTCTGTATTCTGTGAATACCAGTGGTTAAGAAAGAAACTGTCTTCGGCCTGCACAGGGCAGAATAGAGGTAGGTGGGAAAAACTAAACTGAATGCTGGGAGAAAGGAGGCAGAGTCAGGAGAAGCCATGTAGCTCCGCCTGAGACAGATGCCAGAACTTTACCCAGTAAGCCACAGCCTCTTGGTGATACACAGATTAAGAGAAATGAGTTAAATTAAGATGTAAGAGTTAGCCAATAAGAAAACAGAGCTAATGGACCAAGCAATGATTTCATTAATACAGTTTCTGTAGGGTTATTTCAGGGCTGAGCAGCCGGGAACCAACAAGCGGCCTTCCACAGCAGTGAGAAGAGATGGGATGAGGGCTAGAAACAGAAGTTTCTCTGGGTGCTCTAAGAAGGCCTCTACCAGACTAGCCAGCAGCGCTCCCAAAAGAATGGAAGGAATATCATTGTCAGTGCTTGGTAACCAAAAGGAAGGCTGAATAAAAGGAATTCTGGCTTTAGAAACAAAATGGGCAGGTGTAGCCTTCACAGAGATGTAGTACCTGAGAAGGAGTCCTGACCAAGGGGAGTGGGCTCCCATGAGGCTTGTCCTAGTTAGTTAGGGTCCTGACCAAGGAGGGTGGGCTTCCACGAGCTTGTCCTAGTTAGGGTCCTGACCAAGGAGGGTGGCCTTCCATGAGCTTGTCCTAGTTAGGGTCCTGACCAAGGGGAATGGCCTTCCATGAGGCTTGTCCTAGTTAGGGTCCTGACCAAGGGGAGTGCCCTTCCATGAGCTTGTTCTAGTTAGGATTTATTTAGCTGTCATAATCACAAATGACCAAAGCAACTTGGGGAAGAAAGGGTTAATTTGACCTACACTTCCACATTGTAGTCCATCACTGCAGAACCTGGAGAGAGGAGCTGATGCTGAGACCATGGAGGGGAGCTGCTTACTGGCCTGCTCATCATGGCTTGCTCAGCCTGCTTTCTTAAGAACCCAGGACCACCAGCCTAGGGATGGCACCACCCATATTCGGCTGGGTCCTCCCCCATCAATCAGTAACTAAGAAAATGCCCTATGGGATCTTATAGAAGCGTTTTCTCAGTTCAGGTTCCTTCTTTCATGACTCTAGTTTATGCCAAGTTGACATAAAACTATCCGGGCCAAGGCTGCTAAGGGTGAGTTAGCTCTGTAAGACCTAAGCGAAGATGGCAAGTGACCAACTGGACATTCCGGGGTGGCTCTCAGAAGAAATATTTGGGCTAGAAATGTTGGTTTAGGAGTTCCCAGGAAAGCCACAGGCATGGATAAGAAAGCCCAAAGATAATGTTCCACGTGAGAGGAAGGCTCAAGATCTAACCATGCAATGTACCAACTGAAAGGACGAAAATAGAAAGATCAGGGAAGGGAGGGGAAAAGTCAGGGAATGTGCTAAAGAGAGCTGTCCACATTGAATGCTGCTGAGGGGTCAAGCAGGTTAATAACTGAGAAGTGCTTGCTGGATTTAGCCACAGAGCTGTCATTGTTGACCTCCCATCCCAAGCTATACAGCAGCGAGGCAACAGGTCCACATGAAGGAAGATCGCCGAGCTGCTCTAAAAGGACACCAGGCTCAATGCCAGAGAATACTCTGGACCCATTTTGTTTTATTGTTTTTTGTTTTCCCTCATCCTAAATTTAACCAGTCGGAATGCTTGGTTAAGTAGTGTTTTGTTCGTCCTTGAAATAGAGGACTTGCCTTTGAAGAGTGTGTCTGCACTCATCTTCACAATGGAGCACAGTGTCTTTGGGGTAGGGGCTCTCTAAGGAGCAAATGCTAGTACTGCAAGTGCAATGGAGGAACTTTTCATTTGCCTCCAGTAAAGACGTTTTTGTTGACCTAAATACTCAAAGAGCATCTAAGTAGAAACTGAGGCCACATGAAAAAGACTAACCGTCTACCAATGGGAAGTGAAATAGTTAAATTGAGGTCAAAGTCTTAATATGATCCATGATGAAAGCATGGTCCCTATAGCTCCTCAAACTACTGTACCCTTGTACTTGAGTTGAAGCCCTTGCGGTCCTTGGAGAAGTACCCTTTTCCTGGCCTTATTAAAGAGCACTTGGCTTGCCATGGTTTTGCATTCCTGAGTGTTCCAAACTTAAAGAACAGTGCAGATGTCTGCTTCTAGCCAAAGTGGAATATCAGGGACACAAGGCTTTATGAGCCCTGAGAAACAGAAGATCATCAGACCATTTTATTCTTAAAGACTTTAGTAGCTGGGCAGCTGCGCGTAGCTGCGCGGAGACCTGCGAAACACGTGTGACCAGGGCGGCGGGTGAACAGGCGGTGCAGCGGCGGGTTAACGGCACAGACACAGAAAATAGACATAAAGCTTTATTAAAGGAGAGAGGGAGAGAGGGGGAGAGGGAGAGAGAGACAGAGAAAGAGAGAGAGGGGGGCGCGTGTGCACACGCAAAAGAGGGACAGTGAGAAGAGAGAGAGGGAAAAGATTCAGGATGACTCCAAGAGACCAGAGGTCGCTGGGAGTGGGCGTGGAAAGGGGCGGGGACCAAAAGAATAACAGACCAGACTGCTACCACAGCAGGTTTTCCAAATGGGAGACAGGGCTAAGGGAGACTCTGAGCCCTGAGTTAAGACATTAGGGAGGCCGAGGTAGCTAGAGTTCATGAGACAAAGTAACAGAGAGGAGATGGCCACACAAGGAGGAGAACACCAGAGATCTGCCCAGGTGCCCCAACCTCTGCTACACCAATACTCCTGGGTACAAGGAAAATACCCCAGGGATGACAGAGAACTACTTTGAGCTGGGCATGGTGGCGCACACCTTTAATCCCAGCACTTAGGAGGCAGAGGAAGGCAGATGTTTGTGAGTTCGAGTCCAGCCTGGTCTACAGAGTGAGTTCCAGGATAGTCAGAGTTATTACACAGAGAAACCCTGTCTCGAAAACAAAAAACAAACCAAAAAGAACTACCTAAAAGTATTAGAGAAAGAACAGTCTTTGAAGCTTTCACAGAGCCAAGAACAGCCTTTCCTTTCCTCAGCCACAACGGGAAGACTTCCCGCCCCCAGTTCACAAGGCATTGGGCAGCATACCCAGAAGGGTCTTGCTGCATTTGTGCCCTAAGAGTCAAAAAAAAAGCCCCATCTAAAAAAGCTCAACAATGAGACCCAAAAGATCAAACTGTTTCTTTGTAACCTAACAGCATCCCAGAACAAGCTCAAGATTATTTATAGGAATACAAAAATATCCAGCACCCAGCAAGGTACAAGTCATGACTAAAGTTCAATAAAAAAGCCTCCAGGCATGCAAAAAAGAGGCAAATATGACCCACAGTGAGGGGCACTATCAATCAATAGAAATGAGCCCGAGGAAGAACACAGCTGATAGACTTCGCAGACAAAGAATTAAAAATAGTCCATGTAACTGCGTTTTGTATGCTAGAGAAGCCCTTTAACAGTGTTACTGTTTGGATATAAAATGGCCCCAAAGGCTTATGTGTTGAAGGCATGGTACCCAGACCCAGCTAGTGGTACTTTAGGAGGTGACTCGATTATGAAGGCTCTAACTCCATCAGCGAGCTGATCCACTGATGATTGCAGGTGGAGCCTGGTTAGAGGAAGTAGGCCATTGAGGTCATGGCTTTAAAGGGAATGTCTTATTTTTGGCTACCTCCCATCTCTCTCTCTCTCCCTCTCCCTCTTTCTCTGAGCTGTGGAATAACCACCTTTCTTCTGCCACTCCCTTCCACCATGACACACATTACCTCACCACACAAGCCCAGAAACACAGACCAAGCAAACACAGAAACTCTAAATCTATGAGCCAAATAAATCTTTATTCCTTACAAGTTATTTTCTCAGGTATTTTGGGTTATCAACAGAAAACACAATTAAGTAAAATATTAACTATCTAAAGAAGGAAATGTTTGTTGTGTTATACCTTGACTAAATTCTAACAATAAAGTTTGTTTTGAATCAGAGAGTGGAGCAAGCTACTAGCTGACCAAAATTAACCACAGAGATTTTGGAGGACTGAAGATAGAGAGACAGGAAGTAGTAGGGTGGGGCTTACAAAGGGTCTTGGCCCCTTTTGGTTGGAGGAATAGAAGAGATAAGAGGTCCCTGGTCACTTCTCCACTGCTTTTCTGATCATTCAGGTTTTTATCCTGATAGTTGACTCCCCAGTTTTATTGATAGAGAATAATTAGATAAACACTTCAGGAAAACATGCCTGAGATGAAAGAAAATTGCAAAAGATGGGGTTTTTTTTTTAGTGTATTGGGCACTGTAGATTACTGAACTTGAAGTTTACAACATAAATTCAAGGGCTGGGAAAATGGCTCAGTCAGTAATGTGCTTGCTATAAGCATGAGGACTGAGTTCGATCCCAGAACCCCATATAAAACTGGACACGGTACTATGCACTTGTAATGACGGAGACTGGTGGATTCCAGAGTTCCTAGGTGTCAGCCACTATAGCCTTTTGGGTGAATTCCAGGCCAACTGAGAAACCTGCCTTGAAATCCAAGGTGTCAGCCCCTGAGAAACTACACTTAAGGTTGACCTCTGGCCTCCATATGAAGACGCACAAATGTGCAGTTGCGGCGCGCATACACACACACACACACACACACACACACACACACACACACGGAGGGAGGGAGGGAGGGAGGGAGGGAGGGAGGGAGGGAGGGAGGGAGGGAGGGAGAGACTTAAAATGAAAAGGATGGATCAGGAAGCTTCAGGACCGGTTCAAACAACCTAACATCTGTCCCTGGAACCCTGAAGGAAGGAGGAGACGGTGGATCTTAATGTTCCAAATTTAAAGAAACTGTAAAACACCACAAAGCCAAGAATCTCAGTGGACCCTAAACAAAGAAATATAAAGAGGCTTATGCCAGAGCATCAGGATGAGATTGCCTAAAGCCAGTGAGATGGGGACATCTCAGAGAAGTCCTTACAAGAGAATGGCGTCAGACTTCTCACCAGAAGTATGTGCCAACAAAGGGGGGTAGGAACCTCCAAGTTTTGTTATTGTTCTTTGGGGTTTGTTTGTTTGTTTGTTTGTTACTTTGTTTTGTTTTGAGACAAATCTCACTATATAGCCCTGGCTGACCTAGAACTCACTGTGTAGACCAGGCTGACCTTGAACTCACAGATGTCTACCTGCCTCCCAGAGCTGGGATTAAAGGTCTGGGCACTGGAGAGAACTTCTTAAGTCCCGAGAGAAACAAAATGTAAATCAGAATTCTCCACTCAGCAAAAATACCTTTCAAAGAAATGAAGATGAAGCATTGTCTCAGATTTGAAAAAGCTGAGTGGACACAATGTCTACATACGCACTAAGGGTCTTTCAGGCCAAGAGAAAATGACATACTGCCATCTGCACCTGCTCAAAAGAATGGAGAAAACACCAGAAATGCTAAGTGGGCATTATAAGAGTGGGTTTTCTTATTATTTAAATCTTTTTTGAAAAGAACAGTGTAACCAGGATAAGGAACCCTTAGCTGAAAACGCTCAGGACCCCTGCATCCTGGAACAAGCTGCTGTCTGCTGCCTTGTCTAGATTCTGATGAGGTCACCACAAGAGGCAAACTCCCCGGAAGCTCTTAGCAGGTTAGTGTTTATAGTCATGTGGGAATCTGGCTGTACGTATGCAAGGAAATAATACAGATTCGATTAGGAGAGTGCACAAGCAACACTACTTACATCCGTGGCTCGGCTGGACCCCACGCAGGCTGGACTGTAAGACTCAAGTAGATCAGGGCCTCCTTCTGTATCAGTGTAAGACGTCGGTGGCAGCCAGTCACAAGAGGAGGAGGCCATGACACCAATGAAGCCAATTCTTCAACACTGCCAGTTTTTCTGGTGCTGTAACAGAGAGGTGACATGTATTCTCTTTGCTCACAGATTTTCATCAGCCACTTCTGCCACCACCGCAGCTGAAGCTGTCGAGTGGTTTGTCGGTCACCACTGATTTCCTTATGAGAGCTGCTTTTCTGTTCTTGAGTGTCTCCACCTTGCCTGAGGTCCCACTTCTCTACACCTGCCTTCTGTTATGACTGACTCTCTACCTTTCCAGGGAAAATGTGCTGCGTCCCCTCCCCCTTCACAGTTTCCTCTCCCTCTGACATGCCAAACAGTCTTGTTATTTTACTCTTCTGATGACTCCACAACCTCTCTCCTATTCCAGGACCCCCAGGCCATCTTGGCCTTGACATGCCTGTCTCCAGTCTTCCTCTGTGTGCTCAGCTTTCCAACTGTTCACCTACACTGCAGCCCTAATTGTCTGCTACCCCCCTTTCCACTCAGAGTGAATGACAACACCACAGTGTGAGGGTCTTCATAGCTGCCTACTGCCCACTTAGCACCTGCCAGGAACTGGATGGCAGGGAGGGAGGCGGGGGAGTCTACATCATGCCAGGAATTTCAGTTCTATAATCAACATAGGTTAGGAATAGCCACAGTTGCCCTCAAATAATCCCTTATGCTACTCATAAAATCGTGCGGCTTTACAAATGAAAGAGGGAACAGCGAATTTCCCTTCTCCATCTTGCCCCCTCCTTTGGAAGTACCGCGTGGAGTGGGAGAGCTGGAACAACTCCATTAGCTACATTATCTCTGTTGCTTCCTCTTCCACTTTTTTTACACTCCACGCATTGATTGGATTTCCACAAGAGAAATGCAGTCTTCACGCCACCACATAAGGGTTTGATGAATGAATTCTTTCCCTCAACTGGCTTTTCCCCTTGACTTCTACTTTCTGCCGCAACTGAACAGTGACCCTGCCTGCTCCTTCCTCATTTCTCCCCGTGTTCACTGGTCACTCCCCACAGTCCTACTGGCACCCACCACTCCAGGCCCTCACCGCACCCCATCTTAACTTCAAGGAAAGCCTCCAGGGCAGTCTCACTGGGCTGCAGCAGTTCGTGTTTTACATGGCCACGGGAGCAACATTTTCTGAAGCAGTAATTTACTCAGCCATCAATGGTTCTCCACTGGCTAGCTACTAACGTCCAGGTTCTATACAATCTAGTCCAAGCCATCTTCAGCCTCCCAGAAGAATTCTATCCCTTGCCTATTGCCCGAGTTTGTCCCATTTATATCACTGTGTTCTACCTCAAAGCCACCCACAAAATTGGAAACCCAGCTTCAAATGCTGACCCTTTCTTCTCACCACTGCAGCTCCACTCTTTTAGACAGGGATTCTCTGTGTAGCCCTGGCCGCCCTGGACCTAGTTCTTGTAGACCAGGCTGGCCTCGAACTCACAGAGATCCACCTGCCTCTGCCTCCTGAGTGCTAGGCGGCTCCACTTTTGAATGGTGTATCTCACACTGCTCGATCATGAGTATACTAAAGAAAAGAACATGTTGGGGGCTGGAAAGATGGCTCAGTGGCTAAGAGGAAAATTGCTCCTCTTTCAGAGTCCCATCATCCACATGGTGATTCAGAATTGTTTGTCACTCCAGTTCCAGTGCCTTCTCTGGCCTCCGTGAGCACCAGGAATGCATGTGGTGCACAGATATACATGTGGCAAAGCACCCAAATATATTAGATTTTTGTTTAGTTTTTAAAAAGGAAGAAATGCTGGACATGGTGGTGCACGCCTTTAATCCCAGCACTCAGGAAGCAGAGGCAGGCAGATCTCTGTGAGTTCCAGGATACAAAGTGAGACTCTGTGTTTCAAAAAAAACAGTAATAATATTAATATTAATATTAATAGGAAGGATGGAAGAAAGGAAGGAAAGAAGGGGGAGTGGGAGGGAGGAAGGGAGGGAGAGGACATATTAGACACGCATTTCATCATTCACTGTCTCAGCATGCATTACTGGGCACTTACAATGTGGCAGGCACTCAAGCAGACATGGAAACACACAGTGGCACCATCAGAACCATAGTCTGACAGCAAGGGTGGCAATAGACAAGCTGTAACACACACCCCACGGAGATCATGAAAAGAGAGATAAAGGGAGACTCTCATCTTTACAGCACTCAGGTGGGGAAAGGGCTTGTTTCCAAGTTGAGGAACACGTAAGTTGAGACCCAAAGAATGAATAGAAAATAACCAAACAAGAAGGAAAAAAAAAGTGTTTCAGGTTGAATGGAAAGTACCAAAAAAGTTTAAGAGTGAAAATAGCATAGGACATGTCTCATTAGAAGAATTCAAAATAAAAAACAATCGTGATTAGAGCATACAGAACAAAGTGGCAGCCGTGAATAGGGTGAGGCCAAGCCAGGTTACAGGCCTGCTCCGTGAGGCTTGTAACCAGGTGAGAGAGACTGCATTAGCCTCCCTTCCAGGGAGGGCTTAGGGAAAGGTGTGAGAGTTAGAGAATTGCGGTGTTAGCACAGAGCAGGGCTAAGACGGGAAAAGATAGTGAGACAGAAATGATCACATAGCTTAGATCACTGCTTTAGCCATAGCAGTTGCTCAACTAATAATTGTGCCGTGGGGGCTGGGGAGAGCACTTACTGCACAATTGTGAGGACTGGAGTTCAGATCCCGGCACCCACAGAACAAGTCAAGCTTCTTGCAGATGCCTGAAACTCTAGCTCTGAGGGATCCTACACTCTCTTCCACCTTCCACATAGCACACACATGTGCATACATTCATCCAGGCAGACACACACAAGTTAATCATTAAAAGAATATTCTGTCCTGAATGACTTTACAACAAATCAGTGGACAAGAGGCAATGCCCTCAAGATTATAGATATGTACCACCACACTACACTCTACATTTCTTTGTTTGTTTGTTTTCAAGACAGGGTTTCTCTGTAGCTTTGGAGCCTGTCCTAGACCTGTCCTAGACCATCTCTGTAGACCAGGCTGGCCTCGAACTCACAGAGATCTGTCTACGGAGGGCTGGGATTAAAGGCGTGTGCCACCACTGACTGGCTACACTCTGTGTTTCTATTTTAGATTTATTTTATTTTATCTGTATGGATGTTTTGCCTGCATGTGTGTATACACATGCAACACGTGGAGTCCCAAAGAGAGTGTCAGATCACCTGAGACTGGAGTTATAGACAGTTGTGAGGACCGTGTAGGTGCCAGGTCCTCTGGAAGAGCGGCCAGTGCTCTTCCCTTCTGTGTCATCTCTCCAGCAGCCACTCTCTGTATTTCTCTTTTGTCTCTGTGTGGGTACACACTTGTGAGTGTTTGTGTGTGTGTGTGTGTGTGTGTGTGTGTGTGTGTTTCCATCATGTGGATGCTGGAGATCAAATTCCAGTTATCAAGCTTGGTGCCAAGTGCCTTTACACAGCTGGGTCTCCTCACCAGCCCGTTCTCTGACATGGTCCCTGAGAGTACTACGCACCTATAATCTAGGCCCTCAGAAGCAGAGGCAAGAAGGATCTCAAATTAAAGACTGGGTTTGGCTAAGTTTCAAAAGTTTCACATATACACGTGGACTTGGTTCTTTTTTTTCCCTTTCTTCCTTGTGGTGCTAGGACTTAACCCTGGGCTTCATAATTTTTAGGCAAAAAAAAAAAAAAACCGCAGACCATACAGAGTTACACCTGGGGACAAGGGAGAAAGCAAACCAGTGCTGGCGCCTTAGGTTACTTTTGGTATTTTCAGCTTCCTGAGTCTGCCCAGCCGACGATATCAGGTCATCAATAGCTCCCAACTTTCCCAAGTCCAAGGCTTCTGGATTCCAGAATTCCGCACATTCTTGATCATCTAAATTATTAAGATGGATGTCCATCCATTTGTCAGCTAGTTATCCAGGCTCCCATTTGTCATTTGTTACCTGGGGTTGTAACCATGACAGCAGGCACAGCCTCAGTGAGCTACCAGTCCCTCAAGCATTTAAGTCAGACCCCATATGTAAATTAGAAAACATCTTTTTCTTCATTTACTCCTGAAGAAATGCCTTTGTTGTAGAGACACTGCCACAAGGCTCGTTTCCACAATGTAATGCTGCCACCTAGTGGGCCCAACCAGGGAGACAGTGATCAGGAGATTCTCCCTGCAGAAATCTATTTTCAGGAAATAACTTTCTACCACTTGAACCCTTCCTTTCTTTTTCTAGGCATTAAGATAGCTGGGTCAATTGTGTTGGTTGGTTTTTTTGTCAACCTGACCTAAGCTAAAGTTAGTTGGAAAGAGGCATCTCAATTGAGAAAATGCCTGTAGGCAAGCTTGTAGGGCATTTTCTTGACTAACGATTGAGGTGGATGGGCCCAACCACAGAGAAATGGTTCTGAGTTGTATAAGAAAGTCAGATGAGCAAGCCAGGAGGAGCGAGACAGCACACACACTCCAGCACAAGCTCTGCTTCAGTTCCAAACTCCAGGCTCACTACCTCAGTGACTGACTACTACCTGCAAGTGTCTGGAATCCCAGCACCTGAGAGGCTGAGGCGGGAGGACTGTCATGATTATGAAGCCATCCAGGGCTACAGAGAGAGCCCCTGCTTCAAAACAACAAAAAGTAACCTAGGAGTTAATTCTCTAACACAGTAATCCTCACCCTTCCTGATGCTATGACACCTTAATACAGTTCCTCATGTTGTGGTGACTGCCAACCATAGAATCATTTTCATTGCTACTTCATAACTGTAATTGCTAGTTATGAATCATAATATAAATATCTGTTTTCCAATGGCCTTAGGCAACACCTGTGAAAGGGCCATTTGACACCCCCCCCCGGGGGGACAGGGGTCATGACCCACAGGTTGAGAACCACTGCTCTAGCACATAACAGGTAAATCAGCATTTGTTAATGTATAATAGAAGAACACAATAGTTTCATAATCTGGCACTTTATGGCAACAGAAAGAAAAAATAAATTCTTTCAGATTCCTCTGGGCTCCAAAGGGCCTCTAATCACTTCCATCTACAGGCCAGGGATATTTCTGTCCCTAATCTAGCAAGAAATTCTTTCAGGCATACTTGAATAAATTAACTTTTTAAGGGTCACTGGTGAAACCCTGACCCCTTCCCACCAAACTCAGGGACTTTCTATAATCCAAAAATGGAGAACAGATTCTGTGGTCCCTGAGGCCAGGACAACACCCAAACTGGACTCTGGCTCCAGAGACAGTGTGTGGACCCAGGATTTTGAGGATTCTCACAATGACTGCTTCTACACACAGATAGGCCTATGATGCTCAAAAAACCAAGTGAATTAAATCAAGTTGCCTGTTTCTAACAGGCATAAGGTGACAAAGAGCAGAAGACCGATGACTCTTTTCTTGGAAATATTAGCCTCCCAGGACAATATTTCAACACACTAAACTGCAAGTTCCCCTGTCAAATTATGGAAAGTTAAACTGCAAGCCCAAGCCTTACTTGTTTCCCGAGGCCCCAGTGATGGGAAGTGGCAGTTAGCAACAGTTACCTGGGTCCTCCTTAGAACACTGCCAAGCTGAGGCAGAGGACTTAAGAGGTCCCCTGTCATTTCTTGTTTATACGGTCTTATCCTCTTTTCTGCTTTAGAGTGTCTCTATCTCAGCTTACATTAAAGGGCCAGAGAGATGTCACAGGCACTATGTGTGTGTGTTGGGGGGGAGGATCTACTACTGATGTTTTGAAGAATAGACATTCATTAATTGCCTTCTACATACAAATGTTTATATCCATAGACTAGTGAATTCTCAGCCTTGGTCAGAGAAGCCTCTTTTTGCAGTGGGTGATGGTCAAAGTATGGACTCATAACTAGTCAAAACTCTGAGAATAAGAGACTGTTGATGCTTGTCTCAAATGGGACGTCTCCGGCACTCCCTCCAAGGCCTAGGGAACATCATAGAAGAGGAAGTGAACAGACTATGGGCACCAAAGACTAGGAAACCGAAGAGTGAGGGGCCACCACCTTTTTGATAAGATGTGGTCACTGCAATCATGAACGCACAGCAGTGTGACATTATCACTGTCGATGGGAGAATGGGAGGTAGCAGGTTTGGCTTTCTACTTTGGTCCATTTCGAGACCGTGTTTAATCAAACTATCCTTAGGATAATGAATAATTGATGAGGGAAAGTTTCTCTTCCAAGATCTTAGACTCAGCTTCATTGTTCTCCAGTCAAGAGAGCACTCAGACTCGGATCTACAGGAATACTCACAAAGGTATACAACCAAACAATACTTATCCAACAGGCTAGAGAGATGACTCAACAGTTAAGAGTGCTTGTTTCTCTTGTTTAACAAAAAAACAACTCGGGTTTGGTACCCATGTGGTCGTTTCTTTTACACGGGATTGATTCCCTGTTCTGACCTCAGTGGGCACCATGCACGAACATGGCACTACACACTTGTAGGGAAAAAAATCATGGAAATGAAATAAACTAAATAAATCTCTTAGAAAAAGAGGAAGAAAAATGTTTTTTCAAGAAAATATACAAAAAACAGGCAGGCAAGATAGTTCAGTACGTAGAGGCAAGTCTAACACCCAAGTATGATCCCAGGGACCCTTGTTGTGAAGGAGAGAACCAAATCCCACAAAATGTCCTCTGACCTATACATGAGTACCGTGACATGTACATACACACCCACACCCACCCCTACCCCCACACACACACCATATTTCTAAAAGTTATTTTTTAAAACTAAATTGCTTTTATTTTATATGCATTAGTGTTTTGCCTGCATGTATGTCTGTAAGAGGGTGTTGGATCCCCTGGAACTAGAGTTACAGACAGTAACCAAGTAGGTGCTGGGAATTGAGCCCAGGTCCTCTGGAAAATTAACCTATCCATGCTCTTAAGCACTGAGCCATCTCTCCAACCCTGTGAAAGAAAGGAAGAAAGGAAGGGAGGGAGACAGGGAGAAAAATACAGTTTACAAAATTTTCTTGAAACTCTCAGGTTTTACGGTATGTGACCAAGAATATGAACTTTCTGAGAGACAGAAAGTATACTCTGGTCTACTGCAGACAAAAATGCATGGCTGCCTCATCTCCAGCAACAAATCAGGGCACTATTTTCCAGGAGGGACCAGTTATCAACTCCCTACTACCTGTTTCCAAGCCTAAGTTCCAGGTCAGTACACTGGCTTATTTGAGTGAGGACTCCCTTCTTCTATCCAGGGGGCTCTACTCTGGGCATGGTCCCACTGAGAATACTGGGACCCTGGGTGTCCTTGTCATCGCTATGGAGCAGGGTTTCATACCAACAGAGGTAGGCAAGGTCTCAAGACCCACATCTACCAATCGCTCCGCTCTTAACACAGAGAGCACAGCACTGTCCCCGTCCTACCACCAAAGCTTGAGCTCAGAAACGTCCCCAAATACATGTATACATAGGTGAGAAAGTGAGAATCTGTGAAGTCACAAATATGTGGAAATCAAATAACATGTACCCTTAAATAACTGAGAAATAAAAGAAATTATCAGAAAGATAAGCAATATGCTTGAGATCAACTAAAATTACGATATATAGTAATGTATAGGTTATTGTCAAAATAGTACTTAGAAACTTAGAGCCCTGTACCTATATTTAAAAAGAAGTCCACCAGGCCAGGTGGCTATAATCCCAGCTATTCAGGATTGCAGTTTCAACACCAACCTTGGCTACAATACGAGTTCTAGGCCAACATTGAAAAGGTTTTTGTTTGATTGATTGGTTTTGCTGTTGCTTGGGGTTTGTTGTTGTTGTTTTGGTTTTTCATTTTTTGGTAAGTTTTGTTTTTGGTTGTTTTTGTTTTTGCTTTTGTTTTTTGAGACAGGGTTTCTCTGTGTATCCCTGGCTGTCCTGAAACTCACTCAGTAGACCAGGCTGGCCTTGAACTCAGAGATCTCCCATCTACGCCTCCCAAGTGCTGGAATTAAAGGTGTGTGCCACCACCACCCAGCTCCAACGTGGGAAACTTAATAAGACCCAGCCCCTCCCCTCGCCAGTCTGACAAGAGGCTTGGGATGACCATCTCAGTCACCACCCAGGCTCAGATCCAGGGCTTTGACTTGGTCCACCACAAACAACATTACTCCACATGTGAACTGCTGGAGCACCAGGAGAATCTCCATGACTCAGGGCAATGATATCTGAGGAGGCTCAGCGAGGATCCAGCATTGATGGTGTGGCAGAAGTCGGAGACCTTGAAGCAGTGCAATGCCTCGTCGCAATGAACACCTGCCTGTGAAGCCTGTGGGCAGAAGGTCCACTGCACGACACACTGCAGCTTCTACCACCACCACAAACAAGTATATGATGGAGAGGTGGGGAAAATGGAGCAGAGCAGGGCATGCAAGTTGGAACTGGAGGCAGCTGTGACAGGGTGAGAGAGGGCTGCAGTTGATGGAGGACCAGGTTGTTTCCCAGTAGGGTCAGCAGGGGTGGGTGCAGCAGCCTGGAGCTTGGGCAGACTCAGCCCCACAATCACCCTGGCTCTGAACAGTAACAGGATGCTCAAGGTGAAGGATGGCCCATTTACTGGATTGGACCTCCATGGTTCGTACTTCTCCCTGAGTTCATGCTGGTCAGTGGCCCGTGTTTTGGCAGAGAGCCATGTTGATGTCTCAAGCTGTACTACTACCACTGGAGACCAAGCAGAGGCCCTTGGCAAGTGCTAATTCTGGAGACCATGTGGATGATCATGGTCCATGCTTTTGCCGGAAACCACGTTCTAGAAGTCCAGGATCTGTGTCCCCACTGACCTCAAAGGGCAAGGAATTTCCTCTTGCCGATGTACTGATGACTGCAGATGTACAGTTGAGAAAGAGAAGCATAGAAAGCTTCTGTAACAACCCCGCCCCACCAACCACCCCATCAAAGAAAACTCTTAAAAATTGTCATAAGGATGCTGAAGTGTAGCTCTCCACAGCTGATGGCTTCTGGTGGGGGTGCAGGTGAAGGACTCAACTTTCCTTAGGGACCACCGGGAGTTTGCACATGCTCCATTGAGTAGATGGACAACACAAGTGGATTTTTTCCCCTTTCTTCTTTTTCTTTGTGTGCGGGGGGGGTGTTACAAGGAAAGGGAAAGAGACATGAGAGAACTGGGAGCTGAGCATGGTTGAGGTGCATGATGTGAAATTCCCCCCAAAAAAATATCAATAAAAATATTATGCTTTTAAAAAGAAATAGAATCTAGGATGAAAATCATTAGAAATAGTTAAGAGAACTATAACCAAATAAAATTGATTTTTTTAAGATGGAAAAAAATAAGACCCACATTCAAAAGGTAAAAGTGGAGATATATAGGTCAGGGGTAGAACAAACCTAGTACGTGTAGCTCTAAATCCAATCCCTGCTACTACTAAACCAAACAAACAAATAAATACTAAAAATCAACAACCTGTCTTCTACCTTAAGACACTGGGGAAAGAACAAACAGCCAAAGCAAACAGAAAGAAGGAAATAGGAACAAGAAAGCTGGAAACTCATTTTTTAATGGGAAAAAAAAAAACAAGGAAAACCAAACTATGCTCTTTGAAAATAAAAATCATGCTGACAAATAATTAGCTAATCAACAAAGCAAAACAAAACAAAAAACGAAGACTCAGCTCTGATCCTACTAATCAGGAATGATAGGGGGATTTGAGCCCGGAAGCAAGCCATGATGATATGCTGGGCACGCAGGAGGGAGAGGTGGAGGATGGAGACTTCAAGGTCATCTTCAGCTCACAGTAAATTATGGGTCAGGCTAGGCTATAGGAGAACCTGTCTTAACAGAGAGAGAGAGGCAAGCGTAGGAAGAACACAGAGACATTACTGCCAACCTTACCGAGATAAAAGATAAGAGATAACATATATATACATCCAGGCAGTGGTGGCACATGCCTTTAATCCCAGCACTTGAGAGGCAGAGGCAGAGGATTTCTGTGAATTCAGACCAGTCTTTTCTACAGAGTGAGTTCCAGAACAGCTGAAACCACATAGAGAAACCCTGTCTCAAAACACTTTCCCCCAAAAAAAAGTGGTTACAAAAATAACATATATAATTGTATGCTAAGAAATGACAACTTAGATGAAATCGACAAGTATTTAGAAACTACAGAAACAGACTAAAGAAGAAACAGGGCTGGAAAGATAGCTCGGTAGTTAAGAGCACTGGCTGCTCTTTCAGAAGACCTGGGTTCAGTTCCCAGCACCAACATAACAGCTCACAACCATCTGGAACTCTAGTCCCAGAGCCTCCAAAGGCACCAGGCAAGCAGATGATGCACAGACACACATGCAGATACAACTCCCAAACACATAAAATAAAAATAAATAAATATTCTAATGACTTAAAGCAATGGGTTGAGTTCATAATTAATAAACAATCAAATAAATAAATAAAAAACTACCCCAAAAGAAAAGTCCAAACCCATATTGCTTCATTGGCACATTCTACCAAAAGTTAAAGAATTGAATGTCTTCACCAACTTTCCCAAAAAACAAAGAATACCAACAAATAAAAACATAAACTTCCCAACTTATTCTTTTCTTTTTTCTTTTTTTTTTTTTTGGTTTTTCGAGACAGGGTTTCTCTGCAGCTTTTTTTTTTTTTTTTAAGAGCCTGTCCTGGAACTAGCTCTTGTAGACCAGGCTGGCCTCGAACTCACAGAGATCCGCCTGCCTCTGCCTCCCGAGTGCTGGGATTAAAGGCGTGCGCCACCACCACCCGGCTTTCCCAACTTATTATAATGAGTCTTTGATATCAAAACTAGGGACACCACAAGAAAGGTACATACAACAGGGCTATAGAGCATGGCAGCTCAAGCCTATAATCCAGCTGCTCAGGAGGCTGATGCAGGAGGATTGTAAGTCTGAGGTCAGCCTCTGCTACATAATAACTGATACACCAGCCCAAGGTACAAACTAAGATCCTGTCTTAAAAAAAAAAAAAAAGCTAGCAAATTGAATCCAAAGACTTAAAAATAGCCATATGCCACAATCAAGTAAAATTTATCTCAGGAATGCAGGTTGGCTTAATAGCCAAAGAAAAAAATCAATGTGATATATTAATAGAATAAACAACCAAAAATATATACTCATTACAACAGAAAAAATTTACAAACACCAATGTCTTTTCACAGTTAAGGAACAAAATTCTCAACAAGCGAAGGACAGAATTTCTAATCTAATAAAGACTCCTATGAAAAGACCTATAGCTAACAACAACCTTGTGGCAAAAGAGTGCATCTTTTCTCCTAAGGTCAAGAACAAGACAAGGATGTCTGCTTTACCACTTCTGCTAACACTGTACTAGATGATACGGTTAGACAAAGAAAACCAACGGGTTGCTGAGATAATTCAGTGGTTGAGGGTGCACACTGCTCTTGTGGAAGACCCGAGTCAGACAGCTCATTACTTCACAGCAGTTGAGGGTGTCTGCACAGGACATGCACAATCTCACCCCAACTTTTCCTTAAATTTTTTTTTTAATTTATTATGTTATCTGTGGTTTGTAGGTATGAGTGCAGGCAGATATGAGCCATGTCATACACAGATGTTGGAACGCCTCCCACTGTGGGATCGGAGGACCGAGCTTGGGGTCTTCAGTCCCACACAGCAAGTGCTTTCTTTCACATACTGAGCTGTCTCACCTGCCCCCTGTCCTAACTATGACAGGATCCAGGAGAAGAGTATAAAACCAGTTCTACTGAGTATGTTTGTGCATGTAAGAATTACAAGTCAAGATACCACACACTTTCCTACTTGATCAGTTGTGGTGTTATGAATAAGAATGGCTCCCATAGGACCATACGTTTGAATATTCGGCCCCCAATTGGTGGAACTGTTTGAGAATGATTGGGAAGTATGGCCTTGATGGAGGAGGTGTGACACTGGGGTCCAGGCTCCAAAGAACTCGCACAATCCCCAGTGCTCTCTCCTCTCTCCTCACACTCTCAGATCAAGACGTGAGCTCTCAGTGGGTTTTGCTGCCATGACTTTGCTCCCATCATGGACTTAAAGTCACCAAAACTGTGAGAACAAATTAAACATTTTGTTTTATAAACTGTCTTGGTCACTGTGGCTTATCACAGTAATAGAAAAGTAACTAAGCCACCAGTTCATACTCATTAACTAGAAGCCCATCACCATCCAAGCCTCACAGCTTCGGGAGACACCACACCTGACAGCCTAAGTACACGGCCATTCCTCATGTCTCGGGCTCCTATTCTCATCAGTCACACCTGCAGATGCTCCAGCCCTCATGCCCTCTAACCAGACCTCTTTTAAGTACCTCAAACCCAGCAGCACACATATAGAAGGCAGGCTCAGGAAAGAGCCTTGCAGAGGCCATGGAAGCAAGTGTGTGGCCATTTAGTTAGGGAATTCTAGGGTTCCAGACACCAGGGGCCAAATACAAAAGAAATGAGACTTCAAGAAGGTATGCTTGGGAGACACAGGGGTCAATATGATCAAAATACATGGTATTTTGAATTATGAAGTTCTCGAAGAACTTTAAAAGTTATATTTTATAGGGACAGTTCAGGCGCCCTCTCCTCAGCTGCTCAAGGAGCAAGCTGGGGACATCTCCTTGGACACCTGGGAACCCCTCTAGAGTCAAGTCTCTTGCCAACCCTCAAATGGCTCCCTTAATTAAGATATATACTTCCCTGCTCCCATATCCACTCTTCCTCCATCCCAACTGTCCCATTCCCCCAAGCTCTCCCCATCCTTCCCTTCTCACTTCTCTCTCCCCATCTCCCCTTACCCCCATCCTACCCCCACCCCCAAGCTCTCAATTTTTGCCTGGCAATCTTGTCTACTTCCAATATCCAGGAGGATAACTACATGTTTTTCTTTGGGTTCACCTTCCTATTTAGCTTCTCCAGGAACTGCCCCCATACTATAGCCATACTGATGAATATCTCGCATATCACCATAGAACCTTCATCTGGCGTTGGATGGAGATAGGGACAGAGACCCACATTGGATCACTGGACTGAGCTCCCAAGGTCCAAATGAGGAGCAGAAGGAGAAAGCAAGGAAGTCAGGGCCGTGAGGGGTGCGCGCACCCACTGTGATGGTGGGGCTGATCTAATGGGAACTCACCAAGGCCAGCTGGACTGGGACTGATGGAGCATGTGATCAAACCGGACTCTCTGAACATGGCTGACAAGGAGGGCTGACTGAGAAGCCAAGGACAATGGCACTGAGTTTTGATCTACTGCATGTACTGGCTTTGTGGGACCCTAGTCTGTTTGGATCTTCACCTTCCTAGACCTGTATGGAGGGGGGAGGACCTTGGACTTCCCACAGGGCAGGGAACCCTGACTGCTCTTAGGACTGGAGAGGGAGGAGGAGGGGAAATGGGGGGAGGGGGATGGAAAGGGGAGGAGGGGAGGAAGTGAAAATTTGTAATAATAATAATAAATAAAATAAAAAAGTTATATTTTAAAAAGAAGGTAAGCTTGTCATTGGTCTTATAGACTTCTCTGTCCATGAAAAACAACATCAGTTAGAAAAACAAACAAAGCAACAGTAGGTCTTTCTAAAGTATGTGGTCCAACCCAAACAAAGGCCTTTAAAAAAAATTTACCAATGCCCCAGGTAGAGTTTTGCTATATTATATTATATTCCCTTTACTTTTTATGCCATTTTGAAATTTTACAGGTTAAAAGATTTCAGTTTTTAATAGTAAAGGTTTTTTATGGGCTAAACACAATGGAAAAAAATTTTATCCAAAAACCAAGATAGAAGGCTCCTGAGACTCTGGAATTCTGGTTCTTTGTCTTTATGGACATTGAAATTTCCCTGAAGACTAGATTGATTGATTGATTAATTGATTGATTGATTTTTGTTTTTGTTTTTTTTTGTTGTTGTTGTTGTTTTTCGAGACAGGGTTTCTCTGTAGCTTTAGAGCCTGTCCTGGAACTAGCTCTTGTAGACCAGGCTGGCCTTGAACTCACAGAGATCCACCTGCCTCTGCCTCCCGAGTGCTGGGATTAAAGGAGTGTGCCCACCACCGCCCGGCATGACTAGATTTCTTAGAAACCAGACTTTTGTTAAGTCTTCAGAGTTGGAATGAATTCTAGGAAAAAAAGAAGAAAAAGGGGGGGATGTACAATTAAAAGAGATTAGAGCATACTGAGAAAATGTAACTTATAATCTTGTTTGAATTCTAATATGAATATGTCAACTGTAAAAAAAACTTAATAAGACAGGAACATTTGAATGTGCTTGGATATGTGAAATCAAGCGATCAGTATTAGTTCTGTGTAATGAAATAATTTTTGGATTTTTAGTGCTTTTTTCGATATTGAATTATTGTAGCTAAGATTGAACTCTAAGGTGGGAGGAGCCCACAATGATTACCACTCGATAATGGTGCAGGCCCCGTTACCAAGAGAAGGCATCTCCAGGGAATGAGCGGAGTATGTAGGGATATTATAGAGGTTCCCATAGCTGAGTCCAGCTTCCTACCACTACAAAGATTCAGAGCAATAAAGGGGACCCAGAAAACAGACACAAGGAAGCACACCTACCTCCTCTCTTCCTGGAAACAGAGAACAAGTCCTTTGATAAGGGATTGGGTTTAATCGTGGAAATAATCCGCCCTGGAAAAGTTTCCTATATTTAGCGGTACTGGGGCTTTTTTCTCACTCATGTTGGAGTTGTAAAGCAAGTGAAAAAAGCAAGGTCTCTAAGCCCTCATCCCGTTGGAGGAATCCAGAGAACAAAAGTCCCTTTTCTATCCAATGTCCAAGATCATTGTCCTCAAATACCAAGAACTGTTCTGGGTAGGCCTGCCCATATGACATCCCCAGCCTAAGCATCCAGAGATGCCTCGCTCTGTGTCCTAGAAGATGGGTCTCCTCATCTTCGTCAACACTGGCCTGAAGAATCCTCAGCAGTTTGAGATCAGGGTTCCAGCCGGTTCTGTCCATACTTCCAGACAAACTCCTGGGACTGCTCTCATGGCTGGAAGGAAGCAGTCCCAGCATAGTCTCGCCCACATCACTCAGGTCCTTGTAAACTGAATCATATAGTTCCGGACCTGAAAGAAGACCCAACCATTAATAGCATGGGTTATTTCTCCCAAATAACTGTAACAAGAGGCATTTTAGAACAGACTGGCTCTCTTTAGGACCCCTCCAAAGCATAAGGATTGTGCTCATCCCCCCCCCCCAATCCCCTGCTCCTCCTCTCCAGAAAGTCAGCCATCCTAGCCAGCACAGGGTCAGCTCTCCCAGTTCTCAGGCACTTACTCTCTGGACTGCTGTAGTAGTCTGTGTAGTTGGTGTCCAAGTCATACGCCACTGAGTCATCTATGGAAACCTACACTCATGGGGGTGAGCAGAAGAAATTGCTCTTTGCAGTGTTGTTCATGTCCGCAGCATCCATGTCAGGAAGCAATAAACTACCCACAATTCCAATTCCAGTTCCCAGTGATCAGATGTCCCTCTTGTGGCCTCTGCAGGCACTGCACATACATAATACCCCCCCTCTCTCTTTCTCTCTGTCTGTCTCTGTCTCTCTCTCAATAACATAGACATTAAAATTAATGTATTTTAAAATATAGAAAAGTGACTAGTCTTTTCAATAAGCACTAATAAATTACGTAGAGAGAATCATAGGCAACAATACAGGCAACTTGGCTAATAGCCCCCCCCCCCTCCAGGGGCACTGACTGATCTCAAATGAGAGAAGAATGACTGGACTGTCCAGTCAACCCCAGACTTATTGCGAAACCACACATCATGGCTAGGCATGGGTGGCATGAGCTTGTGACCATAATCCTCTGGAGGCTGAAGCAGGAAGATCATCAAGTATGAAGTCATCCTGGGCTTACATAGCAAGATCCCATCTCAAGAAAAAAAGTAACTGGAATAGATCATCTCTGCTTGTACTTTGATGTTTGCTGCCACAGCAGGAGAGGATCGAAACTGAGCCGCAGAGGGCTCTGGGGCATACTCACACGTTTCACGCTGACTTTCTTCCCCTCCTCTTCCTGCCTCCCTTCTGCTTCAGCTCACTTTCCTGTCTTGATGGGATTCTTGGGCCTAGTAACAACAAAGTAGGTTCAATCCTCTTTTTACTGGCATTTCATGCCCACTGCTGACTTCTGGTTGACCCCTAAAGTAGCTCCCTAGTCAGGACAAAATGAGGCCTTCCTTCCTGGTAGATAAAAGGGAGTTAGACCCTTCTAAATTCCATTTTCGTCAAGGAGCATCTTTTTTTATAACTGATGTATAAAAACTATTGTACCTATTATGAGTTTCCATGTGATGTTTCAAAATATGCATACCCCATGTAAGCCTTCTGAGCTCTTTGTGGTCCTGTCTACCTATGTTGTAACTACGTCTGCTAGAGATTAAAGTGAGACTAAAGCATATGCCAAGAGACTCAGTGCCAGCGGTGGTGAGGCACACAGCACCCAGGAGGCAAAGGCAGATGAGTTCCAGCCCAGCCTGATCTACATATCAAGCTCCAAGCTAGCTGGGACTATACCATGAGAACTTGTCTAAAAAAAAAAGTAGGAAGAGGACTGGAGAGACGGCTCAGTGGTTAAGAGGACTAGTTGCTTTTCCAGAGGACCCAAGTTCACATCTCAGAATACACAATGAAGTTCATAAGCATTAGAAACTCTAGTCCCAGAGCATCCGATGTCTTCTTCTGGCTTCCTTGGGCACCACATCCACAGGGTCCACAGGTACACATGCAAAACACCCATAAACATAAAATAAAATTTAAATTTAAAGAGAGAGACACACACCTCTTTGAGGCCATTGCTGAAGAGGCAGGCACCAAATAAAGTCCAATCTCTTTATAACTTCTGACTGAAGCAAGAACCATAGAACTGTCCAAAGAACTAAGACAGAAGTATAATGTTCAATCTATGCCCATTAAAGGATAAGAAAGCTCATGTTGTACAAGAACATCTCAAAAGTCATCAAAGTGATGAAGCAGTCCAGGATTTCAGAAAGAAATGTGTCATCTGCACTGAACAAGTAGAGCAGACAAAGCTGATGACACAATTGTCCATGTGGGCACTTGCCCCAGTAAGGTGTTAGCACCAGCTGATCAAAGATGGCAAAAAAAAATTTGACATGCAAAGTCAAGTCTTACCTTGTAGGGGAAGGAAAGAGCAAATACAACAGAGGAAAACTGGAAAATACAAGAAGAAAGCAATATGTAACTTGCATTCAACAAAGGTGACAGACAGACAAGAGACCCAGAATTTCTCAAAGAGGTGCAAAGTGGATCCCTGCAATTATCAGCAGCAAAGAAACTGGATCTCTAAGGCAGGCATGGCAGTGCACACCCATCATCCCAGCACTTAGAAGCAACAGAAGAAGGATCAAGAGTCTGAGGTCAACCTGATCTACTAGTGAGTTCCAGGCCGGCTTGGGCTACACAGTGAGAACTTGTCTCAAAAAGAAATCAAGAGGCTGCTATCTCTGTTTCCATCCATTACTATCCCTTGTTTGAGAATGTGACTGCCCTCCTCTGGTGATACCCGAACAGGCCCAAATTAGTTTCTGAATATAGGCCCTAGGGTGTTTCTTTCATGAACACTGTTTTCACAACCACACCCTGAATGCACCCATCCTCTCTTTCTCAACCTTCTCTAGATGAACAGCTTCCAAATATTCTGCTAAAACAGAACACTAATCATATGCTCCCATGAGCACTGGATCTCAGCTAAGCTTCACACTAGCAGCACTGGGAAGCTTTAACATACCTGGGTCCCCAATTCCAGAAATTCTAATGCAGGGTTCAGGCTGGGTGTTAAGTTTAAAAGTTTCTCAGTTGGCGTCGGTGTGTAGTCAGGATGGACATACTGACCTGAGACCTAAAGGGCACATGCAGGTGCAGAGAGTCTATGTAGGACCCCCTCTCCACACTCTCCCTTAAACCCTCATAGCCACTCTAAGCAGTTACACTAAGCAAGATGTGTCTTCACAGGCCACTCTCAATTTCGGGAATCCTTTCTCCACACCAGGATCCAATTCACACATCGTCTTCTCTGTAAAGTCCATCTCAGCTCAGGGAGGACAGCCACTGCTCTGAGACTCAGAGAGGCATACCAGTCACCCAAGCAAAACAGCTCTTGTTGGGAGCATCAGGAAGAAGCACAAAGGTACCAGAAGAGAACTGTGGGAGTGATCATCATGGATATGAACTCACCAGGCTAACGAACAGAGAGATACAGAGAACGTAGGACGAGAAGCAAAGCAAGAGGACGGCATCTTTCTCAGGGACATCTCACCTGAGCCCTCTCAGGACCCCAGACTCCACAACCAATTCTGAGAACTTGGTTGTTTGCAAAGTAAAGCCAGCAATATACAGTCTGAGCAAGGCAGAACAATCTTACAAGATTCTAGAAGAGTCTTCCTTGGCCTTTCCTACTCTGAATTCAAGCTGAGAAATGTCAGCCAGACAGTGTTCCATGTACCCTTTAGTCCTATGAGATCAGAGTTCCATAAACAGAGGTACTATTCTGGGTTTCAACATCAACACCGGTTTTAAAAGACTGCCTATTAAGTACTGGCTACTGCTGATACAATCTGTTGACTACCCGGTGAGTCCCAGAACTCTCCAGCTTTTGGTAGAGAAACCAGAGGGCTCTTAAGAGACAGGATCTGTCTATGTAACCCTCAAACTTCCAACCCTCCCATCTCAGCCTGTGATGTACTGATAGAAGCATATATCACTACACCTGATTCTCGCACTGAAGAAAATACAACTATGAGTCAGCCATCTTTCGGATGCCCTTGTGAAGCAGACATATAGCTAACCTGCTTGTTCAGTTACTATTTAGTTCAAGGATGACTCGGGACAGACCAACCTGACAAAGGCAAGTTTTACAATGACAAAAGCATGCTTGACTGCTGCCTTAACCTCAGCTCAGGATGCCAGCACTTAGACTGAGCAAAGGGAGGGTTATAAATATCAACCTGTACATACTAGGCTCACTCTCCACATCACTCTTGACTGTCTTCTCAGCCTCCTGAAACCAACATAAGGAACTGAATTAGGACTTTTGGAAACAAAACTTTTGCAAAAAGAAAGATATCTGGGTAGTAATGTCATATCCACACCCGACAGACAGGGGAGAAAGAACTTAAATGACAGCCAGATAGTAATGTCACATCTACACCAAACAGATAGGGGAGAACCCCTCCTCTCAGTTACCCCTTCCCAGTCCTTGCTGTACCCCCACCCAAGAGAGTTCCCTCACTACTATACCTGACTTTTAGTAGAGGTTTTCACCTTCCTCTGCTGCTCCTTCTGCTGCTTCTTGTAACCTGGTAACCAGAGAGGCCAGCTCAGTCCTTTCCCCAACTGAGAGCCCACACCTTCTGCTAGGCTACCTACTGTGACCTGCTCCACTATGGTACTCTGCTTCCCTGGCCAGGACCAAGCAAGCAGCTGCTCTGAAACTGGAGTCTCCTGAGTTCTCCACATGACCCTGTGTGACCTGAACATGGACCACGTGACATGAGGGAACACAGTGGCAGTGCAGTGGCCGACGGGAGGACAATACCTGAAGATCCTTCGGCTCTCTTCAGGTTGTACTGCAGCTTCCTCAGATGCCCAGGGTACCTCAACGATGGTCTCTGCCAGAAAAAAAAAAAAATGCACGAAAAGCTCCTGTGTGGGTCTCTCTCTGCCCCGAGCATGCGTTTACCTAGTCTATAAGCATGTTTTGAGAAATAGGTGTTTGGTAGCAGCTTTCTACCAAGGTCCGAGGAAGAAAGTAAAGGAGTTGAAAATGGGGTCCAGAAGACCCAGAGACATTGCTTGCCCCTTGCCCCTCCCCCCATACTGGCTTTCACTCCCATATAATCCAGCCCTCAGCTCTGCAAGGCCTGGTCCAGAGTTGCAGGGCAGAAGAAGACAGCAGACAGCCACATCTTCCTGTCCTGAAGACAGGTGGGCATGACTTCCTTGTGGGCCTTCTCCTCTGAGACACCATGGCTCTTACTTGCAGGGTCAGGCGGTGCACAGTTAGATACATCTTAGAAGAGATAGCGCTGTCAGGGCGGGTCTTTTCCAGAGGAAGAGTCTTTTTCATCTTGGCCAACTCTATCTTTACCTCAGGACAAGTCATGGTTTTCTCATGTGCCAAAATGCTAAAGGGGACAGAGACATCTAGACAGTCAGCAACTTCCCGGTTGGCTCTTCTCAGAGAGTGGAGCTTGAGAGAAGGAAAAGGGGCTTTAAAGAAAGTTCCACTTGGGCTCTAGAAAGGTTTGCATGGGTCTCTTTCAGTAATATGTCTTTCACTCAATTAAAGGCTAACTATACCAGACTCCTATGCTTTATACCACTAACCCCTTACAGCACCCTAAGGAGAGAGATATTATCATCCTCCTCATTTTGCAGATGAGCAAAGCTATGCAGAAATGAGCTAAAGCCAGTTAAGTTTCAATATGCAATTCAAAGGCTGTCATACTCCAAATTACACACACCATTATACCTCCCAAATGGACAAATGTCCATAATTAATCAATGGGGGGAAAAGGAGAACAGGAATTCAAATGAGAGTCCACCTAATAGGCTTAGCCTGGAGCCCAGTAGATTGTCAGTGCTTGATGAATGGTGGCAGTAATGGCCGTCACCGTGCATGTCAGTAATCCAAACAAGTAGGGTCAAGCTTGCTCCCTGTTCTCCTCAAAGCACATGGTTCTGCCCTTTTCAACTTCAATAAAGAGCAGGGCTCTGGCTCTCCTCACTGACTACATGATACTCACCATTCCTTCAGGAGATCCCGGGGAAGCATGTCGACTTGGGCCAACAGAGGTATGGCTTCGGAACCTAATTTGTCAAATAAGTGCACTGGGGAGGGAGGAGGCACAATCACCCCCGGACTTCTCGAGTATGTTGACATATACTGCCTTCCAGAGAAATACAGAGGTGGCTTGCTTTTCTGGAAGAAACCATATGTAAGTCACTCTCTGAAGCATTCTCCTCCCAACATTCCACCCTGATGAATGAAACTCCTCATTTCCAGACTATGTCAATTTGATTGAATTAAAACAGACAAACAGACAAACAGACAAACAAACAAACAAACAAACAAAAAACTACTGAGGTGAGGCCAAAGAGATGATGGCTCAGGGGTTAAGAGCAGTGGCAGCTCTTCCAGAGCTCCTGAGTTCAATTCCAGCAACCACATGGTGGCTCATGACAATAGGATCTGATGCCCTCTTCTGGCATGCAGGTGTACATGCAGAGCCCTCATATATAAAATATAAACAAAATAAAATACTGAGAGCAGCAGGTGACAGGGTTCAGTGGGTAAAACACTTGCTGCACAATCTGGAAGCCATGATGGAAAGAGGGAATCAACTCTGAAGAGTTGTCCTCTGATCAAACACACACACACACACACACACACACACACACACACACACTAATAACAACTAATAAAAATGTTAAAAAGATTAACAAAGTACCCTCTGGGTGTGTCTGAAAGGACTCCAGAAATGATTAGACCACGAGGCCACTGATGTCTTGAGTGGGTTCATAATACAATGGCACAATTGGGATGCAGTAAAGGGGAGGTGGAACCTAGCTGGCAGCAGTGGGCAACTGGAGACGTGGCCCTAGAGGCCTCTTACTCACTCACTCTCTTTGCACCCAGTCTGCCAATCATCGAACAGCCTCTGCCACATGCTCCTACTAGCCCAATATTCTGCCCAGGCACCTGAGGTCAAGCAACCATTTGCTATGAGCCCCCTGAAACTGGAGCCAGCAGAAGGTTTTCCACCTGTGAAGTTGTTCTCTTGGGAATTTTGGTGATAGCAACAACAAAATAACACACAGACCTACTTCAACTTTTCCCACCTTCTCTCCTCCATGAAGGACACCCAGTTTCTCCCTTGTTGGGCTTCTAACATGCTGTTCCAATGACATAAAGCCAGGATCAATTTGTTTTTCTGAAGAGGCCATTCACTTATCCACTGAACAAACTAACAATAATAATCCAACTGGGTGCCAGACAGAAAGTAGGAGTTGGTCAAGAAAGGACATGGAGCAGGAACTACTTCCAGGGACATAAGATCATATTTACCAGAAAGGCAGGCTTGGGGTTGGAAGCCCAGGCCATAATAACTTCTGATCCTTTCATTAGATGCTGAGAAAGCACTTGACAAAATTCAACACCCCTTTATGATAAAGGTCTTAGAGATATTAGGGATACAAGGTTCATACCTAAATATAATAAAAGCTATATACAGCAAGCTGACAGCTAACATCAAATTAAATGGAGAGAAACTCAAATCCATTCCACTAAAATCAGGAACACAACAAGGCTGTCCACTCTCTCCATACCTCTTCAATATAGTGCTTGAAGTTCTAGCAATAGCAATAAGACAGCAGAAGGAGATCAAGGGGATTCGAATTGGAAAGGAAGAAGTTAAACTTTCGTTATTTGCAGATGGTATGATAGTGTACATAAGTGACCCCAAAAACTCTACCAAAGAACTCCTACAGCTGATAAACACCTTTAGTAACGTGGCAGGATCCAAGATCAACTCCAAAAAATCAGTTGCCCTCCTATACACAAAGGATAAAGAAGCAGAGAGGGAAGTCAGAGAAGCATCCCCTTTCACGATAGCACAAATAGCATAAAATATCTTGGGGTAACTCTAACCAAGGAAGTGAAAGATCTATTTGACCAGAACTTTAAGGCATTGAAGAAAGAAATTGAAGAGGACACCAGAAAATGGAAAGACCTCCCATTCTCTTGGATGGGTAGGATCAACATAGTAAAAATGGCAATTCTACCAAAAGTAATCTATAGATTCAATGCAATCCCCAACAAAAATTCACAGATCTTGAGAGAACAATAATCAACTTTATTATGGAAAAACAAAAACCCAGGATACCCAAAACTATCCTATACAATAAAAGTACTTCCAGAGGCATTACCATCCCTGACTTCAAACTCTATTACAGAGCTACAGTAATGAAAACAGCTTGGTACTGGCATAAAAACAGAGAAGTCAACCAATGGAATCAAATAGAAGACCTGGATCTTAACCCACAAACCTATGAACACCTGATTTTCGACAAAGGAACTAAAATTATACAATGGATGAAAGAAAGCATCTTCAACAAATGGTGCTGGCATAACTGGATGTCAACCTGTAGAAGAATGGAAGTAGATCCATATCTATCACCATGCACAAAACTCAAGTCCAAATGGATTAAAGACCTCAATATAAATCTGACCACACTGAACCTGATAGAAGAACAAGTGGGAAGTAGTCTGCAACACATGGACACAGGAGACCAATTCCTATGTATAACCCCAGTAGCACAGACAATAAGAGCAACAATGAATAAATGAGACCTCCTGAAACTCAGAAGCTTCTATAATTCAAAGGACACTGTCATTAAAACAAAAAGGCGACCTAGTGAATGGGAGAAGATCTTCACCAACCCTGCTTCAGAGAAAGGTCTAATCTCCAAAATATATAAAGAACTCAAGAAACTAGACATTAAAACTTCTAATTAACCCAATTAAAATGGGGGGGTACTGAACTGAACATAGAATTCTCAACAGAAGAAGTTCAAATGGTCAAAAGACAGTTAAGGTCATGCTCAACCTCCTTAGCGATCAGGGAAATGCAAATCAAAACAACTTTGAGATACCATCTTACACCTGTTAGAATGGCTAAAATCAAAAACACCAATGATAGCCTATGCTGAAGAGGTTGTGGAGTAAGGGGTACACTTATCCATTATTGGTAGGAATGCAAACTTGTGCAACCACTTTGGAAATCAGTGTGGTGGTTTCTCAGGAAATTCGGGATCAACCTACTCCAGGACCCAGCAATTCCACTCTTGGGAATATACCCAAGAGATGCATTTGTTCAACTATGTTCATAGCAGCACTATTTGTAATAGCTAGAACCTGGAAACAACCTAGGTGCCCCTCAATGGAAGAATGGATATAGAAAGTGTGGCACATATATACTTTAGAGTTCTACTCAGCGGTAAAAAAAACAATGACATCCTGGACTTTGCATGCAAATGGATGGAAATAGAAAACACTTTACTGAGTGAGATAACCCAGACCCAAAAAGAGGAATATGGTATGTACTCACTCATAAGCGAATTCTACCCATAAACAAAGGGCATTGAGCCTATAGTTCGTGATCCTAGAAAAGCTAAATAAGAAGGTGAACCCAAAGAAAAACATATAGTTATCCTCCTTGATAATGGAAGTTGACAAGATCGTCGGACAAAAGTTGGGAGCAGAGGAGTGGGGGTGGACTGGGGGAAGGGGAGATGGGGAGATGGGAGAAGGGGAGAATTGGGGGAATGGGATAATTGAGATGGAGGAAGGGTGGATATGGGAGTAGGGAAGAAGTTATCCTAACCAAAGGAGCCACTTTAGTGTTGGCTAGAGTCTTGGCTCTAGAGGGGTTCCCAGGTGTCCAAGGGGATTTCCCCAACTAGTTCCATGGGCAGCAGAGGAGAGGGTGCCTGAACTGGCCTTATCCTATAGCCACACTGAGGAATATTTTGCATATCACCATAGAACCTTCATCTGGTGATGGATGGAGATAGTGACAGAGAAGTACATTGGAGCACTGGACTGAGCTCCCAAGGTCCAAATGAGAAGCAGAAGGAGGGAGAACATGAGCAAGGAAGTCAGGACCACGAGGGGTGTGCCCACCCACGGAGATGATAGTGGGGCTGATCTAATGGGAGCTCACCAAGGCCGGCTGGACTGGGACTGATGGAGCATGTGATCAAACCAGGACTCTCCTGAATGTGGCTGACAATGAGGGCTAACTGAGAAGCCAAGGACAATAGCACTGAGTTTTGATCCTACTGCATGGACTGGCCTTGTGGGAGCCTAGTCTGTTTGGATGCTCACCTTCCTAGACCTGGATGGAGCGAGGAGGACCTTGGACTTCCCACAGGGCAGTTCTTTGGACTGTAGAGGTAGGGGGTGTGGGAGGAGGGGGAGTGGGAGGGGAATGGGTGGAGGGGAGGAGGTGGAAATTTTTAATAAATAAAAAAAATTAAAATTAAAAAAATAACTCCTGATCCACCAGAATACTATCCCACCACACTGGGAATTTGCTTCTGACTGGCAGAAGTCCCCCTTGACAGCCACTGCTTCCTTCTGTCCTCTCTTCAAATATTTCTTACCTTCCCACAGAGAATAGCTAGGGAGGGGTCTGAAGATGTCTGTAGCTATTCCTAAAGAAAGGGTTTCATTTACAGATTTTGTTCATTCAGATAAAGGGGGTGAGATGGGTGGGGAAAATCTAAAGAACACCTGTCAATTCTACAGCATCACTTCATAGGGGCAAACATGAAACTCACCTCTCCCAGCTTCTTTCTCCTCTTCTCAAGCCAGCTGGAAAAAGCAGAAGTCTTTCCAACTGAGCTTGAAATAAAAAAAACCAGAACTCATTCCCAGACATTTTAAATAGAAGCGCTACAGACATTTGTGAATGACAAGCGTGGGGATGGCGGGAAGCTACGCCATGTTTTCAGTTTCTTTCATACGACCACCATTCTATCCCAGGCCCACCCACCCCCACGATTTCTTTACATGAAAGAAAAGGAACTTTTATGGCTCTTGTTGGTGACAGCACACATACATGCTCACACTCTCTCTCTCACACACACACTGTCACACACTGTCACACACACACACACACACACACACACACGATGCATATATAAAGAAGGATAATTTGGTCACAAAGCGAAAGTGAAAAAGAAATTCTTAAGATTGATATAAATGAGAAATCTATTGTTTTGTTTTTGTTTTTTGTTTTTGTTTTTCTTGAGACAGGGTTTCTTCGTGTATTTCTGGCTGTCCTATAGACAAGGTTGGCCGCAAACTCACAGAGATCCACCTGCCTTTGCCTCCATGAGTTCTGGGATTGTTGTTGTTGTTTTAATTCAGTCACTGAATAAGAACTGAAAACCTCAGTGATTGTCAAAGAAAAGCCAGACACCTTTCCTACAGTTGTCAATGCTAGCAAGCCTTTGGGCCTTCTCTCTGCTTATGCACAAGGCTTGTATGCTGCTCATTCTGTATTGATGCCATAGGTCTCAAGGTTGAGATCAAAATTTCATATGTTTCACTGAGGGTTCTTCAGCTCATTTTTGAGGGAAAAAAAAACAAACAAAAACCTGAATGTATTTCTTTTTAGTGAAAGGTTTTTTGTTGTTGGTTTTTGTTTTTTTTGTTTTGTTTTTTACATGTTCTTATTTCAGAGGTTGGGGCTACACATGCCACAGTGTTCTTGTGTAAGGACAACTTGTAGGAGTCAGTTTTCTCCTTCTACCCATGTGCGTTCCAGGGATCAAACTCTGGTCACCAGGCTTGGTGGAGAGTGTCCTTACCTGCTAAGTCATCTCATGGGCCCAGCACTTATTTCTTTTTTTAATATTTATTTATTCATTATGTATACAATATTCTGTGTGTATGCCTGCAGGCCAGAAGAGGGCACCAGACCCCATTACAGATGGCTGTGAGCCACCATGTGGTTGCTGGGAATTGAACTCAGGACCTTTGGAAGAGCAGGCAATGCTCTTAACCTCTGAGCCATCTCTCCAGCCCCCCAGCACTTATTTCTTAAACCTTACAAATGAATTTAACTTTGGGAGAATGGACAGCAAGATGGCTCAGCAGACAGAGATGGTTCAGCAGGTAAAGATGCCTGTCACCAAGACTGATGACCTGAGTTTGATCCCTGGAACTCACATGGTGAAAGGGAAGGAGAGACCCAACTACTGCAAAATAGCCTCTGATTTCTCCAAGAGTACCTTGACATGCTCCCTCCCCCAATTAATATTTTTTAAAAAGTGGAAAGTCATGCCCCCAAGCCCAGCTACTTCAACAAGTTGTCTTCTAACTACTAAACCTGCGCCGTGGTGCACACATACAAAACTAAATGTAAATAAACTGGACTCTGTCTTATGTCTTGCTTTACTGCCATGCAGAATTTGAAGTAGAGAATGCCCTCCGCAGGCATCTCACAGTGACATTGTAGCAGAATCCCAGTGTAAGAAGAGTCAGAGCAAGCCTGGGCCACCTTCTGTGTTTGGCCTGCAGCTGCTTAGAGTGAGGTAACTAACAAGGAGATCAAAATGGGGTCTGCAGAAGACCACAGGGAACTTAAAGAGTATGGGTACCAAGGCCTCTAAGTTTTAGACAGGATGCTCACCTCATGTTCTTCTCCATTTCTTCTGGAACCCAGGTTACCACCCATGTTTCTGACATCTTCAGAGAAGGAAGTTTGCCTCGTTCAAATTCACACTGAAAGCTAGGAAAAGGTGTGCAGTGGTCTGGGACTGAGCACCAGCAGGAGGTTGGGGCCACAGACCAAATGCTATATTGTTATATTCACCAAAACATTTCATGATTCAGAAAATTATTTTTTAAAAACTGTTCCTACATCTGATATCAATATAAGTACTTCTCAAGGGGTAGAAGTTTTAAACAATAACATTCCCTGTTTCTGCATGACATTAGTGTAGAATTTAGAGAAACCTGTTTCAAATGAAGCTATCTGGAGGCAACCCTATAGGGACTCTACTTATTCTGCCACTCTACTGCAAAGACTGGGATTCCCTGTAGGTAAGGCAGCTCACATTTTGGAACCAGGGATATACTGAGTACAGGTAATCAAGGTTTCTTCCTTTAGTTTAACCCTGTCTATAATTACAGAAATCCATATAAGTTAGCATGTTAATTTCTCCCATCCCTGAGATCGATCACACAACACTAGGATTCAAGGAAATCCTATGAATCATCTAGTCCATATTCTGTTTAAGTCTTGCCTTCTGATCAGAAATGACTGTCTTTGGGAGATAGAGGCAAGGGTATCTCTGTGAGTTCCAGGCCAGCCTAATATATATAACAAGTTTCAAGTCATCTGGGGATACATAATAAGACTCTGTCTCAAAAAAGAAAAAAAATCAAGAAAGAGAGAGGAGTAAGGAGAGAGAAAAAGAGAGAGAACAAGACAGGAAATATCAGAATATTCACCCTATGGGAAGGTAAAGATTATCTGATGCTCTTTTTGACTGCAAAATCTAGCATTATCTTTAGTTGGCATATAAAATAAAGGGTTTTGTTATGACATTTTCATACATGTATCTAAAATCCGTGTCTAACCATGGATCACAGTTTTTAAGTTGCAGGCATCAGACTAGACGACTTTAAGGCCCATTTTAAGCATGACATTTCGGCAACCTAAGTTCTCTGGATATGAAATAAGAATGTTTACTTAAAAGCTGAAAATGGCTTTTTTTTTTGTTGTTTCAATAGCCTGCCTGCAGCAAGGTAGGCCCTTTGTCTGCGAACTCCCTGGCCAAGGACACCTGATCTTAGTACCAGAAGATACATCAGGGAGTTGAGTGAGTTCCTGACCCTGCGGCAGCAGCCCAGGTGACAGAGCACAGACACTCCTCAACCCCCATCCTTCCTGGTCTTTCGGCTGGGGCTATTCTCCCCGGCTACTGCCTCTCTCTTCCTACCCCACCCAGATTGCATCCAGAAAATCCCTCCCTTCTTCCTCCCCTCTTGAGGCTCATAGAATCCCCAGCTCAGCCTGATGGGGCACTGGGACGGGATGGTGAGTGCAACTGGGCAGTAGGGAGTTTATTTGTTTCAATAGCCCGCTTGCAGCAAGGTAGGCCCTTTGTCTGCAAGCTCCCTGGCCAGCAAGGACACCTGATCCTGTAAAAGAAAATCCATAGAGGAGAATTCAGAAAGAAGAGATGGGCAGGCGCCAATGCAAGAATTCCTCCAACAATCTGAAAAACAACATGAAGTCACCAGAACCCGGCAATCTTACAACAGGAGGATTTGAACACCTCAATCAAGAAGTAGAAAAAACTGACTTTATGAAAGTGATAGAGGCCCTTAAACAGGAGGTGAAAAATTCCCTTAAAGAAATGGATGAGAAGAATAACAAAAAGTTTGAAGAATTGAGTAAATTCGTAAATGATATCCTAGGAAACCAAAGAAAAACAATCAAACAGGTAATGGAAACAGTCCATGACTTGAAAATTAAAATGGGGCAAGAAAAAAAAACACAAACCGAGGGCCAGCTGGATATGGAAAATCTAGGTAAACAAATAGAGACTACAGTAACAAGCATAACCAACAGAATACAAGAGATAAAAGAAAGAATCTCAGATTCTGAAGATACCATAGAGAAAATAAACGCACTGATCAAAGAAAACAGCAAATCCAACAAATTCTCATCACAAAACATTCAGGAAATCTAGGACACAATAAAAAGACCAAACCTAAGAATAATAGGGGTAGAAGAAGGAGAAGAAGTACAGCTCAACAGTCCAGAAAATATATTTACTAAAATTATAGAAGAAAACATTCCCAATCTAAAGAAAGATATTCCTATGAAGGTTCAAGAAGCATACAGAACACCGAATAGACTGAATCAAAAAAAAAAATGCCCTCGCCATATAATAATCAAAACACAAAACATACAGAATAAAGAAAGAATATTAAGAGCTGCAAAGGGAAAAGGTCAAGTAACTTATAAAGGTAAACCTATCAGACTTACACCTGACTTCTCTATGGAAACCATGAAAGCCAGAAGGTCCTGGATAGATGTACTGCAGAAACTAAGAGACCATGGACTACTATACCCAGCCAAGCTTTCGTTCACTATCAATGGAGAAAACAAAATATTTCAGGATAAAAACTAATTTAAACAATAGTAGCCACAAATCCAGCCTTACAGAAAGTAATAGAAGGAAAATCACAAACCAAGAAGTCCAACAATGCCCACAATAACTCAGACATCTAGCGACCCTTCACCAGCACATCTCAAAGAAGGGAAACACACAATCTCTACTACCAAAAAAAAAAAATGATGACCGGAGTTAACAACCATTGGTCATTAATATCACTTAATATCAATGGACTCAATTCACCTATAAAAAGGCACAGGCTAAGAGATTGGATACGAAAACAGGATCCAACATTCTGCTGTTTACAAGAAACACACCTCAAACACAAAGACAGACATCTACTCAGAGTAAAGGATAGGGAAAAGGTTTATCAAGCAAATGGACCTAAGAAACAAGTGGGTGTGGCCATACTAATTTCTAACAAAGTTGACTTAAAACTAAAATCAATCAGAAGAGATGGAAAGGAACACTTTGTACTCATTACAGGAAAAATCCATCAGAATGAAGTCTCAATCCTGAATATCTATGCCCCTAATATAAAAGCACCCACTTATGTAAAAGAAACATTACTAGAACTCAAGGCAGCCATCAAACCACACACACTAATAGTAGGAGACTTCAACACTCCTCTCTCACCAATGGACAGGTCAATCAGACAGACACCTAACAGAGAATTAAGAGACTTAATGGAGGTAATGAAACAAATGGACTTAACAGACATCTATAGAACATTCCACCCAAATAGGAAAGAATATACCTTCTTCTCTGAGGTTCATGGAACCTTTCGAAAATTGACCACATACTCGGTAACAAAGCAAACTTCCACAGTTACAAAAAAATATTAGTAACCATCTGTGTCTTATCAGATCACCATGGATTAAAATTAGAATTCAACAACAATGCTACCCCCAGAAAGCCTACAAACTCATGGAACTAAACCACACCTGGGTCAAGGAAGAAATAAAGAAAGAAATTAAAGACTTTCTTGAATTTAATGAAAATAAAGACACAACATACTCAAACCTATGGGACACTATGAAAGCAATGCTAAGAGGAAAGTTCATAGCACTAAGTGCCCACTTAAAGAAAACGGAGAAAGCACACATTGGAGACTTAACAGCACACCTGAAAGCTCTAGAAAAAATAAAGAAGCAGACTCACCTAGGAGGAGTAGAAGACTGGAAATAATCAAACTGAGGGCAGAAATCAACAAAATAGAAACACAGAAAACAATCCAAAGAATCAATGAAACAAAAAGCTGGTTCTTGGAGAAAATCAACAAAATTGACAAACCCCTAGCCAAACTAATCAAATGGCAGAGAGAGAACAAGCAAATTAATAAGATCAGAATGAAAAGGGGGACATAACCACAGACACAGAGGAAATTCAGAGAATCATTAGATCTTACTACAAAAGCCTGTATGCCACAAAATTGGAAAATGTAAAAAAAATGGACATTTTTTAGATAAGTACCATATACCAAAGTTAAACCAGGACCAGGTGAACAATCTAAATAGTCCTGTTAGTCACGAAGAATTAGAAACTGTTATCAAAAACCTCTCTATCAAAAAAAGCCCAGGACCAGATGATTTCAATGAAGAATTCTACCAAAACTTCCAAGAAGACCTAATACCTATTCTCCTTAATGTATTTCACAATATAGAAACAGAAGAGTCATTGCCAAATTCCTTTTATGAAGCTACAATTACCCTGATACCTAAACCACACAAAGACTCAACCAAGAAAGAGAATTACAGGCCCATCTCACTCATGAACATTGACGCAAAAATTCTCAATAAAATACTGGCAAACAGAATCCAAGAACACATTAGAAAAATTATCCACTACGATCAAGTAGGCTTCATCCCAGAGATGCAGGGCTGGTTCAACATATGAAAATCTATCAATGTAATCCACCATATAAATAAACTGCAAGAAAAAGCCATATGATCATCTCATTAGATGCTGAAAAAGCACTTGACAAAATTCAACACCCCTTTATGATAAAGGTCTTAGAGATATTAGGGATACAAGGATCATTCCTAAATATAATAAAGGCTATTTACAGCAAGCTGACAGCTAACATCAAATTAAACGGAGAGAAACTCAAGGCCATCCCACTAAATTCAGGAACACAACAAGGCTGTCCACTCTCTCCATACCTCTTCAATATAGTGCTTGAAGTTCTAGCAATAGCAATAAGACAATATAAGGGGATCAAGGGGATTCGAATTGGAAAGGAAGAAGTTAAACTTTCGTTATTTTCAGATGATATGATAGTGTACATAAGTGACCCCAAGAACTCCACCAAAGAACTCCTACAGCTGATAAACTCCTTTAGTAACGTGGCAGGATACAAGATCAACTCCAAAAAATCAGTTGCCCTCCTATACACAAAGGATAAGGAAGCAGAGAGGGAAATCAGAGAAGTATCACTTTTCATGATAGCCACAAATAGCATAAAATATCTTGGGGTAACTCTAACCAAGGAAGTGAAAGATCTATTTGACCAGAACTTTAAGTCTTTTAAGAAAGAAATTGAAGAGGATACCAGAAAATGGAAGGATCTCCCTTGCTCTTGGATTGGGAGGATCAACATAGTAAAAATGGCAATTCTACCAAAGGCAATCTATAGATTCAATGCAATCCCCATCAAGGTCCCATCTAAATTCTTCACAGATCTTGAGAGGACAATAATCAGCTTTATATGGAAAAACAAAAAAACCCAGGATAGCCGAAATAGTCTTATACAATAAAGGAACTTCTGGAGGAATTACCATCCCTGACTTCAAACTCTATTACAGAGCTACAGTAATGAAAACAGCTTGGTATTGACATAAAAATAGAGAAGTCAACCAATGGAATCGAATAGAAGACCTGGATCTTAACCCACAAACCTATGAGCACCTGATTTTCGATAAAGGAGCTAAAAGTACACAATGGATGAAAGAAAGCATCTTCAACAAATGGTGCTGGCATAACTGGATGTCAACCTGTAGAAGAATGAAAGTAGATCCGTATCTATCACCATGCACAAAACTCAAGTCCAAATGGATTAAAGACCTCAATATCTGAACACACTGAACCTGATACAGGAGAAAGTGGGAAGTACTTTACAACATATGGGCACAGGAGACTGTTTCCTACATATAACCCCAGCAGCACAGACATTAAGGGCAACATTGAATAAATGGGACCTCCTGAAGCTGAGCAGCTTCTGTAAAGCAAAGGACACTGTCACTAAGACAAAAAGGCAGCCTACTGACTGGGAAAAGATCTTCACCAACCCCGCAACAGACAAAGGTCTGATCTCCAAAATATATAAGGAACTCAAGAGACTAGACTTTAAAATGCTAATTAACCCAATTAAAAATGGGGCACTGAACTGAACAGAAAATTCTCAACAGAAGAAGTTCAAATGACCAAAAGACACTTAAGGTTATGCTCACCGTCATTAGTGATCAGGGAAATGCAAATCAAAACAACTCTGAGATACCATCTTACACCTGTCAGAATGGCTAAAATCAAAAACACCAATGATAGCCTTTGCTAGAGAGGATGTGGAGTAAGGGGTACACTCATCCATTGCTGGTGGGAATGCAAACTTGTGCAATCACTTTGGAAAGCAGTGTGGCGGTTTCTCAGGAAATTCGGGATCAACCTACCCCAGGACCCAGCAATTCCACTCTTGGGAATATACCCAAGAGATGCCCTAACATATTACAAAAGCATTTGTTCAACTATGTTCATAGCATCATTATTTGTAATAGCCAGAACCTGGAAACAACCTAGATGCCCTTCAGTGGAAGAATGGATGAAGAAAGTGTGGAATATATACATATTAGAGTACTACTCAGCGATAAAAAACAATGACATCTTGAATTTGCATGCAAATGGATGGAAATAGAAAACACTATCCTGAGTGAGGTAACCATGACCCAAAAAGATGAACATGGGATGTACTCACTCATAATTGGTTTCTAGCCATAAATAAAGGACATTGAGCCTATAATTTGTGATCCTAGAGAAGCTAAATAAGAAGGTGAACCCAAAGAAAAACATATAGTTATCCTCCTGGATATTGGAAGGAGACAAGATTGCCGGGCAAAAATTGGGAACTTGGGGTGGGGTGGGATGGGGGTAAGGGGAGATGGGGAGAGAAAAGTGTGAAGTGGAGGATGGGGAGAGCTTGGGGGAATGGGATGGTTGGGATATAGGAAGGGTGGATATGGGAGCAGGGAAGTATATATCTTAATTAAGGGAGCCATTCTAGGGTTGGCAAGAGTCTTGACTCTAGAGGGGTTCCCAGGTGTCCAGGGAGATGCCCCCAGCTAGTTACTTGGGCAGCTGAGGAGAGGGAGCCGGAAAAGGCCAGATCCTATAGCCATACTCATGAATATCTTGCATATCACCATAGAACCTTCATCTGGCAATAGATGGAGATAGAGACAGGACCCCACAATGGAGCACCGGACTGAGCTCCCAAGGTCCAAATGAGGAGCAGAAGGAGGGAGAACATGAGCAAGGAAGTCAGGACCGCAAGGGGTGTGCCCACCCACCGAGATGGTGGGGCTGATCTAATCGGAGCTCACCAAGGCCAGCTGAACTGGGACTGAAAAAGCACGGGATAAAACCAGACTCCCTGAACATGGCGGACAATGAGGACTGCTGAGAAGCCAAAGACAATGGCACTGGATTTTGATCCTACTACATATACTGGCTTCGGGAGGGGGGGAGGCTAGCCTGTTTGGATGCTCACCTTCTTAGACCTGGATGGAGTGGGAAGGAACTTGGACTTCCCACAGGGCAGAGAACCCTTACTGATCTTCAGACAGGAGAAAGAGGGGGAGTGGAGGGGGGAGGGGGAGGTAAATGAGAGGCGGGGAGGAGGCAGAAATTTTTAATTAAAAAAAAAAAGCCATGTAGAGCCCGGCAGTGGTGGCACACTACTTTTCATACTGGTCCGCCTTGCCCCCTAGCCTTAATACAAGGGGAGGTGCTTAGTCTTCTTGTAACACGAAAAGCCATGTTTTGTTGATACATGTGAGAGACCTGCCCTTTCCTAAACAGAAAGGAAGGAGAAGAGGACTGGTGGGTGGAAACAGAGGTTGGACTGAGGGGACTTGGAGGAGAGGAGGGAGGGGAAACTGTGTCCAGAATGTAAAATAAGTAAATAAATAAAACTGTTTTTTAAAAAGCCACATAGAAAAAAAAAGCTGAAAATGTTCTATATAAGGACAGAGAGAAATCCTCACCTATTCCAAATATTCGCAGATCACTCCCATGCGTCTGAGGTTTCTAAAGACAATGTAGTGTGTGGAGCTGTTAGCATAGAGCCTAGCATACGCTCAAGACAGCTCTTATCCTCCTCATTCCATGATGCTGGGGCTGGAGAGATGACTCAGAGAATAAGACCCAGGTCCAATTCCTAGCACCCAGATGGTGGCTCACAACTATCTGTAACTCCAGCTCCAGGGGATCCAAATGCCTTCTTCTGGCTTTGGTAGGCACTGGGCATATATGTGGTGCACAGATATATAGGGACATACACATACAACCATACACAGAGAATAAACATTTTTAAGAAAGAACAATGTCAAGGGCAAAATATTCCCATTAATAAAGAAAAAATGTTGAGGAACCAACTGTGACTTACTTTAGGAGGTCTAGAGCAACTGGTTACACCTTTGTCATGGAAAGCCTTCTGAGACCTGGAAGACATGAGTTCCAAGCATGAAAGAGAGTAAAAAATAAAATAAAGCCGGGGCTGATCTTTCAAAGGTCATAAATTAAATTCCCAACAACCAAATGGTGGCTCACAACCATCTCTAGTGGGATCTGATGCCACCTTCTGGCTTTAAGGTGTACATATAGATATAACTCATGCATAAAATAAATCTTAAAAGAAAGAAAAAGGCAATGGAATAGCAAAGTTTATGCTCTGAATAAAACCCATCCACTTATTATGAAGGCCCAAGATTTACTATTAATCAAATAAACACAGGTACTCCTATACAGATATTGTAGACTGCACTTTACAACTAGATAGCTCACCAAACTCAATCCATAACCTATGTCTGTCCTTCTACCCATAGAGAAATAGGTACAGCACCTTAAACGACAGTGTGGTAAGAGCCAGCGAGATGCTCATGGAGAGAAGCACTCACTGTGCAAGCCTGACAACCTAACCTTGGTTCCTGACTTCCACACATGCAGTGCCATACACACATGCTTGTACACACACACACACACCCACACACACACACACACACAAAACAGGCACACAAGCCGGGTGGTGGTGGCGCACGCCTTTAATCCCAGCACTCGGGAGGCAGAGGCAGGCGGATCTTTGTGAGTTCGAGGCCAGCCTGGTCTACAAGAGCTAGTTCCAGGACAAGCTTTAGAAACTACAGGGAAAAAACAAAAAAAAAAAAAACAGTCTCGAAAAAACAAAAACAAAAACAAAAAAAAACAGGCACACAAAAGAGAGACAACCTGTAATGTTTTCATATCATTTGTTCCTTATTTCTTAAGACACCTTAAGTTTATGAATGAAAGAGTAATATGGAAGTATGCAAACAAAGATTCCACTCATCCTGGTTTATGAGGTCTCGTGTGATAGAGACCTTAATTCCCAGTGGCATTTCTACAGCTCAGCCTTAACTCTGAGCCCACATCATTCCTACTCTATGTTCCAAACTCTGGAAGAATGTCCTCCCCCTTGTAGGCCCCTGTATGTGTTAGTCCTGTAGTTTAGATTTTCTCTCTGCCAGCTTCCCACATACAAGCCTCCCCTTCAATACACTGCTCTAACTTGAGGGCTGGGGATCGATGCTCTCTGTGCAGATAACAGTGCCCTAGGACAGAAACTCTTTCCTGGGCTTCCATAGCAATACGCAGCAGTCCTTTCAGGACTCCACTGGATCCCCTGACCTCTGGTGTCTTTGCCTCCCCAGCTAGGATGAGATAAACAAAATGCTGTTGTATCCCCAGCAGCAGCCTGATGAGCCCCTCTGGAAACACATCTGTCAGCTGCACGTGTGACTACTGCTTAAGGGGGCTTAAAACCCAGGTGTGCCAAGAGGATGGCGCTCTGGAACACATCCACAAACACGGCAGGAACAATCACTATGGAAGAATTCGGAAGAATCAGTACTCAGCCTTGATGGTGGAGCAGGCCATATTCGCTTATTCATCAGAAACCTGAGCTTCCACTCTGTGCCATGTACTGTTGGAGACACAGGAACGAATAGAACTCTGGCAAGGAATCCATCCTGGGCCCCCTGGATGGGCGGCCAGTGCTCTTAACCATTAAGTCATCTCTCCAGCCTCCAACACTGACATTTTAATGAAGGGAGACTGTGGACTGATGTCCCCAAAGTCATATCTATATTTTAAAAGTCTATAAATCCTCTGAAGGAATGTGGAGATTCCTGGGATTGTGGAGAGTTGGGATGTTACAGATCCAGAACCACATTTTCTTGGCTATCCTTTCATATTCATATTCCTTTTATAACCATTTTTTGTCCAGCTCTGTGTCTGACCTAACATGCTGTAGCCATCAGGTGAAACCTTTTGAGGTTTAGTAACAGATCATTACCACCCCAGAGCTAAGTAAGAATGTCATCGTGTAGCACCTGAGACCCGTAACAGAGAGCTCTCCTGCTTTGTTGTGACCTCTGTGTTTCAGGCCATGGTCACTCATATTTGACTCAAGAATGAACAATGTTATGTTCCTTTTTGTTGTTGTTATTTGAGACAGGGTTTCTCTGTGTAGCCCTAGCTGTCCTGGAACTCACTCTGTAGACCAGGCTGGCTTCAAACTCACAGAGATCCACCTACCTCTGCCTCCCGAGTGCTGGGATTAAGTGATCCACCACAACCAGCTTGCATTCCCTTTAAAGTGAGAACTGTGTTTTGTGGCACAAGGCAAGCAAATCAATAAAAGGCTTCTCAGAGCAGGATGCGAGGCAAAAGAGGCCAAATCAAGTGATGGTCATTTGTGTTCACGGGAAATTTTAAAAAGGTGCTCACCTCTTTGAAAAAGCAATTCTTACATTCAAACTAGATGACAAGGAGGCATTGCTGTAGGAGGATGTGGGGCAGTTTTCTCATGGGCAACTCTGCCCCCAAGGGACATCTGGCAATGTACTTAGGGTTGTCAAAGCTGCAGGAGAGGTAGTACTGGCCTGCAGAGAGCAGAGACAGGAATGAAGCTCAATGACAAAGAGCACAGACCTAGTAATAGCTATCTGACCCAAAGTGTCAGTAATGGTGGCTTGCAAAACCCCAGTCTAGGAAGCAAACTGTAGGTGGATGAGCTGTGGGGTGGGAAGTGTAGAGTATGTGATAGACAGAAAGGACAACATGGCTGGAACCTACTAAACAAGGAAGAGAGACACATAGGAAGAGGTCCATCAGGAAGGCAGATCAGAGGGAACGGATTGACTCTTTAAGGTTGAGAAGACTGCATGGTCAAAGTGTTAGAAACAGAAGTCACCATCAGAAAAGCCAGTGTGACTCTGAGAAAAAGCTGACATCAGAGAGTGAGGACCATGAGTAGAGAGGATTCCAGCAATACAGAGGCTACAATGCTAGAAGGACCAGATTTGAAGGAAGGAGTTGAGTGAGGAGATGGGCAAAGCATTTATCTGTAGTCACAATGTGAAAGTGTTAGAGAAGAGGAGGAGAGCAGATGCCCACACTCAAGGCCATGCAGGAACAGTCTAGGACAGAGGCTGGGGCAGACAGCAAGAACACAGAAGGACCAGGTGGAACAGGAGCTGGCTGGTGGGAGTTCTCTACAGCACCGGACATGTGACATGCCAGGAGCAGCTAAATTGTGCCCCAACACCTAGAATTCATTTGCTGAGTTCCAAGGCCCAGTACTTCAGAGTGTGACTATATTTAGAGACAGAACTCTTTAAAGAGAACTAAAATAAGATAAGGTCCTGTGGTAGGGTCATTATCCAATAGGACTAATATGTTTATAAAATGAAAATAGGGTTAAGACACACCAAGAAGACTGAAGGACAAGATGTCATCTCCTAAGGGAGGGACCTAGGAAAAAAATAATTAACTCCTTGATCTCGGACTTCTTGCCTCCAGAATTCTGTGACAAAGAATTTCGTTAGTCCTACCATTCAGGCAATGGTATTTGGCATGGGCACCAATACAGCCCGGAACTACCCTGCTCCTGGAACACACATGGGACTGTTTCCTTTGGGTTCTCCTCCCCTGTTTTCTACTTACTTAGTTTGGGTATGTTTCATTTTGCTATTTTGTGTTTTGTAACACTGAGGATCAAACTCAAAGCCTTGTATGTGTTGAACAAAGGGGTTTTATTACTGCGCTAGATCTCCAGCCCTTAGTATTTCCTGTTAAACCCATCATTCCCAGAGTCCTCTGTGTGGATAAGAGAAACACTCACCTGCTGTGACGCCTGGAAGCTGGTTTCAACAATAAAGACCGCTCTCGCTCCTTAGGGAAGGTAAATTTTGGTGACTGTCGCTGAGCCACCCTCTTCTTGGTCCACAGGCAGGTATCCGTGATATTGACAATCGTGAGTGTCGGGAGTTTATCTAAGAAAGCAGACCAGAACAAAACATGTAACCTACTGCCTGGGGAAAGGGAAGCAAACAGAAATAGTGTAAGGACTTTGTGAAGAAGACGACAAAGGCTAGCCAACGCACCATCAGTCTCCCGGGAAGATTTGCCGGGTGAGTCCAGGATCCTAGGATGGCCCTTCTCAATCCGTCGGAGAGATGCCCAGCATTGTGGATGCTGACAAGCTTCTGAGCTGCAGTTGGTCTCGTCCCACAGGTCCTCATCTGGTAAGTTCATAGCTACAAATGGTTTAAGAGAGAATCCAATCCTGCAATATTTTAGCCCTCTGGAGAATTAGCAGCCACCCACTTAGGTGTTATTTTTATACATTGGACAGCCATGCAATCCAGATCCTTTAGAGATGAAATCATAAACTATCTATTGAATCCATATAAGTGAATACTGGTCACACAAAAACAATAGAGAATTGAAAAACAAGCAAGTATAAAGATAGGTCAAAAGGCAAGTCTGAGAGATTGTCTTCAAGAGCCCTTCTAATTGGCCATTCACAGCTGCGTGACATGAGACTTTCCTACTCTGTCTTCTCATCTGTAAAATGACAACTATTAGTTTACAGACATTCAAAAACTTGCTTAAGGCTGGCCGTGGTGGTGCACACCTTAAATCCCAGCACTCAGGAGGCAAATGGTGGTGGATTTCTGTGAGTTCAGGGCCAACCTGGTCTACATGGTGAGACTGTCATCTCAAAGAACAAAAATACAAAAAAATTGTTCAAATAAATCAAAAAATAAATATCAGAGCCAAATGCTTATACATGTAATCTCGGCAGCTCAGGAGGCTGAGATAGGATTAATAGGAATTTGAAGGCAGCCTCGGCTATAGTGTAGGATCTTTGCCTTAAGAAACAAAAGTAGGGGCAGGGAAATGGCTCAATGAGTGAAAGCATTTACCAGCAAGCCTAACAATAAATAAGAGTTCAATGATCGCCAAACCTCACATGGTGGAAGGAGAGAACCAACTCCTGCAAGCCGTCCTCTGGCCTCCATACATATGTACACACATTAAGCAAGCAGACAGAAAAAATACTAAGTATAAAAAATGAGGAAATCCAGGCCTGGGGAGCTGACTCAGTGCTCTGGAAGTGCAAGCCTGAGAAGCTGAGTTCAGCTCCGCAGCACCACATAACAGTCAGGCACAGCACTGTACACCTGTAACCTCAGGCTGGAGAGGCACAGACAGCTGGATCAGGGCTTGTTAGTCAGCTGTTCTAACTGCACCTGCACTGGCCATCTCCGAGTTCAGTGAGACATCCCGTTCCAAGAAATAAGGTGGAGAAGCAATTAGGGAAGACACTAGGTGTTGACTTTTGGCTTCTATATACATCTGAATGGTCAAACATATATGCACGTACACATGCAACACACACACAATGAAAAAATAAACTATTATCAGCATCCTTTCCTTTTCCCCTTCTTTTATCATTACAAAAATGCCATCTTTGAAAGTTACGATCAGTAGAGACAGGCATACAACTTTAATCCCAGCATTCTAGGAAGAGGCAGGTAGATCTCCATGAATAAAAGGCCAGTATGATCTACACAGCAAGTCTCAGGCCAGTCAAGGTGTAGTAAGATGTAGTAAGACCCCATCTCAAAAAGAAACCAACAATAAAAACTTAAAAGCAATGAAATCACAGAAGTGCTTTTTAGCTGGCTCAAGCCGTTAGGAGGCATTTTTCACTTTTCTAAATGCTATAATCATCACAAAATATCCCCTACCTGTGAATGGCTTTGCTCAGACTGTAAATCAGATGGCCCGTTGTTGCTTCAGAGACCACTAACTTTTCATCTACTTCATACTTCTCAGGTCATTTCCTCATAAAAGAGAGTCGAGGGTCCTGGAGACCTGGCTCAATAGTTAAGAGAACTAACTGCTCCTCCAGAGAACCTGGGTTTAATTCCCAGCATCCATGTGATGGCTCACAACCTTCTGTAAAGACAGTTTCAAAGGATTACCTACCTCTCTTCTGACCTCCACAAGTACTGTATGCATATGGCATATACATTCAGTCCAATACCACTACACATAAAATAAATTTTAAAGATTTCATTGTAGGGACATACACACACACACACACACACACACACCAACAGTTAAAGAAAAGGAGAGGGGATGAGCATGGCACAAGTGATCTGAGAAAAGAAATGGTGAAAATAAGGACTTCTGACTAGAAGGTGGGGGAATAAATATAGAAGTGGGGAGTGTGACAAAATAACAGTAGAATGTCTGAAAAAATCATAAGGAATCATCCTTTTCTGGTTTTTGAGACAAGGTTTCTCTGTGTATTTCTGGCTGTCCTGGATCTCATTCTGTAGACCAGGCTGGCCTCAAACTGACAGAGATACACCTGCCTCTGCCTCCCCAGTGCTGAGATTAAAGATGTGCACCACTATGTCCAGCAGGAATCATACTTTTAACTATCTACCTAAAAATACCTATAATACACGTAAGTCAGTATATAAATAGACATATAGCGTTTAAGTGAAATTTTCCCATCTGAGCTGAGAGTGCTCCCTCCAACATAACACTGGGTATGAGAAACCCTCTTTTTAGTTGTTGGTCAGGGTTGTCCAAAAGACTCCCAAAACATTGCAGTCTATTGCTACTGTCCTTGGTTGCCCCCCAAAGGTGGAAGGAAAGTCTCTATTACTGAAGACATAATACACTTCAGACACAGGGCTCAAACTAACTTGAAAGCCTCCTCCACAAAGACTAGCTTTCATGTTACCAGAGATGCCAAGGAAGAATTTCTTCCAAAGGAGAGAAGCAATCAATGATGCCTATGAGTCACATCAATGAACAACATGGCATCATAACTGTAGCAGTAAAATAGAGGCATGCATACCTTGGTGGTAACCAACAGCTTTTTCATAGGACTTAAGAACCACTTAACAAGTGGGAGATCATGCCTGGTCCTGGAAACCTTGTCAGCTACCTAGAGCTAGGGAAGAACCTACAACCACCAATTTACTAAACTACGCCGTATATATTTGTCCTTATACCCATAGATAAGCCTAGTCCTCACTCCCTCAATAAGGAAACTGCTCTTTGCAACAGAGACCATTACTGAAAACCACATCCAATCAAAATGCAGAGTTAGAGAGCCCAGTCCCAGCTGGCACAGCTACAACACAATTCTTATACCTAAGCCTCAGGGACCATTGTGGTAGATGGAAACAGAGGAGCAGGGGTTTTACTGTGAGACTGGGTCTCCTAGAAATGTCAGAATCTGGGCAGGATGGTGGTGGGACACACCTTTAATCCCAACTCTCGGGAGGCAGAGGCAGGCAGATCTCTGTGAATTCAAAGCCAACCTGATCTACAAAAATGAGTTCTAGGACAGCCAAAAAAGTCACACAGAGAAACCTGTCTCCAAAACAAACAAATGTCAGAAGTGTTTTGGGATATTATTTTAACTGGGCAAAGATGTGTCAGATTTGCTTATGCTGTGGAATATTATTTTGATTACATAAAGATGTGTTGCATCTGTTTGTGCTGCATTTGTTTAACATGTAAAGATGTGTTGCACCTGTTTGTGCTGCATTTGTTTAACATGTAAGTATGTGTTACACCTGTCTGTGCTGCATTTAACATGTAAGGATGTGTTGCACCTGTTTTGCTGCATTTGTTTAACATGTAAAGATGTGTTGCACTTGTTTCACCTGGCATGCCTAAGGAACCTGATTGGTCTAATAAAAAACCGAATGGCCAATAGTCAGGCAAGAGAGAGACTGGCAGGACTGACAGGCAGAGAGAATAAATAGGAGGAGGAATCTAAAGAACAGAAAAGGAGGAGAATCTAAACGAGGGAAAATGTGAGGGAAATAAGATATACAGAAGGAAGAACAAAAGGTAGATAAAGAGAAACAGATCAAGTTAAAAGAGCTAGCTGGAAATGAGTCTAGGCTAGGCTGAGCATTCATAACTAATATTTAAGTCTCCATGTCATGATTTGGGAGCTGGTTGGTGGCCCACAAAAGTCTGGTACACAGAAGCTACACCCATGAAGTCCCATCAACATGACTGCCTAAACATGAGCTGAACAAGGACAGCACCAATAGACATGCTAACAGAAAAGAGGGAACGCTCATGACAAGGACAGCACCAACAGACATGCTAACAGAAAAGAGGGAACGCTCATGACAAGGACAGCACCAACAGACATGCTAACAGAAAAGAGGGAACGCTCATGAGGCCACTAAGGAATGCTGAGATCTGGAGAAATAGTCTACCCAGGGAAGGCCATAACAATTCGATAATACCAAATGGTCAGTACTGAAAACATACAAATAACATTATTCAGACTGAGAAGACTATATTTATGTGCATATATAAGGGTGTGTGTGTGTATGTGTGTGTGTGTCTCACACACACACACACATATGTAACAACAAAGAAAAAGAGGTCATGAATTTGAAAAAGAGAAGGGGGCTTACATGGAAGAGTATGGAAGAAGGAAAAGGAAGGGGGAAATGTTGTAATTATATTATGATCTCAAAAAATAAAATAATTTTTTTACATTGTAAGAGCGTACATATACATATATGTATATAGATAAAACAAGGAAAAAGGGTCATGAATTTAAAAGATAACAGGGCTACATGGGAGGTTTGGAGAGAGGAGAGGGAAGGGGAAATGATATAATTATATTATGATCTCAAAAAATTTTGAATTATTTTTGTAAAAATTGTAGAAGCATTGCTGGGTATGGTGGCCCCACACCTTTAGTCCCAGAGCTGGGGAAGCAGAGGTAGGTGGATCTCTGTGAGTTCAAGGCCAGCATGATCTACAGAGTGAGTCCCAGGACAGCCAAAGATACACAGAGAAATCCTATCTCCCAAAACAAAACAAAACAAAACAAAAAAACAAAACAAAAATTGTAAAAGCATTGAATAAGATATAAATTCCTAAATAGGACCATATAGCAAGTACTCAATAAATATCATCAGGCTAGGGAGATGCCTCCATAGCCAGAGCACTGACAGGGCAAAACATGCGGGCCTGAGTTCAACGCCCAAATCCACATGAGGTAAGGCACAGTGCATGTCTGTAACCCCACTTCTCCTACTATAAAACAGAAAGCAGAGGTCTGAGACTCCGCGAAGGTTATGGGCTAACTAGCCTGTCATATGATGGTGTCTTAAGGTAGAAGGCAAGACCAACACTCAGGGAAGTCCTCTGACCTCCATACCAGCATGGCACAGGAATATCCATACTAACACACATTTAAGGACATTACATTAAATACACACAAATAAAATTATACTAAAAATAAGTATTATCCCCTTTTTTTAAAATGTCATGTAGTTCCTACAATTACCTTATTCCTTTTAAGATATAAATGCATTTTATTCATCTATTTGTGGGTTCAGGTGCTACAGTACACATGTGAGCAGGAGCCCATTCTTTCATGAGTCCAGAGACTGCTCAGGTCCTCAGCCTTGGTACAAAGTTTCTTTAACCTCTGAGCCATCTCACTAGTCTCCTTATTCACTTTTTAAGGACACTGTCCATTTCTTCTTCTATTCAACATTTATTGACTACCAAATATGTGAGAGAACCTGTTTGGGGCATGGAGAACAGCAATAAACAAACTCTCTGTTCTAAACAGCTTGTAATTTAAATCAGAAGTAGGAAACTATTGGACTGAGTTGCACCTGGCCTATGACTTATTTATCTTGGCAGGCATTTTGAGCCAGTATCGTGAAACTGAAGTGGTTCATTATGTGCAGATTTCTGGCTTCTCTCCTAGATCAGCTAAACAGTGGCTGGAACTAAGGCCGATGAAGTCTTTAAAGCAGGCCTCTTCTAAGAGCAGAGCTTTTTTTTCCATAACAATCCCTCAGTGCCATTCATCATCCTCTTTACCTTGTTGTGGGTTTCTTTTTCTCCCAATAGGAAAATATTTCTTTTTAAATTTTTTTTTTGCTTTTGCAATTTTTTTTTTCAAGACAGGGTTTCCCTGTGTAACAGTCCTAGCTGTCCTAGAACTAGCTCTTGTAGACCAGGCTGGCCTCAAATTCATAGGGATTCACCTGCCTCTGCCTCCCGAGTGCTGGAAAATATTTCTTTGTAATTATATCTTCATGAAAAGTGGAAAAACAAGTCTTGGACCATGTTTTAAGAAAAGAAATAAACAAAGAAAGAAAGCAACAAAGAAAGAGGGAGAGAGAGAAAAAAACCAACAGTAGTTCTCAGTAAGAATTTTTCCTGTACTTAATACAAAAAATTTATAACTTAAAACGTCATTGTAAATGTAAAACCTCGTAAAGATTTTGATGGGGAATATGTACGCTGAATCACTTAATGAATTAAGAAATACAACTTTAACACGGGCTTTTGAATGAGAATGAGAATATGATGCATTATTCTTACAATAATATGCTTCTCGCCCTTTCAGTACTGGACCAGTCCAAACTGAACCCCGGAGTCTCATCAGGCGTCCCCCGATATCGCCAGCCTTATAGCTGTTCTAATAAAATAATTGGCATTAAAAAAAACCAAAGTTTTAGATAACATTTATCCTTAATACGAGTATCACAAAGATGAAAGGGAAATAAGATTAAAGATGGACATCGGTGCAGTAAAATTGAAAGAAAATCTCCACTGAGTTCCGAGCCAAAAAGGAAAATAAAAAAGTATCAGTGGTCAGCGATTCCGAGAGATAAAAGGAGATTCCAAAGCGCTCTGTTCTAGGGACAAAGCTGAGATAGCGAAAACGCTGCGAGGCTTGGCTCCGCCCACCTCTCCCAGGGCCCCGCCCGCCTCTCCCAGGAGCCCCGCCCCCTCCCCCAGAGAGGCCCCGCTCCCTCTACCAGGGGGCCCCGCCCACCTCTCCCAGGGGCCCCGCCCACCTCCTCAAGAGAGGCCCCGCCCATCCTGTCCGGCGGACTTCGCCCCACAGGCTCAGGCTAGCCTTCCCCCTCCCACGCTAGGCACCATGCCGCCCCGTTGCCTAGCAGCGGCGCAAGGCACAATGGGAGAACAGACGGAAAACTCAGAAAGCCAAACTTCGTTTGGTACTAAAGTTCCAGTGATAGTGACAGTGCGTGGCAAAGAAACGAGCCTACAGAGGAACGTGAAGGAGACGGTCAATGCTAGCGTGAACCTCAGTGAGCCGAAACCACTGCGACACGGAAAGCTTGGCTAACCGCCGATATTAGGCGGGGCCGGTGAAGATGGGAGGCTGTGGCGCGCAAAGCACTGTGGGACACTGGCAACGTGGGGTGGGACGGAAGCCTCCGAGGGTCAGATCTTACCGACGCGGGAAGTCCAGACACCAGAACTGTCTGAAGAGAAGGCCTGAGGCGGAGGAGGCTCGGGCTCCAGCGGAGGCCATGGCGGAGAGGCCCGAGGACCTAAATCTGCCCAACGCCGTCATTACTAGGATCATCAAGGAAGCGGTGAGCTGCTCGGGCTGGCGAATGGGTCGAGGGCGGACGAGCGAGCAGATTAACAAGATCCGCGTGTGTGTTTATCTCCACTCTCGCAGCTCCCGGACGGCGTCAACATCTCCAAGGAGGCCCGGAGCGCCATCTCCCGCGCCGCCAGCGTCTTCGTTCTGTATGCCACATCCTGGTGAGTCGAGCAGAGGCAGAAGGAAGGCTCTGCGGGATCTGTCCCCGACTTCGTGGCCCCAGTAATTGTTCCCTGCTTCAGTAGAGAGAGCACTCCTCCAGTTCCCACAAATTCTGAAGCAGATTAAACAAGGTTCCCGTAGCCCTTTGTACGGGGAAGGAATGAACTGAGTCGTGAATCTAAGATAAATACGGATTTTCCCGTCCCACCTCTTGTTGTCCTTTGTTCCCACCCACTCTGACAGCTTTTGAAGGGGCTTTGCTTTTTTCTTCAGTGCGAACAACTTCGCAATGAAAGGGAAGCGCAAGACTCTCAATGCCAGTGATGTGCTGTCAGCCATGGAAGAGATGGAATTCCAGCGGTTCGTTACACCATTGAAAGAAGCTCTAGAAGGTATCCATCCGCTCTTCAGTTTCATAAGCCATATGAAAGATGATCATCCTTTGTTCCCTGATGACCTTGATTACAGTAATGGTCATGATTCCTCTGTTTAGTTGGTACCATCTGAGATATGTGATATGGGCCTGGTTATCTTTCTATGCCTTGGTTTGCAATAATTTCCTGCTTCCTTACAGCATACAGGCGGGAGCAAAAAGGCAAGAAGGAGGCTTCCGAGCAAAAGAAGAAGGACAAAGACAAAAAAACAGATTCTGAAGAGCAGGACAAGAGCAGGGAGGAAGACGATGAAGATGAAGAAAGATTGGATGAGGAAGAACAGAATGAAGAGGAGGAAGTAGACAACTGAGTGGAGAGTGGGCAGACCATGGCGCCATGGAAGTGACCACCTGCGATGTTTTCATGTGAAGCCTTTCCCTGCAAGGCAGAGCCATCTTCGGCACAGGTGTCTGAGATCAAAATAAAAACTGACCAAAAAGATCAAAATCATCTCTTCCGACACTCAGAGAACCTGAATAACAGAAACCTGTTTTGCTGAATCAGTCTGGAGGTTGTGACTTTTTAGTATAAGGGATTCTGAGTGACTAAATAGTTTGATATTGTTTGTTTACTTAAGTATGTGACTAGCTAGTTTTTGATCCCATTTCCCTACCCCTCCAAAAAAGTAATAACTTTCAAGTTGCCTGCTGTGTTCCAGTTCACAGAGGCCCTAAAGGCTGAGGGGAGAAATGGGGCTTTGAGCACAGTCACCCTGTTTGATTGTACAGTGTTGGCAGTAGGTCAGAATGGTTGCTCTTTAAGAAATGACTAAAAAGCTGTAGGAGAATAAGGTAATCTCGTCACTGGATTGTAGCATTACTTGTTTTGTTGTCTAGAGTTAATTAGCTTGTAGCCCTTTATTGACTGTAGATGTTCAGTCTGCTGTGGTGGCTGCACATACATTCTTAAATTCTTAATGTTGATTGTAATATGTCAAAAAAAATGGTGCCAATTCTTAAAAACAGATGGCTCAATCTTTGGTGGTAACTCAGTGCCTGCACTGTAAGATTTAGTGCTACCCCCTGGAAGGCATAAAATCCCAGGTTCTCTCTTCATTAGCCCATCTCCCTGACCTGTGGCTGCTGCTTTTAATTCCCTGAACTCTTGACAGGTTCCAGAATTTATTTCCTCTAGGTCTTTCCCCCTTACATCTCTCTCCTGCCTCTGCTTCCCAGCCCCACTTTCTCCTCCTTTTACTTATTTCATCCTCCAGTCTAGGAACTTTAGTAACCTATATAATATCCCAAAGTACAAGTTCCTCAGATTCCTTAGTCCTCCTCCCAGAAATGCCTCTGAACCTCAAGGCAGATGTAATGGTGCTCGAGAATCTAGCACCAGAGCCACCACCACTGTGGCTTTGGAAGTGTCTGCTGGCCTTTCCTTTCTCCCCATTCAGTGCTCCACGCACTTTTTCGTCTTAGCTGAGCACTTGAGGTTGACAAGTAATGTCACAGCTGGATACTGTGAGCTGGGTGAGTGGCTGCAGCGAAGACTATGAAAGTGACTGGGGATTGCTGAGAGGACTTAATGCTTTATACAAATAAAGAACATTTTTGTTTAAAATGATGACTCATACAGTGTGCTTTTGGAAAGGACCCATCTAGATCAATCTCTCTCTCTCTCTCTCTCTCTCTCTCTCTCTCTCTCTCTCTCTCTCTCTCTCTCTCTCGCACAGCACCCCAAGTCTTTGTTTCTGGCCTCATAAACCCCAGACTCCATGCTCTGAGCATCCACAGAACTTTGTTTAACTTTTTGTTTTTTTTTTATTTTGTTTTTTAATTTGTTTTTCGAGAAGGGTTTCTGTGTGTAACGCGTCTACCTGTCCTGGAACTCACTCTGTAGACCAGGCTGGCCTTGAATTCACAGAGATCCACCTGCCCCTGCCTCCCGAGTGCTTGGATTTGTGCATCACCACTGCCTAGCTAATTAATCGTGATGTCTGGGGGTTTTTTGTTCGTTTGTTTTTTTATGTCGAGACAGCTATCACTATGTAATAGCATTGGCTGGCCTGGAACTCACTTTGTAGACCAAATTGACCTCAAATTCAGAGATCCACCTGTCTACTTCCTTGTGCTGGGTTGAAGGGGTATACCACCCCTTTGGTCAGATTTTAATGTATACATTTTAGGTAAACATGATACCCCTGTCATATGTGGTTACTTTTCTTTATTTCAGTGTCCACATCTTTCAACCCATGACAGATCAAGGGCTGGACAATTAATTACGCTGTAATAAATTTGTCTAAAATGGGCCGTCTGCTGCTGAATGCAACAACTTTAAAGTGCACAGTCCGCCAAAATGGATCTACCCGCTGTGTTTTATCGTCCTGAACATCCAATTTTTTTTTTTTTTTTTTTTTTAACCAATGAGCAACAACCAGTTTTTTGCTGGAGGCTAAGAAGAGACCTAGAGAACTCTACAGTGAGTTCGGAGAGTTCGGAATGGCAAGCCAGGGTCCGCCCAGAGGCTCGGGCCTTCTTCACTCAAGTGAGAGGTCAGAGGGTGTAAGGACCGGAGTGGCAGGGTAGGCGGGCTCTCGGGCTCCCGGAAGACTCCAGATTGGCCAAGATTCCAGGCCTCGGAGCGTGGTCCAGGCCCAGCGATCAGAGGCTGCCCTGAAGGGAGCGTAGGCTGCACGCCCGCGGGGGCGGGCAGAAGGAGAGCCGCTTCCGGGTGAGTCGCCCCGCCCCCACGTGGATTGCTCTGTTAGAGCTGGAGAGGCGGGCGTCAGGAGCCTGGAGCGGAGCTGCGGCGGGGAAGCAGTGTCCGTGGTAGGTGAGCGGGCCCCGTCCTCTGGCAAGTGGTGGTTTGGGTGGGTATCCCGGATGGCACTGTGCTTCTGACGCTCTGGGCGGAGACGCAGTCCTGGTGCACCCTCTAGAGTGGGCGGAATCTTGTTGCTCTTGTGCATCCAGGCTTGGAGATTCAAAAGTGGGCTCCGCCCGCCTGCCTTCTCCGAGACCGCTGCGGGTAGTCTCGGAGCGCGAGGTGTCTGGCAGGCTGGAGAGCTGGGGGAAAACAATCTGCTCATTCAGTCAGTACAACAACCCATTGAGGTCAGTTGAAGCCCCAGTTTACCACATGGAAAGACAGGAGGTCAAGCATATGAAAACAAGACTTTGCCCCCAAGCCTTTTAAATCCCACTTAACTCTCCTGCAACTAGCAGTGGTCAGGTTTAACTCTCCTGCAACTAGCAGTGGTCAGGTCTAGGTCATAACCTCTTCCCTCCCCTCCTCCCTCACCTGGAGCTCTCAGTTGGCTCAGCTCTGCTGGGAATATCATGTATGAACTCTGTTCTTCTAGTGTCAAAGGCCATAGTGGTGAGAATTGAGGGCTGCTGGACTCCTGAATTTTAGACCAGATTTCCTGCTGCCCTGTTCTGCCCTTCTCAGAGTTCAATTTTACCATTGTTGGATGTAGAAACTCCTAGCCAGAATTTTATAGCAGTCTGGGAAAGGCAACTCCTAGTTTGAAATGGCTAGACCCTGGCAGGGGAGATTAAGCCTAGACAAGACTAGATCTAGCAGACTAGACAAGGTCTAGTTTTCTTTCTGATCCCTCCTGACACTGTGGCAGGTGGCAGCTAAGGTATTCAGGTCCCACTGCCCGCAGCTGCCTTTCCTGGGCCGTTCTGAGAATGCTTCAGATTTCCCAGCGTTAGACCTTCCACCTAGCTGGTCCTCCTGAGGTCTAGTCCCCAATCCTGGCAGAGCCTGCCAGAACTGGCACTAGCTCACCTCTATCTATGCCAAGAGCACAGCCTCTGGAATCCTCCATGGGGCACAGCCTGGGAGCCCAGGCCCTAAAGCTCTTTCTCAGCTACACCTGGTGTCAGTCTTCCTCCAAAGTTAGGGGACATGGCCTCCTAAGGATGGTCTTTGAAAACAGCTGTCCTGCAGTGTCTCTGTGAAGCTCCCTTGACTCTCTTCCTTCTTATCCAGCACATGCTGCTGGAGTCCCGTTCTCTCCTCAGGACTGGCTGTAATGTATATCCTTCCTTGGTTGCAGGGCAGGGTCACAGTACTGTGTGCTCACCCTAGCTTACTGTGCTGCTGGTGTGTCAGACACACCTCATCGCTATCTGATCAACTTGATAATATCAACACATTTTAGATTTTGAAAAGGGGCAACTAAAAAGCCTTGCCCAAAGTTAGAGTCACCTCTGGGGCTGTTTGACCCAGAAGCAGTTCTTTCTGTCCACTTCGTGCAGCTTGCTAGCAGAGGGAGGCTAAAAAAAAATGAGGGAGAAGGTGAGCTGGGTCCCTATGGTCCTGTATTCCTGTTAGTACATGGGATTGAAGCTGAAGTTTGCAAACTCCCTGAGTTTGGGGGGAAATGCCCTGCCCTTGTTTGAGAATCTTCCAGACTCCAAAGGAACTCTCAAAGGAAAATTCTGATCTAGAATTGATTCTGTGAAGCAGAAGCAACTCCAGGCACCTCTCCATCCTGTGACCTGAATTAAATATCTGCTGTGACAGACTATGGCATATAGGGCACAGGAGCCTCGTCCACTGTGTGAGCCAGCTTCCTTCCATCCTTCATTTCTCCTATCCAAGTGTGAAGGGTTACATAGGACTCTTCTTTTTCTTTTTAATTTGCACTGACATCTCTCTCAGTTTTTTCTGGTGACAGCCAAAATAAAAACCTAAACCTGGGCAAAAGATATTACTCTTAATCTCAGTGCAGAGGACCTGGGTTCAGTTCCTAGACTCCACATAGAAGCTCAACAACCATAAGTAATTCTAGTTCCAGGGGATCCCACAGCCCCTTCTCCTGGGAGATATTTGATTGCATATGTAAAGATATGTCAGTGTGATTGGTTTAATAGACAGCTATACAGCCAATAACTAGCTAGGCCGGAGGTATAACAGGGACTTCTGGACAGAGAGAGCTCTGGGAAGAAGAAAGGTGGAGTTGCCAGCCAGATGCAGAGGATGCAAGACATGCAGAAGTAAAAGCCACTAGCCACATGGCAGCATGTAGCTGAGTGGAAATGTTATAAGAGCTAGTGAGACCAGAAACTATAGGCCAAGCTTTTATAATTAGTAAGTCTCCGTGTCATTTATTGTGAGCTGGCAGCCTCAAGAAAAATCTGTCCATACCCTTCTGAACTCTGCCGCCGTCACTGCAAATGCATGATGCATATACCTGCCCATAAGGCAAAATACTCCTAAGCATTATCTTCAACATTTAAAAAAAATCCAAGTTGTGCTGTTCTGGCTGGGGTTTAGCTCAGTGATGGAGCACAGGGGTCCAGGAGTTCAGTCCCAAAAGAAGCAAACAGGAACTGCTGTAGTGCCCCACTGCCCACACCTCTGCACTTCTTCCCCCCACCTCTGCACTCCCCCCTCCCATAGCTCCCGCTGCCCACACCTCTGCACTCCCCACTCCCATAGCTCCCACTGCCCACACCTCTGCACTCCTCCCCCCTCCCATAGCTCCCAGCTACCTTGAAGTAGAATTTGGAGAACCACACAGCTCCTAGGTGGCCCTCCAAGTTTTACTTTCAGGCAGATGGCCTATCGGTTGCTCCCTTAATCTTTTACAGGCGATGAGTGAGAGCCAGGGAATGCAGGTGTGGATTCCAGAAGCCAGGTCCTGCTACAGAGATCGTTCTTGGGCAGATGAATCCAAATATGCACCTGGTTTCAAAATCTGGCTCCAATCCATAATGGCATTGAGCAAGTTCCTAGCTTCTATTTCCTAATTATTTCACTAAACGCTATATTGAGTTTTGCAATTAAATTAGCTAAAGTTCTGCCTTAAGTGCTCTGTACCTGCTGGACTCAGTATATCAGTGTCCACAGAGGGAGACCAACTGGAGCCCAGAACAAGTCAAATTCTGGTTTTTTCACTAACTGGCTATGTGGTTTTGAGCAAATAATTTTACCTCTCGGCTAACTCCTGGCAGATGGCAGATAAGAGAGCCAAGTTTTGCACAAAGTGGGTAGATAAATCCTCGCGTGTGCTAAGTGTGACATCTCTAAGGAGGCCTGGCCTCCCGTGTCCCAAGATGAGGCTGGCCCACCCAGGGGTGTGGTGATAAGGTTGGTCCTGTGTGGCTTCTGATAACCCCAGCTCCACCAAGGAGGAAGATGGGATAAGGTGGGCCCCTGAGCTAGTTGGGAGGAGAGAAACAAACACAGCAGGGCTCATCGAAAGATTCCAGCGCTCTGGACTTGTTTCCACTTCTGATTTGCTGCAGGACTTTGGGTAAGTACCTCCCCTCTGGTCCTGGACATTTCCTTTGTTCGAAGAGCCAGGGATTCAAACCTACCAGCCTCCACTTTCTGTGGCTTTTTTTTTTTAACTTGTCTGCTTAGTAGCCAAAGGGTGTCTCCAAAAGGAAATGTCTAAAATGGAACTAGCTGTCCAACCCTTCATCCCACTACCCTCTTCCTGCTTTGTCCCTGGTCTCTGTTGTCCCCTGGGTCAGAGTATCTGCCCTAGGAGACAGCCTCTTGGCTGCCTCAAGATGGCCCTTCTCCGCCTCCTGGCCTCCCCCTGCTCCTCTGCTTCCTGTCTGATCTCCTCAGCCACAAGAGTTTTCTTAAAGGCGCGTCAGGCCAGTGCCCTATTTGCTGCTCAGAGTGCTTGTCCCTGTCTCAATTCCTCCACCTCTGTCACGTGACCCCTGTTACATCCGTGAGTTTTCAGAACAGTCCATAGTAATCCTCACTCACCTCTCCCCTCCCGGATTCACACATCCTGCAGAAGAGACCCCAAGCCCTGTCTTCTATAAGCTCTCCTGCCCTCCTCTTTGGGTCCCAGGATCATGTAGACCTGGGCTGCCTGGCTCTGCAATGCACTTAGGAGTCCTGCGCGCCCCCCACCCCCAGGATTAGCCTATGACTTCCAGAAGGCACATGTGAGGGTGCTGCCGGGGGCTGGCACACAGTAGGTGCTCCTAAAACAGTGTGGCACCCAGGCTTCCTTCAGGCATATATCACTTTTGAGGCATGCAGTTTTGTCTTGTACTCGGTGTAATGAAATATTTGCTCTGTGCTAGAGTCCGTGTGTGGGGAGAGTGTGGTGTGGGAGGCGGGACTGAATTCATCACAGCCCCTGCCCTGTAGAAGTTCTGTTTACTAGGGCAAGATAAGCCAGTGCCACAAAGAACTGTTACATAAGAGGCTTTGTGAAGTGGGCAAGAAGGAAGCCACGGCAGGAGAGGGAGCGGCTGTGCAGAGTGTAGGCCTAGGGAAAGAGAGGAGCGTGCCATCACAAAACAAGCAGTTGGACCTGTGGAGCACTTGCCTGGTGTTCACAGAAGCCTGGGGTTCCTGTCTGAGAATCACATATCCTAGGCCTTGAGGGTTAGATGCAGGAGGATTAGTTGTTTGTACTTGACCAGCACAGAAGGTTCCTTGGTTGTAAGAGCTCTTTAGAGGACACTGTACACGGGAAGTACGTGTGTGTCCTTCTGTCCAGTCATGTACGCAGTACTTGATCTTGGAATACATTGTTCCTCTTGTCACAGTCCACGTGCCAAGGCATTCTTTGCACTGGCAGTGGAATTCCAGGGCATTTTTCTTTTTGCTGATCTAAAATACTTGCCAAGCAAGTTTGAGGCCAGCCTAAATTACATAGTGAAACCCTACTTCAAAATCAACACAAAATCCTAAGGCTGGGGCTGTAACTTAGTAGTTGAATCCTTGCCTCCCAAACACAAAGCCCCTGAGTTTGATCCACGGTACCACATATTAAAAAAAAAAATTCACAAAACAAAAAAAGTGGCGGCGCACGCCTTTAATCCCAGCACTCGGGAGGCAGAGGCAGGTGGATCTCTGTGAGTTTGAGGCCAGCCTGGTCTACAAGAGCTAGTTCCAGGACAGGTTCCAAAGCTACAGAAACAAGTCTAAAAACAACAAACAAACAAAAAAGTTAACCTCTCAGTCTGCCTTAATCATGGGCGTTTTTTATGGATTAAATGAAGTTAAAATGTTGCAATAAAGAGTACTTCTCAAAATATGTATAAGGAAGAATCCATTCTGTTTCTCTTTTATTTCTAATCTTCAGATTCTTTACTAAGATACAATTTAAAGTTGCCAGAAAATTTTTTATGTAATTTTTTATGTGCGTTAGTGTTTTGTCTGTATTCATGTTTGTGTGAGAGTGTCAGATCCTCTGGAACTGGAGTTACAGACAGTTGTGAACTGACATGTGGTTGCTGGGAATTGAACCCAGGTCCTCTGGAAGAGCAGCCAGTGCTCTTAACCATGAGCAATCTCTCCAGCCCCTGAAAACTGGTTTGTTTGTTTTTTAACTAGCAGTCCTGGGAACTACAGCCCAAATGCTATCATTAGATTGAAATTTCTCTGTAACTTCTACAGGGTTCCCTGCCTTATCTTGTTCTGGAGGGGCAGCAGTTGGTAAAACCATACTATAAGATGCAGAGGCTGGAGAGAGGGGAGGCAGAAACCTGAAAGAACTGTCCTCTGAATATCACATCTTCTGCTTCCTGTTGATCCCCCACAGAGCTGAGTCGACAGCAGACACCCCGGAGCCTAGAGTCCATCTAGCACATCTAGCAGGCTGCCCTGTGCCCCAGCCCACACCATGCATCACCAGTCCATACTGCACAGCGGCTACTTCCACCCACTGCTGCGGACCTGGCAGGCCTCTGCCTCCACCATCAGTGCCTCCAACCTCATCTATCCCATCTTTGTCACGTGAGTCCCCAGCAGTGTGCCAGACCTGGAGCAGGCTGTCCTGTTGGGAGGAGGAAGCCTTAAAGTGGGCTGTGAGCTGAGGTTGAGGACTATGGTCTTTGGAACTGTACAAGCTCCGAAAAGAACTCAGTCACTCCAGTTGTAAAGTCAAGATTACCCTTGCCATTCCAGAGCTTTGGTGGTTAAAACAGGAGGAGGAAGTATCTGGGTCAAATGCTCTGTCTAAGTTAAGAGGCAATTGTTAGCAACCACAGAAGATATTGTGGAGTGCTTACTGCATAGCAGGTACTGTGCTAGGCACCTGCAGTCCTGGCCTCTTCACAAGAAAGAAAAAGACATCTTATGCGTCTCTACTCTGGAGGGCAGGGATTATTGCCTGTTTGGCTCACTGTTCTTATCAGTACTTAGAACACTACCTAGCACATAAGAACTGTTGGGTGAATCTTACGTGCTTGAAGAAATTAATCTACACAGGATCCAGGTGAAGGCCTAAGGCTAAAGGAGATGCTTGGCTCAGACACAAGGACCCTCTGAACTCAAGTCTTTCAGTACCGTTGCCCTTACTGCCATGCTATTATTGTTCCTGTTATTATTATAGGCCTGGGCTTGGCCAGGCAGGGGGATTAGCCATGAGATCCCAGCTCCTCCCTCCGTCTCTACTCCTTCATCCTTTCCCAGCTTCCCATCCATCCTTCTCAGTCACCCAACCATTAATCCATAACCCTCTCCAATTCTTGTAGGGATGTTCCTGATGATGTCCAGCCCATTGCCAGCCTCCCAGGAGTGGCCAGGTAGGGGTTATGGTGGGTGGCGGGGATGGTGGAAGGAGAGATTTCACAGGTGCAGGTGCCAGGAAGTAGAAGCACACTTAACAGGTAGCAGATATGGAAAGACACTGTGGAAAGAAGGATTTCGTGGAGAGTAAACTGTTAACTAGTATGGGAGGCAACCTCATAAAGTGACAAGCATCCCACCATCAGGGACATTGTGGCAGAGGCTGTTGTAGGCAGGAACTGAGCTTAAGATGGGAGGAGTCTGCCACAGCTAAGTGCATAGCTCTGCTGTCTGTGACCCAGTTTGCCTATCTCTGGTCCTGGACTGTGGGGCTTGTGCTCTCCTGAAACCGTACGCAGCTTGGCTCTTCACTGGGGACTTCTCACATGCTAGCAAGTGTGTTTCCACAGAGCTCTATCCCCAGCCTGCAGCTTGACTTGTAACAAAAGCACTGTTCAAAGGCATGGAGGCCTGGGCAGGAGACCTGTTCCCTCAGTGCTTTGCGCTTCCTTGCCCTTCCCCAGGTACGGCGTGAACCAGCTAGAGGACATGCTGAGACCCCTGGTGGAAGCAGGCCTGCACGCTGTCCTGATCTTCGGTGTCCCCAGCAGAGTTCCCAAGGTGACAAATGGAAGAGGGGAGAAGGGAAGATGAGGGCTGGGCAAGTGCCTGGGCTGGTAGAGAGCTTGCTGCTCCAGCTTGAGGACCTGAGCTCAGAGAGGCAGTGCATGACTGTCCTCCAGTGCTGAGGAGGTAGAGACTCGGGGCTCCTCGGGTTTGCAGGACAGCCAGTCTGCCTGATGGTGGTACACACCTTTAATCCCAGCATAAGATTGGTACGACAGCAGCCTCTCTCTCAGTTTAAAGCCAGCATGGTCTCTACAGCTAGTTCTAGGCCAGCCAGAACTACATGGTGAGTGAGACCCTGCTTCCAAAACAAAAATTAAACTAAGGTAGAGAGTGATTGAGGAAGACACCAGTTTCGGCCTGTGGTCTCGCATGTGGACACACACACACACACACATACATATAAGAAGGAAGGAAAGACAAAGGAAGCCTGAGGGAGGGAGGACTGAAGCGCTACGCTCACTGTGGCCTTGCTCTGCTCTGGGCAGGTTTTGGGGGCCATAGTTGCATTGCTGTATTCTTTGCCTTTGACCCCAGGTCAGGAAGCTCACGAGTAGGCCTTTGACAGCCTAACTGGATGATTCTGCTGTACTCTGTGTAAATGGGGCCAGTCCGGTGCCTCTTTATCCAGTCTTCAGTGGGATGACAGTGGGCTGGGTTTGCGTTCTTCAGTGGCAGCCAGCATACCTTCTGAAAACATGTGTAATAGACTTACTGCCTTGTCCTTCCCTGGCTCCAGGATGAACAGGGCTCTGCAGCTGACTCTGAGGACTCCCCAGCTGTTGAGGCCATCCGCTTGTTGAGGAAGACCTTCCCTGACCTCCTAGTGGCCTGTGATGTCTGCCTGTGCCCCTACACCTCCCATGGTCACTGTGGTGAGCCCCTACATACAGACCTTGTTATCTCAGCCCAGCTGTCCCCAGGGTGGGGACAGACAAGGGCCACGGTATACTCCCAATCCACCATCTTGTCTCCCAGGCCTCCTGAGTGAGAAAGGAGCATTCCTAGCTGAGGAAAGCCGACAGCGGTTGGCAGAGGTGGCACTGGCCTATGCCAAGGCAGGTGAGTGAGTGCCGTAGTAGCAGAGACAGGAGTTGGCATGTGGGCAGGAAAGATCCAGAATTCTGAAGGCCACCCTCTGTCCCTCAGGGTGTCAGGTTGTAGCTCCGTCAGACATGATGGACGGACGTGTCGAAGCCATCAAGACTGCCCTGCTAAAACATGGACTTGGCAACAGGGTATGACCTGAGGGCAGGAGGGGCGTGAGGGTGGGTGGGCAGCCCTCTGAATATGGCTCAGTCAGTAAAGCACTCGTTTGCAACTGTGAGGACCTGAGTTCGGATCTTCTAACCCATGTAAGAAGCAGGTATGGTGGTGTATGTGTGTAATCCCAGTGATGGGGAGGTGGAGCTTGCTGGCCAGCTAGCCTACCCTTGGTAAAGTTGTAGGCCAGTGAGAGAGCCTATCTCAGAAACTGTAGATGGCACCTAAGGAATGCTGCCGTTGTTGTCTGTGCTCTGCATGCATGTGCACGCACTCGTACCCACATGCAAGCCAGTACATACGGTGCATCTCAGAATTGAGAGTGATGCTGGGTGAGCCCTTTGGGTTACACCTCAGCCTCAGAGAAATAAGGCCTATTGATAAGAGACTAGATTATAGGTCCTTTGATTCCTGCCTGAGGACCTTCCCTTGTTCATCCCTGGGATTTGGGAAGGGCTGACTTGGCCTAGACTCCATTGTCTTCTCTCTAGGTGTCTGTGATGAGCTATAGTGCCAAATTTGCCTCCTGTTTCTATGGCCCTTTCCGGTGAGTGGTGTCAACAGTGGTCTGTTAAATTCCTGGCCCAGTCTCCTGAAGCTGGCCCCCAGCATTGTGATACTCTTTGCAGGGATGCAGCTCAGTCGAGCCCAGCTTTTGGGGACCGCCGCTGTTACCAGCTGCCTCCTGGAGCCCGTGGCCTGGCCCTCCGTGCAGTCGTGAGTGATCTGAACTTAAGCCCCATACCCTCCTGTCCTGTCCTGTCCCTGTCTCAGGTGCTACCCACACTTCGCCCTTATCCCTAGGCCCGGGACATTCGGGAAGGAGCTGACATGCTCATGGTGAAGCCGGGATTGCCCTACCTGGATGTGGTGCGGGAGGTGAAGGACAAGGTAAGGACAGAATGTAGGGTGGGAGAGGTTGTCCCCTATAATGGACACTAAATGGGTGAGGGGGCTGTAGAATCAATCTCTGAGCCAGAAACAGTATGCCCCTGAACAGGAGCCCTCTCCCACCCTGCTTAGTTCTGCCATGGCTCATGGGAGTACTTAGACAGCTGTGGACGGACGGTTTCAGAATGAGCTGGCTTTCAGCGGCAGTGATTATTCAGACTGGGCAGGAAGGAAGGGACAGTCACTTGACCCCATTTGCCATTCTCTGCAGCACCCCGAGCTCCCCCTCGCGGTATACCAGGTGTCAGGAGAGTTTGCCATGTTGTGGCACGGAGCCCAGGCTGGGGCCTTTGATCTCAGGACTGCTGTACTAGAGGCTGTGACCGCCTTCCGCAGAGCTGGTAAGCAGGGGTGGGGTTTGTGACTTGTGCCACAGGGCCTGATGGGCACAAGTCTTGAGAAGCTTGGATTCTTTGCTCAGAAGTTCGGATCACCAGGCACAAGTAGAGAAGAGGATGAGGAAGAGCAGAAAAATGTGCAGCGATGACAGAAATAGGACCGCCATGCAGCTTTCTGGCTGTGCGAGCTTGGGCAAGCTGTCAGTCTTGGGGTCCTGGTCTGTACTGTCCTGAGGAGTGCCTGAGATAATATGCAGTGTATACTCTTATTACCTTATAAATGGGAGCAGTTTTGCTAGTAACACAGACCATCCTGGTCATCAAGGTGGGTTTAACAGCAGACACCTGTTATCCCCACTTACCAGAAAGGTCCATAGAAAAAAGCAAATTGAAGCCTGGCAGTGGTGGTGCACGCCTCTAATTCCAGCACTCAGGAGGCAGAGGCCTGCGGATCTCTGAGTTTGAGGCCAACCTGGTCTTCAAGAGCTAGTTCCAGGACAGGCACCACCAAAGATACAGAGAATCCTTGTCTCAAAAGAGAAAGAGAGGGAGAGGCAAATTGGGAACTGTAGATCATCACTGAGCCATGAAGAGACAGTGGGATGTAAGTTAAGTCAGCCCTGGCTGGATCTCAGAGTGACATGGCAGAGGAGAAAGAACCTCAGCTAGAAATAGTCTGGTCTCAGTGCCGCGCTGGGCCTAGGTTTCCCCAGACAGCTAGTACATTCAGGCTTGTGCTTGCCTGCTGCTTCTACACAGATCGCACATCAGCAAATCAGGCCAGGTTCAGTCCTAGGCTGTGACACCATGCTGTGCCTCTCCATGGTGGTCCTTCCCTGCCTGGCCCTCCTCTCCCAAGTGTGCTAAGAGCCAATGTCCTAACCCTCTCGTTTTTTGTTTTCTGTGTAGGTGCCGACATTATCATCACCTACTTTGCACCCCAGTTGCTGAAGTGGCTAAAGGAAGAGTGATGGAGAGTGTAGGACTTGATCTTGACAAAGCTCCCTGGGCCTTAGTGAAACCAAAGTAAATGCTGGAACTGTGCCTGTGTCGTCTTCCTGCCCATGCTGTTGGCGGGTACAGCACCGTGGGTGGTCCTACAACGTGCCGAGCTCCCTCTCTCCTCTGTTTCCCACCCTGGCTCAGCCCAGAGATTCATCTCCCTGCTTCAGCTCGACAGGAGCCAAGAGCCCTAGGCACAGGGCTGTCGTCTTGTGACGAGAGGGGAGCAGCTGGATCTTGAACCCCAAAGAAGACTTTTGCATTAGTGAGGCTCAAATCCCAGAAGCAGAGGGAATTACACACACACACACACACACACACACACACACACACACACACACACACACACACGACACTTCTTGAGAACTTCTGCCCAGGGCTATTTGGATGCAACAGGACACACAATAGCTTGTCTCTAGACAGAGAGAGGGGAGTCAGATAAGACATAACAAAGCAGTTGAAGTGATACTTGCTTAGAAGGAAAGGGTTAAGACAGAGAAGCTGCCCCTCTGAGGTCTCAGCCGGACAAAGAGGACAGATGTTCAGAGACTCCTTTGGGAAGAGGAGTTTTACAGGACTGGAGGACAGTCCAGGAGGAAGGTGGATAACAGGCTGGAGCTTGGAGTGATTATTTCCCACACATTTGGCATCTGATGACAGCCATCTTAAAGATGTTGAGGTGGTTTAGTTTGGTTTGATTTGCTCCACTAAGGACTGAATACTCACCCATCAAGGCAAGCACTCTGCCGATGAGCTATCCTTCTAGCCCTTCAAGAGAGAATCTGGAGAGCTGGGAGGTGGTGGCACATGTCTTTAATCCCAGCACTCAGGAAGCAGAGGCAGGCTGATCTCTGAGTTCAAAGCCAGCCTGGTTTACAGAACAAGTTCCAGGACAGGCTCCAAAGCTACAGAGAAACCTGTCTCGAAAAAACAGGAAAAAAGAGAGAATCTGGAAAGAGGACTAGAGATTTTGGTGGAAGGGAATAGGGGACAGGAGGGAGTGGGGGTGTCTTAAGCACCGGCTGCTTTCAGTTCACCTGACATCTCACAAGTACTTCCACTAATGAACATTCGTTGGGGCTAGTTTGCAGCTCAACCCACTTCAGTCCCCACTGTAGCACCAAAGCAAGTTCAATTCAGACTCTGAAGTGATATGAAATCCATTTTTAAAATGTAGAATTATTGGGTTATAAACTGGCAGCTTCTGCAGTCAGACTGGTCCTAACTCTTGGTAACTTTCATTTAGACCTGTGACCAACCCATAAGAGCTGATCTTCCTGTTTCTCACCTTGTGAAAGGTAGCCTCCAAAATCAGATTTTTAAAAATTGTTTTTATTGATCTATGTATTTTTCTCCCCTTCCCTTCTCTCCCCTCTCCTACTGCCCTCTTCCACAGTCTCCCCCACGCTCCCAATTTACTCAGGACATCTTGTCTTTTTCTACTTCCCATGTAGATTACATCCATGTATGTCCCTCTTAGAGTCCTCTTTGTCGTCTAGGTTCTCTGCAAAATCAGATCTTAAGAGTCCTAAACATTCCCTTTCTGGGAGCCTGAGCCTAGATCGACGGTCTAGAGCTCAGATCACTAATTTGAGACACACCATCATTGGGCCAGAAGTATACTAGACTAGAAATGAACTGTCTTATCTCCTAGACATGTTCCACCGCCTCTGAGCTCTTCTCCATGTATTAGGGATGGCATCATCACCAAGTCAGTGCAGAAAGCCAGACGTGCTGCCCTGCAGGTACAACATGTTAACCGATGTACCCAGGAACTTATTATAGACACTGAGCAGACACAGTGTGAAGTATGAAAGTCACCAGGTCTTGACCTCCGAAGGTTCAGAAAACTGTTCCCTGAAGGACCAGTATTTGGATGAGCAGCTAAGCTGAGACAGAATTGGGCAAAAGTGTTTTAGGGAAAGAGCCATTGTGCAAAGTTCCTGGGACCCAAAGCTATGAGCACAGGACTAGTGGCTGGCATACCAGGAAAGATACAAGCAGGTGACATCAGAGTGGAGTTTCAGGCCAAACCACACGGGCTCAAGGTTGAAAGGCATTTCAAGGATGTCAGCAGAATGACCATATTGCATTTTCTCTTAATACCATGGCATGATACAGATGAGGTATTTGAATTGTGTGGGCTAAGTGACCATAGGGATGCAAAATAGACGTATTTAGGACATAATTAAGAGGTAAATTGAACACGAGAGATGAACTTGCTTGTCTAGGTGGCAGGTGGGCCATTTAGTGGAGAAAACAGGTCCAAGGTAAGTTTAGCTTGGGATTCTTGGCAATGACAAAGGTCTGTCTAGATTTGATGGCACTCTTCCGAGGCCATATTTGTGGCAGAACTGGGTAAGACCACAGCTAGAAAGAAACCGAGGTGTGGCATTCTGACCTGACTCCAAAGTCTCTGCTCTTAACCACTTCCTGGCACCCTCCAGTAAGCAGTAGTGAACGCATGGCTGGCGCTTGTGTGTGATCAACTTTGGCATGGCAGGAAGGCCCGGGAACCCATCTTTCTTCAGGTGTCAGTGGTGCCCTCTGGAGTCTTGTCACCTAAAGTGTCCACTTGGTGGCATCTTTAGAAAGCAGTCATGGGCAGTTGCATTGAGGTTAGGGTAGGAGGGCAATTGTGCCTATAAAGTTAGAGCAGGATGATTGCCAGGACTTCTAGACGAATCCCAACTGCAGGGTAGGATCACTTTTTAATTGGGAAGGGACAGTCGTCTGGAAAGGTTGCCATCTTCCTGTGGACCTGCCCATCTCTGGATAGAGAAATAGACTTCCACAGACTGGCGAGGCATCCAGAAGCCTCAGTGAGTAAGACAATGAGTTTTTTGTTCTTGGTTTTTTGTTCTCAAATGTGCCAGTTTAGGCTGTAGCTTGTCTGTTTGACGGGCATTTTAATCAGCTACTTAACTCCCCAGAGTGGAGACCATGGGTTTCCAGCCCTTGTCCCACATGGACTGCCAGTTCCATGCAGGAAGGACCTGTGATTTGTGGCAGACCAGATTCTGGGTGGGTTTGATTGCAAGCTAAAAGAGTTAAATAGAAAAAGCAGCTCAACTGGTTTTCATGCCAAGATCTTGATAAGGCCAGATGTGTCCCTGGGTCAAAGACTTACTCTTGGCCTTGTGTAGACTTTATTGCTGTAGATAAGCCTTCTCAGTAAACAATGTGAACTCTGTAACCCTGAAAGGACCCCTAAAGTTTGTAATCTCAGGAAAAAGGTCCTTTCTGTCCCCTGCCGGAAGAGCTGTGGTTGCTCTGCTTGGTCACATGCCTGCCATTTGGCTCACTCACTATGAACTAAGGGGCCACACAGTTGAGCTGCCCCATTGCATGAAAGGCTGGCAAGGCCCTGACAATTGTACCAATGGTCCTCTCTGCCTGAAATGCATTTTCCCTCTAAGTCTGGGTGTCTCTTCTTTTATGTGGTGAGCTGAGCTGGTGTCACTCACTTGCTCAAACCTGATCCAACAATCTGTCAAAACTTACCCACTGTATTTGGATTAGTGAATAGAACAAAAGCCAAAATAACAAGTTTAAAGGTTTACTTCTTGGAAGTGGTGAGATGACTCAACAGATCTAAATGCTTGCCTTGCAAGCCTCACCTGAATTCAACCCATAGCACCCACTGAAAAGAGAGAATTAACTTCCAAAACATGTCTTCGGACTACCACATGCCCACTTTGGTATTCGTGTGTGTGTGTGTGTGTGTGTGTGTGAGAGAGAGAGAGAGAGAGAGGGGGGGGGGGGGATTCTGTAAGCACACTGGGACTGGTTTGACAGTTTGTGCAGGCAGGAGGAGTGATCTCAGCTCCTGTCTTATTCTGCATTCCATTTTCATCACATTCTTATAAACCCAGCATTGGACACCTGGGGCAGGAGGATCATGAGTTCAAGGCTATCCCATGCAACATATCGACAGCTCACAAAATCACATGCATGAGCACCAAAGGGGTGGGGAGCATTGAGGTGTTATAAATTCTTTTTTTCTAACACTGAAAGGTAGATGGCCTTTGAGAATGCAAAACAAGAGACTTCTTGTTACTAGTACAGCCACTTCAGAAAACTACTGAAAGGAAGCATACTTGATGAGGGTATCCTGATTGCCACACCTAGGTATTTATCAAAAGTATTCACTGGTGTGCTCTGAGACACACTTAGTAGGTTCACATGCACCTACTAAGTGCTTCAGCTACTTAAATGTGAGGATCATAAGCCAAGGTTGGAGACCAAACCGAGAGAAAATTGTTCATAACACTTTCTAGTATGTGTGATCATCCCAGACTGGAACTAACCTAGTGCCATCAGCATTGAGGTGTATTCCATTTTGATTATGAAATGTTACAGTTCTGAAAAGGAACAAGACAGCCACACAGTGTGGTGTGATTAATAAAACTTAGATTCAAAGGAAGATATAAGAATGTGCCTGCCAGGCTGGAGAGATGGCTCAGAGGTTAAGAGCATTGGCTGCTCTTCCAGAGGTCCTGAGTTCAATTCCCAGCAACCACATGGTGGCTCACAACTATCTGTACTGAGATCTGGCGCTGGCGCCCTCCTCTGGTGTGCAGGCATACATGGAGGCAGAATGTTGTATACATAATAAATAAATAAAAAAAGAATGTGCCTGCCATGTTATTCCATTCACACAGCTCACAAACAAGTGAGATTACAATTAAAAACCCAGCTGGGCAGTGGTGGCGCACGCCTTTAATCCCAGCACTTGGGAGGCAGAGGCAGGTGAGTCCCTGTGAGTTTGAGGCCAGCCTGGTCTACAAGAGCTAGTTCCAGGACAGCTAGGACTGTTACACAAGGAAACTCTATCTTGAAAAACCAGAAGCCCAGGGTGTGGATCAGTTGTAGGAAGAGTACTTCCCTGGTTCTGGTTCAGTTCCAGCACCACACACATAAAGAAGTGGGTCATGGTGGGTCAGGCTTGAATCTCAGCACTTAGGATTGCTGTGGATGAAATAGGGCAACAACATAGCTCTGGGCTACTGTGTGAGATCCTATCTCCAAAGGGCAAGGTGGAGGGTTTTGCTATCATTTAGGGGATAAGCAAGTGAAAGCAGACCTGCTTGTGGCATCTAGATTGGAGGGGGGTCTGGGTAGGGTATCCATACTGTTAAAACTCAAAAACATACTTTAAAAAAAATGTTGCCTTACTTACTATGTAGCCCTGGCTGTCCTGGAATTTGTTTTGTAGAGCAAGCTGGCCTCAAACTCACAGAGGTCAGTCTGCCCTCTGCCTCTGAGTACTGGGATTAAAGGCATATACACTTTTTCCTGTGTGTTTTGACTGAAACTTTTAAAAAAGTAAATGAAAAATTAAAAGTAATAAGAGATGTGTGCCTGGCAGGTGTGCCCCTGCCTGGATTTCCTTAGTCTTCGACAGGAGTTCTCATGGAGGGAAATGTTCCATCTAAGAAACTCGATTTCCCAAAGAGAAAACAGCCCAAGCTAGCATTCACATAGTAACAAGCCAGAGGGCATAGGATGAACTAACAAAAGGCTGAAACTGTCAGGGGATTTTTGTAATTTAGTTATGGGATGAGAACACATTTATTAAATCGTATCCATGTACTATTTGTCTGTTTGAAGGGATCCTGCTCCATAGCCAAAGCTGGTGTGACCCTTCTGCTTTGCCTTCCTAATGGGGCTTGCCGGTGTATGCCACCTGACCAAGTGTACCTATCTTGGAACTTGCAAATCAAAAAGAAGCTAGATACAGCGTATCAGAGACCACCACCATCTTTCCTGTGATACCCCAGGACACTGGGACACCTGCAGCTTCCACGTCTTCGTTATTATTAATTGTATTTGCTACTAGCAAACCTAGCAGATTCTGGAGGCCCGACAGTTAAGTCAAGGTCATGATTCCAGGTGAGCAGATAGACACTGGCAAACTCTGGAGATGCGCAGTGTGGTGGCTCTGTACTGTGTGGTATGTGACCCCAAACAAAATTCTTAAACATGCAGTAGTCTGTTTTCTCATTTAAAAAGAATCTTCTATGTGGTCCGTCATGCCATCTTCATACGGAGAGCTATGTGGAACAACAGGTGACGTTCATTATCTTGGAAATCTACTTAAAGCTAGCCTGATTCTGCTGGAAGTTACTTTGTCTAGTCCCCAGAGTGGCAGAGTTGGGATCTAAACTAAAGGGTTAGTCGAGGTGACCCTAAAAAGAGATAGGGATTCTGGATTCTGTGAAAACCAGGTGGAACTCTGATGTCCTGGCTGCCCTTCCCGCCTCCATTTCTGCGAATCAACCTGTGACACAAAATCGGTGTGGCAAGTGGGAGCCCCCGGTTCATGACTTCGCACTTTGTTTTCTGAGGCCCAGTGAAACAAGCTGAGTTCATCCAAAGTCCACAGAGAACCAGGAGATAACATGTTTTAAGGGGGTGCTGGTGGGGGAAGGGCAGTAAAGAGCAGTGGGAAGTGCCTCTCCCAAAATCCTTGGCTGCACTTAGAGCACATATCATGTATTAGCTTGATTTTCGTGTAGGCAGGAAACTGCCGTTTTCCTGCTGTGTCCTCAGTGAAGAATGAATGGGTCAGGCACTGAGCACAGGTGCTTGCTTAGCACGTGGCAAATCGACAAAGTTGAGGGTGCAGCTTTATTTGCTTCGGACAGTTTTTTTTAAATAAACGTGTGTTTCAGTTATGAAAACACGACTCTTCCTTATCCTAAAGACCTAGGCTAGTCAAACTTGGTGGTGGCGTGTCTATAATCCCAGCACTTGGCAGGCTGACGCAAGAGATGTTCATAGCCAGTTTGGCCTGCATAGTGGAACCCTATCTTAAAACTAAGTGTCTAGACGGGCGGTGGTGGCGCATGTCTTTAATCCCAGCACTAGGGAGGCAGAGGCAGGCAGATCTCTGTGAATTCGAGGCCAGCCTGGTCTACGAGAGCTAGTTCCAGGACAGGCTCCAAAACTGTCCTGTCTCAAAAAACTAAACTGAACAAAACTGTCTAGGTTACTACAGAGGTCCCTACCTACCTCAATGACCTCTGTGGGTGTGACAAGCAATTTCTTTCTAGAATCCACTGGGGTCTCTCAGAACAGAGATGTATCAATAGCGCATTGCTGGAGTCCTCACTACATGCACTAGGGCTGAGCCCCAAATCCCAAAATCAGTCTAGGTACTTCCCGGGCGTTCCCATTCCTGGGATGTGGGAAGTGGGGACGCGGGCGGGGGAGGGCAGCGGGATAGAGAAAAGCTGAGAGAATCACGGGTTTAGATTGTGACCTTCGGAAGCAGGGGGACGACGGGACAGCGTGGGACCGGGAGCAGGGAAGCTACGGGGTAACGGAAGGAACAAAGACCGGAGACCGGCACGAGGGAGGAGCTTGGTGACGCCCAGAGCAGGGCGGGGCGAGAAGTAATGTCAAGTCGGCGCGGGTCGCGAGTTTCTGCGTCTTTGTGGAGCCGGTGGAGCAGCCGCTGCCTCTCTGGACTCTTTCCCTGAAACAGGTAGGTGCCGGGCCCCAGGGTGGGAGCCGCTGAGGCGTGGGTGCGCTGTGCAGCCGAGCGGGGGACGCTGGAGCCCGGATCACGCTGCTTTCAGGGTGGTCAGGCCTGCCTGGAAGCCCCCACCCCGGCTACACCTTTTATTTTCTGGGCCATAGCTGAACCAGAGGTGTCCCGAGGTGTTTAGGATGCATTCAGGTTCCTGGCTGGGCCTCGGCCTACCCACTTGAGCAGTAAGAGCCCCTTTAAAGTGATCTCCCTTTATCAAGCTGATTTAAATCCTCCTCTTTGTCACATTTCTCTAAGTGCCCTACCCTACCCACACCTCTATCTGTGCATGTTTGGCATCATTCTGAATGAATTCGGCCCCCTCAGATTCAAAGAGACAGTTTTGTCTGCAGTCAGGTCTGCCTGGGGGGAGAAAGCAGCAATCGGTCTCTGACTCCGGGCCGAGAATTGGCGTCTGGGCATTGGGTCAGTCGCCCTCCTGGGTTGGCCTCAGTGGCAGTTATTACAAACTCTAGCAAGGATGGAGAAGCTGCAGCTCAGAGCCAGGTAGGAACAGACTGTCTTCTGTCCCACCCTGTACGGGCTCAGTTTTTGAAAGAATATAAATATAGGTAAGCAAAGTCCAGTGGAAGGGAGCCCTGTCTGGACATTTGGGTTCTAATCCTGGCTGTGTTTGCAGATGGACTGTGACTGTAGGCAAGAAACTGCCCCCTCACTGGCTCCATCCTCCCCTCTCCAGCCACGTTGCTCGTCAGACTAGGGACCATCCTCTTTTGACATTACTAGTAGGCTTTTGTTTTTTTTTTTGATGAAGTTGGAGATTTTATTAATGATATTTTAATATAGGCTTAAGCATGAGAGTCAGGAGAAAGTCGGGCATACTCAAGCATGGGTCTTCAAAGAAGGATCACATTTACTAATAATTTTAACAGTGTCATGGGCTCAGATGGCCTGGGTTCAGTTCCCAGTACACACATGGCAGCTCACAACTGTCTGAAGCTTCCGTTCCAGGGGATTTGATACCTTCTTCTGGCTCCACAGGCACCAAATGTAACTGAGGTGTACTTACATGAAGGCAAAATATAACATAGAGATAATAGCACTCTTAACTGCTTCCCAACTTTGACCCACAAAGCTTTGTAGCCAGCTTAGCCCCACCTGGAGCACTATGCCCAGCCGCAAGGCGCCCAGCCGCAGGGCGCCCAGCCGCAGGGCCCCCAGGACTTCACCTGCTAAGGAAGTGTCCCAAGGTCAGAGACTAACAGCCTCGTGCTACATTTTGACTTCCTCATGCTTGTTTTGTAGTCATTTGTCTACAGAGAAACCCATATCATTTAATGCCTAGGAATGCCACAGGGGCTAGAAATCCCTCTTCTTCCCCAAGATATGGCTCATAAGATGCCCAGAAATTTGGTTTGAAGCAAATGCATAAATAATTTCATTTAGTCCAAAAATCTTCGTTGGGTTTTATATTTTGAGACAGGTTCAGCCTAGGTTGGTCTCAGGCTTGCTATGTAGCCAAGGATGACTTTGAACTTCTGATTCTCCTGCCTTCTCCTCCTCCTAGTCGCTGGGATTATAGGTGTATGCACTATGCCAAGCTCATTCGGTATGTGGATCAAGCCCAGGCTTTGTGTGTGCTAGGCAAGCACTCTACCAAATGAGGCACAGCTCAGGCTCCAACCTCAAGAGCTTGAGGGGTTGGGTGAGAGACACAGGTACTCAGAGAGTAATTTCTCAGGACACGAACTTTGTCCTTCGGAATGTTGACCCAAGTCTCTAACATCAGGGTCCATCTCACCTGCCACTGTTCATTCCAGAATCTTGTGCCGAAAGACATTTCCAAAGTGCCTCGTGTCCACCTACAATCCTGACCTACATAGCCTGGGAAGCTGTAGAGGAGACCTGAACAAGTTTAGTGTCTTCTTTGATCTGTGACCTGCAGTGACCTTGCTGTCCATGGCACACCGCCTGCAGATGCGCCTTCTGACATGGGATATAAAGGATACCCTGATCAAGCTCCGCCGTTCTGTTGGGGAAGAATATGCCAGCAAGGCCCGGGCCCATGGGCTGGTGGTAGAAGCCACAGCCCTGGAACAAGCCTTTGGGCAGGCATACCGGGCTCAGAGCCACAACTTTCCCAACTATGGCCAGAACTGTGGCCTTACCTCCCGTCAATGGTGGAAGGACTTGGTCCTCCACACCTTCCACCTGGCAGGGGTCCCAGATGCCCAGGCCATTATTCCCGTTGCTGATTGTCTCTATGAGGACTTCAGCAGCCCCTCCACCTGGCAGGTGTTGGAGGGGGCTGAGACTACCCTGAAGGAGTGCCGCAAGCGGGGTCTGAGACTGGCTGTGATCTCCAATTTTGACCGACGACTAGAGGACATCCTAATAGGCCTTGGCCTGCGAGAACATTTTGAGTTTGTTTTGACTTCTGAGGCTATGGGCTGTCCTAAACCAGACCCACGAATTTTCCATGAGGCCTTGCAACTTGCTCATGTAGAACCTGCGGTAGCAGCTCATATTGGGGATAGTTACCCCTGTGATTACCAGGGGGCTCGGGCTGTGGGCATGCACAGCTTCCTGGTGGTAGGTCCAGAGCCTTTGCACTCCTCAGTCAGAGATTCTGTACCTAAAGAGCATATTCTATTCTCTCTGCCCCATCTCCTGCCTGCCCTGGACCTTCTGGAGGCCTCAAGCCCTCTGTCACAAGTCTGATGAGGGAAGGAGGTGGGACCAAATAAACATTGGAAGCAAGAAGTCCCTTCTTTCTCCCCTCTCCTGCCTTCCCTCTGCAACCTTGATAAACTATTCTGATCCTAGAACAGCAAGAGCTTGGCAGTAGCCTAGTTTTTGAGTTCACTCATTATTCATACCTCCGTCCCTTTTTATTATTATATGGGGGGGTTGTTCAGAGGCTCATTTTATAGACTCTGGTCTCTCCATGTTCCCATGGGTTCTGGGGATTGGACTGAGATCACAGAGTTTGTGCACATGTACTAGTATGCACCCGGCTGTCCCTTCTATCATAACCCTGCTCCATATCCATGGAGGGACCCTATGCACAACCAGGTTGATGTGAACCTACTCTAGTCCACACTGGCCTGGAACTCATGATCTTCCTCCGTCAGCCTTCTGAATCCTAGGATCACAGGTGTGAGCCACTTTTATGAGCCAGGGACGTGGATCAGTGGTAGAGCACTTGTCTGCCTTATGAGGCCCTGTGTTCAAACTAGACATGTTCTCATTGTCTCTCCCCCGCCTTTACAGCAAGGGCTGTTGTCACTGGAGGTCGGATACCCCACTGTGCAACACAAAATCAAAAAAGCCCAGAGAAGTTGAAACAGAAATCCCCTTCCCAACCGTGGAACCTCAGGGTTATACAGATTTGGAAGCCAGGGTGCTGGGTATACAGTAGGGACGCTGTGCACTGGCACCCTTGAGAGGAGGACACTGCTGGCTTGTGCCTGCCCTGCAACAGATACCATGATAAATGTTTTTTGAGACAGGGTTTCTCTGTGTAGATTTGGAACCTGTCCTGAACTCTCTCTGTAGACCAGACGGGGCTTGAACCCACAGAGATCCACCTGCCTCTGCCTCCCAGAGGGCTTAAAGGCGTGTGCTACCACGCACAGCCCACTAAATCTTTTTACCTCAAAGCTATTCAGTGGGCAGAGGTGGCATAAACCCCACTTTACATATGAAGAAACTGAGATCCAGGGCTTAATCTGTCTGTGGTCACACTTGTGAGGGAACCTGAATTCCAAATTTGGCCTGTCTGACTCAAAATCTATTGATTTAACCACTGGGTACAAATAGACGGGGACCCATGTCACGCGAGAGAGTGCAATGGATTCTTTTTTCCTTTCAAGCCAGGGTCTCTCTGTGTAGTCCTGGTTGTCCTAGAACTTGCTTTGTAGACCATGCTGGCCTTGAACTCCTGCTTTTGCCTCCCAAGTGCTGGGATGGCTGTGGGCCATGACACCTGGCTTTTTTTTTCAATTTAATTTTCCTTTGTCTTACCTCTATAGATGTTATTAGATAAATCTGTGCCTTGTTCATTGCTGGGCACAGGGGACATGGGCTGTCAGCACAGATAAACATGAGTGTATATGCTCTGATACGACAGTGACTCTGGAGGGGACTCTCACCAGCGAATAAAGGGTGGGTAATATCTGGACAGTCAGAGGAAGAGCTGTGTTTGCAACAGCCCCACCATGACCTGTGAGCTGAACACTGCGGCAGTCAGGGCATGGCCTAGGGCCTTTGGATACTAGTGAAAGAGGGTGACTTTGTCCCTAGATGTTTTGTGTTTAACAGAGCCCATGTCCAGGCAATGGCAGAGCTCTTCAGACTGATGACTTTCCGGATCTGATGACTCGGTAATAACTCATAAGGGTCAGGCAGTGAACACAAGTCATGAGCTGTGGCCCCAGCTACAAGGGTCTCAGAAATCTTCAACAAAAGTTAGCTGACGATAGCAGACCTGTGAATTTGTTCTGACCAGTGTTTTGAATAAGTGAGTAAGCAAACCTAACAAAGCATTTCACATATGGACATGGTAGCACTGTCTGTAACCCTGGCGTTCTAGAGGTGGAGGCTACATAATGAGTTCAAGGCCAGCTTAGGCTATGTGAAACAGTACAAAAGCAACAAAGGAGCAGGGTGGTGGTGGCACACATCCTTAGTCCCAGCAATGGGAGGTAGAGGCAAGCTTGTCTACAGAGCGAGTTCCAGGACAGCCAGGGATACACAGAGAAACCTGTGTAAAAAAACCCTCATAATGACTCATGTTTGCCCTGGGACGCCACAGAGATGGGGGGAAGACTCTACAACAATAAAGCTATCCTCTGATGACTTCTGCATGTGCACCATGGCACGTGAACACCACCTCATATTAAGCACACATAATAAATTTAAAAATTAAAAATAAAAAAGACTAGGGAGAAAGTTCAATGGTAAAATGCTTGCTCACTACTAACATGAACCCAAATTTGATCATCAAAACCCACATAAACTTGCCAGGTATGGTGATGTGCACTTTGGAATTCAGCAGCGGGGAGACTAAGACAGACAGTTCCTTGAGGCCCACTGGCCAGTCCACCCAACTGGAGACTGTCTCCAAAGGGGAGATGGCCCTTCTGAAGATGATGCACTTACATACATGCATGCCCAAATACACACATGTACCCACCCATATGAACCCACAGAGTCCTCCCAGCCATCTTGGGGCCCCGTTTCTGCATGGCAGTAAGGGACTGAAGCAGAGCAGTGATTTCTGCCAGCTCCACTTGTGAACACCCTGACTGGTCTTCACACTGCTCAGTTTGCAGTGTAGGAATGGAACTCAGGGCTTTGGCCATGCTAACCAGGTGCTCTGCCACCAAGCTTCCTCCCCAGTTCTTGCAAAAATATCATCCTCAGATGAACTCCTTATGGAGGAAATGGCAAAGAGACGTGCCCTTGGTTCAACATCTCCAGGCCCCTTCTGCTAGGGGAGCCACGGCCCACTTATTTTTAAGCCTGCACCTAAAGCTGCCTTGCAGCTTGAAGCCAGTTACAGCCAAGACACCACTAAGCATCCAGAAACCTCTAACGACACTCACATTCATTCACTAAGGATAGTCCTCCTTTCCCCTCAGCTCTTCTGGTTTGAAGCTCTCAGCCAGGTCTCCACCCCAAGGGAAGCAGTGAGGGGGTCACCCTGTCACAGCCAGGTCCAGCCAGGTCTCCACCCAAGGGAAGCAGTGAGGGGGTCACCCTGTCACAGCCAGGTCCAGCCAGGTCTCCACCCCAAGGGAAGCAGTGAGGGGGGTCACCCTGTCACAGCCAGGTCCAGCCAGGTCTCCAGCCAGGTCTCCACCCAAGGGAAGCAGTGAGGGGGTCACCCTGTCACAGCCAGGTCCAGCCAGGTCTCCACCCCAAGGGAAGCAGTGAGGGGGTCACCCTGTCACAGCCAGGTCCAGCCAGGTCTCCACGCAAGGGAAGTAGTGAGGGGGTCACCCTGTCACAGCCAGGTCCAGCCAGGTCTCCACCCAAGGGAAGCACAGTGAGGGGGTCACCCTGTCACAGCCAGGTCCAGCCAGGTCTCCACACCAAGGGAAGCACAGTGAGGGGGTCACCCTGTCACAGCCAGGTCTCCAGCCAAGTCTCCACCCCAAGGGAAGCAGTGAGGGGGTCACCCTGTCACAGCCAGGTCCATGCTACAGCTCAGCCTCAGGGCCTGGGACAAATGCCCACATCTGGGCTAGAAGCACACTTCCTCGGGATAGGATACTAGTGACATGGCAGAATGTGGGAGGAGGGCATGACACTTCCAGGCCTGTTTTCTGGCCAGGAGCTGCCTGGCAGATTGTTCTTTGGGTGCTAGAAAAATCTTCTCTCCACAAGCTGTGTCATGAAAAGGACCAAGAACTACTGAGCTGAGAGGCTAAGGAATCTTCACCACAGGCTTCTCTGCAGAGACACACCTCCAGGGACTGCCACATCACAGGTCACCAACCTGCCCAGCCAAATACTCCCTCACTGTACACTAGGAACCATGCTGGATGGCAGAGACACAGATTTATGAGATCCTCAGAAGAGCACAAGGAATGGTGGGTTTGGGAGAGTAAGGCCAAGAGAGAAACAGGTTCCTCACAGATGATCAACATTGAAAGGTTATGTCTGAGTTTGAAGCAGATCCCATGGGGAAGACCACACACATCTCTGGGGATAGGACGCTAACTGGAAGCATGGCCTGGCCTGCAAGGGTGATGGGGGCGTGAATCTGGCCTCACTGTGGCCACTGGTGAGCGATGGAGATGACCTGGTCAGCCACAGCAAAGACTGGGAGCAGCGGTCGAGGGAAAGACGCGCGGTGGATGTGAAGCACCGTCCCTGAGGCAGGCTCACAGAAGACCAGCTCTCCTGCTTGGAGGTCCAGCAGCACGCCCAGCTGTGCTGGGCACCGAAGCAACGCCAGAGGCTCGTGCTGCCCATTGTGTGAGAAACGGAACTCTTGAGCATAGCGGGAGAAGACCCAGGAGAAGGCATTGTGGCCCAGGCGGCAGTCACTGCCAGAGCCCTTTCGAGGCAGCTGGGCTGAGGCAACACCCACTTTATAAGCACAGCTGTGCTGAACATTCACTACCCAGGCGTGGAGTCCGGCCTGGAAGGTGGTGGCAGCCAAGGCGTTAGGCCAGTGGTCAAAGCGTTCGGGGTCATCTGAGCAGGCCTTGGACTTCTTGGCACTGAAGGTCAGGGTCCGTCGATCTTCAGACAAATGCAATAAGGGGCTGACAGTCCTTTCATTGATATGCACCTCCTCCATGCCTGTCAGAAAGAATCCTCAGGGTTGTCCCGAGTCCTACCCCTACTCCATTCCTAATCTTACCACTCACTGACCTCAGACAGCCATCTACTCTCCCTAGGCCCCAGTTTCTTCCTCTTTAAAGTACTTGTCACAGGGTAGTCATGGGGACTAGCCAAGGTAGTGTGTGTCAAGTGCCTAGCACAGACCATGCTGAGTAGCTGGAGCCAGGAGAACAGTGGCTATTGGTCTAAAATCTTCACGTGCAAATTCTGATAGAAAGAAGTGAGTTGTCTGAGTTCCCACGTCAAGCTGGTGGTAGGGTCAAGTGAATACCCAGTATTTTAGTATTCCCTATCTTACTGCTTTTGAGCTGATCCTATCTGTGGCTTCCTGAGGGCAGAGCCCAAAAATAGGAAGCACAACAAAAGCAGTTCTCAGAAGTTAACTATGATACCAGAATCTCGAGCACATAAGCTATTACTGGTCATAATAATAATTCATATACATATATTACATGGATAACCTGCAGGGGGGAGTTAAAATTGAGAAAGCTTCAGTCTATCACCAGGGGACATATGAGCTTCCATCTAACCCAGCGGAATTCTGGGAGACAGTAAGTTTCGCCTCTGATGGTCCAGTATGCAGCACAGGCCCACATTCAACACCAGTCAGTTTTGTTGTCCTCTTGTGTTTGAGACAGGGTCTCAGACAGGGAGAGAGGCAGCTAGCCTGGCCTCGAACTCAAGAGTTCCTGCCTCAGCTGCCCAAGCGTGGATCATCACCACACTCATTTAGGCCGGTGTTTGTTAAATGAATGGGTGAGGCAAGCCCTGGCAGCTTCATTGTGGTACCAGAAGCTCTCCAGGTAGATGTCATTCTACTTTAAAAAGGAATCTGAGGTTTCCAATAAATGATAAGGAGCTGTCCCAGAAAGGTGAGATGCAAAGAGAACAGAACTTAAAGGAACATAATTAATCCTAACCCTAACCACAGAGAAACGGGAAGGAAGGATCCGGGCAACCCCTCCCCACCCCCACACATGCAGGTAGGCAGTGCTGCAATCTTGTAGCTCCTAACCTGGGAGAGACCCGAGAACCGACGTTGCCCAGAGTTGCGTCAGTAGTGGGCTCCAAGCACACTTCTCGTTAAAGCTTAATTTGTCCGACTCCTGGGGATCCAAAACGCCCTCTGCTTCCTCAGCCCTAAGGCAGGGGGAAAAAGAGACAGAAGGTTCTAGAAATGCACCTGGATCCACATGAGTGAGGAGAGGAAGACAGAAGTAAAATCCTTCCTTTGTAGGTGACACTATGATTGTATTAGCCAGAGGGAAAGTGGCTTTTCCTGATTCCCCCTCCCCAGAGACCTTCATTCCAGCAAAGCAAACAGTATATAGGGAAGTATATTCTTAACTGGTATTAAAAGTGGAGGAAGAGCCTGGAGAGACTTCAGCAGTTAAGAGTGCCTACTGCTTCTGCAGAAGTCCCCAACTCCAATACAACCACCTGTCACCCCAATTTCAGGGGATCAGAAAGCTTCTGTGAACACTTGCACTCACCAACATACACATACACACATGCATGCAAACACAAATAAAATAAGTAAAACTCGGGAGTGGAGACTGGAGGCTGTGCGCTCTGACAGCAGAGATGGGACAGGATCTGGGCCTCGGGAGCTCTGTGTGATAACATTTCTTTATATACTATCCAGAAAATATCTCACCTCCTCTAAAACCCACTGCGACAGTAAATGTTTCCCTGCTTGGTCCAAAGATCCCAGCCACTCCTCGGTTCTTAAACACAAACACCCCTAGCTGAGGATCGCACCGAACATCAGGATGGAATTCCTCGAAGCTGGGGAGGTGACTCAACAGGCAAATCACTTGCACCTACGATCCCTGTGCTTCTAGGCGAGATGGGAGGTGGAGAGAGGAAGCTCAAAGGCCAGCTAGCCTGGTGCAGGCTAACAGGGAGACCCTGTGAGAACCAGCATCTGAGATTGTTCTCTGACCGCCACATGCATGATGGTATTTACACACACGAACATGCGGGTATATATATAGACAACACACAAACACACAAATATGCAGGCATATATATAGACAACACACAAACACACAAATATGCAGGCATATATATAGACAACACACACACACACACAAAAGAAAAAACCCACAAGGGCCAGAGAGATGGTTCAGCAGTTATGAGGATTTGTTGCTCTTGTAGAAGACTCTGGTTCAAATCCCAGAACCCACATGGAAGCTCTTAACTTCTGTAGCTCCAGCTGCAGAGAATCCAATGTCTTCTTTGAATATCTTTACATACACACAAGTGCACACACACACACACACAAACACACATGATAGATAAATATTAAAACAAGCCAAAAATCTTAAAGGAGGGACTGCTTAAGAGCAGGATGCAGTCTATCCAGATGTTTGGCTGTGTAGACTGTGTTGTAATGGGAAGGTAGTGGGTTCTCCATTTACACCAGAATGGAGCTTTATGGAAGACACTGAATAGAAAATCGGAGCTGGATTCAAGTCCTGCTTCCATGTAAAAAAATAGAATAGACTTGGCCCAGTTGAATGAGCCCAGGCACCATTCAACACGTTTTCCCCCTCAACCCAAAATGAAATGTCAAAGGGACAAAAAGTGAAGCGGGAACTCATCTAATAGTTTGCAGTTCTCCAACCTGGCTTCTCAGAAGGAATGTTCCTCCACCTCTAATTCTGAAGATGGCCTGAGGCCATCCAGAGGTGCTCCTCTGATGCGTGCAGTCTCTATGAGACTGTCACTGACTGTCCTGGCCTGGAAGAATGAGATGAGCAGCCTTAGACGTGAGGAGGTACAAATGCTGACAATGGGCCCTGGTAACAAGAGAGAGCCTGTGCTCTCAAAACATAACAGCACTATGTGGAGAAGCCCCAGCTAACAGGGAGACAAGGAGGATCAGTGTCAGCAACTGAGCTGTCCTTCCAGAACATAGCTGAGACCATCCATGGACCAAAGTCAACAGAGAGCCACCTGTCCAGCTACTGCGTGGGACAGAACACAAAAGTCATGGCCCAGTGGGACTTGAATACAGCAAAGCCTGGCTGGAATCAGAACATTCTGTCTATGCAGTGCGGACTTGTTGCCACTCTTAGGTAAGAACAGAGCCCAGCCACCAAAGATGTGGAAATACCAGAGCCAACAAAGGCAGTTCTCATTAGATAAGTGAGATCCCACCTAGATGGGACTGACAACAGCTCTTGGGAGAGCACAAAGCACTACACACAAATCTTCAACTCTACCAGTAGGTTTCTCAATGGAAGAAGTATGGACTCAGCAATTCAATAATCACGTGCTGAAGGACTAAGCAAATGAATAAAGCTATTGGCCTTGTTGGGAGCTGATTCTTTTCTGATTATTATTAATTATTATTGGTGGTGGTGGTAGCAGTGGTTTTTTGAGAGAGGGTATCTCTATGTAGCCCTAGCTGTCCTGGAACTATGTGGATCAGGCTGGCCTTGAACTCACAGAGATCTATCTGCCTGTCTCCCAAGTACTGGGATTAAAGGCATAGGCCGTCAGGCCTAGCCTAGGAGCCAAGGTTCTTAGTATAAGACACAAATATGAAACTGGAGGCAGGCAAAGGCAGTGTTAACTGCAGTGTTAGACTGGAATTAGAAGTTATGATACAGATTCATGCATAAGAAGTCACAAATATCCCCAAACTCTGATTAAAGGTCCAGTACATGACATCTCAGTAGCAGTGAGAACACTTAATGTCTCATGTGGGCTTTGAGATATCTTATCCTACTAAAAACAGATATAAGAAAAAAGCTGCAGAGAAACCCTGTCTCGAAAAACTAGAAAAAGAAAAAAAAAAAACAGATATAAGACCCCCTGGAGAAACAGTTGGTTCCAGGGCTGGGGCAGGCAAAACCCAATCTGAACCAGGGATAACTTTTTAAAGAATACTTTTTATATTTATTTTATATATATGAGTGCTTTGCTTGCTTGTGTGTCTGGTACCCAAGGAGGTCAGAAGAAGACATCAGATTATGGGTTGCAAGCCACCTTGTGGGTGCTGGGAACCAAACTCAGGTCCTCTGTAAAAAGAGTAAGGTCTCTTAACTGCTGAGCCAGCTCTCCAACCCTCCCACCTCGGGGACATTTTTTGTGCCACAGTAAGAAAATACTCAAAGAAGATGGGGACCTGTCAAATAGACAAGCCAATGACTACTGGTCAAACACGGGCAACCTGAATGTCAAAGTAAGCACAGCGGAAGTGGTGCTTTACTATGCAGCAGACAACATCAGAATCTGTGACCAATCCAAATAAGAGAGGGAGTAAGTAAGAAAACAAATGAACAACTTGGGCAGAAATTAACATGGGTGCAAAACTCTTGGGGTAAAAGTCTGGAAGCTAACAGGAAACACACAGAAAGTGCCTTTCATTGTTGGTTCATCAATTATGAAAGAGAAAATACACCCTTATAATGAAGAACCTGGCTGACGACACCTGAAATGCCCACCACTTCATTCAAGTGTTCAAACTTAATAGCCTTGATAACGGGACAGTGACATCACAGCCCACACTATATATATCATTAAAAGGAGGCAAAAAAGAAACACACACACACACACACACACACACACACACACACGAAGCCACATATATTCCAGTTAAATAAGAAATCCCACATCTAGTGAAACAAAGAGTTTGGAATCCCACATCTGAGACTGGCACACAGACTCGGTGGATAAAGGTGCTTGCCAGAGAGCTTGGCGACCCAGGACTCACATGGTGGAAGCAGAGGAACAACTCCCACAAGTTGTCCCCTGACCCACACATGAGCCATGGCACCCGCATACACCTACACACATGAAGTAATTAACTAATTCTTTAAAACCAACCACATCTCTAGGCAAATAGATTGGGAAGGGTTGACTCAATAAGGGCTTGCTTTTTCATTTTAGAGGGCTGGGAATTGAACCCAGAACTTTGTACAAACCAGGTAAAAGCACTGTATACCAAGCAACAACCCTATTGGGATTGGCTAACCACCTTGCCTGGCAAATTTTATCCATTTGGTCATTTCCTCAGGCCCTGGCCTCTCGACCTTCTAGCATTCAGAAATGAGCTGTTGAAATTCTTTAACTACGAAGATGGGAAATTTGAGTGGTTATGCAGACGTAAGTCTTAAAAACTCATTCACTGCAGGAAGAAAGGTAGAGGAGACACCAAGGAAGCAGGTATCAGGTGAGTCCAGGCCCCAGTTCTCAGTCTCAGGATTCTTATCCAGGGTAACCATAGTTGAAGTAGGATAAAGGCCATAGCTAATAAGTATTTGTTTCACTGCCTTTCCATATGGATCTGAAGAAGACGTGGAAGGTGAGAAGGCGTGGGCCTGACCTCTGACATTGGAGCTAGGCTTTAGAAAGTTGCAATGGCCTGGGAAGAAGGAAGGGGGTCTCAGTGACAGCCTGAGCAAATTATAGGGCCACACTCACCTCTCAACAATCTCATGCTCCTTCTGCTGCAAGAGAAGAAAACATGGTCAGGCTGGCAGCAGACACCCAGTGTGTGAACACGATCTGAACACATTTCACTGCACACAACTGTGTGGATGCAGGCTTCACAACAAAGGCCTAGACAAAGCTTTAGGGCTGTTCTCTCCCATATACACAGCTCCTCTATCCTCCCAACATGCACAAAAATGAGTCAGCCATTGCTCCTCCCCTGTGGCGAACCAGGCTCCTCTCAACTCCAGCTCAGCACCGTCTTCCACAGAGCCAGTGCCACCCGCCATGGAAGCACCTGCTCTTGGAGGCCTGTGATTCGTGTCCCAGTTGCTGGAACAGAATGTGCTCTTGCCTGGAAGCTGGTGCCGAGTGAATTCACAATCTAAGGCAGTCAGACCACCTTCCTGTTTGTTCTTCATTCTTCCTTGCTGGTAGACACTCAGGTGTCTACTGTCCCTCAAAACTGGAGGCTTCTGCATATCTATAAAGTACTTTGAAAAGCACTAAATACTAGTTGTGATTATGTCTGGTAAACCCAAGAATGTGTTGTTTATATTGGGGCCTTATCTGCACCAATGCTGCCTTCTCCCGGAGTGCTTCTAAGCACTCTGCACTCCCCAACTCCCAGCACCTGGGTACTTTTCTCATTACTTCTAAGTCACTTCATCCAGGAAGCTCTGTGGTCCATCCCTCCTGCCTTGTGGGTGTTCTGACCTCCGAGGGATTCCTCTACTACCATGACACATTCTACTTGTCAGTTTGTGTAGCAACTCTTAGGTAGAGCTCGGAGCAACTGCTGCTGTGCCGTGACTCTGCCCCGTTACACAACGCAAGGCACTCAGTAAGCATTTGCTTGCCGTTGAAAGTATATCATTATCAGGTGCCAAGTACTCAGATAATTTTATTTCCCCTCTCATGTTAAGAATAGAATGACAGCCGGGCGGTGGTGGCGCACGCCTTTAATCCCAGCACTCGGGAGGCAGAGGCAGGCGGATCTCTGAGTTCGAGGCCAGCCTGGTCTACAAGAGCTAGCTCCAGGACAGGCTCTAGAAACTACAGGGAAACCCTGTCTCAAAAAAAAAAAAAAGAATAGAATGACAAACATAGTAAAGAAGATAGCTACAGGAACTACTGCCAGGGGATCTTGCTGTAGGTGAGAGATTAAGTTCAACTTTGAATGCAGCATGGGAATTGATGGCCATGGAGCAGGGTGGGATCACTGTGTGGAAAATCACTAAGAGCAGTGGTTCTCAATCTTCAGAATGTTTTGACCCTTTAATACAGTCCCTCATGTGTGGTGACCCTAATCAAAAGATTATTTTCATTGCTACTTCATAACTGTAATTTTGCTGCTGTACAAATCATATCTGTGATTCCCAACCCCTGTGAAAGGGTTGTTCAACCCCCTAAGGGGCTGCAACTGCTGACTAAGAGGAAACATTGAGGGGAAGGGGGATCTAGCTAAACCTACCTGACAGGATTCTTGGTAAAGACAGACCAGGATGACCAGACACCCCTTGGGGATAGTGGAGAGGTGGAATCTGACAAATGCCAAGGGCTATCAGATGTCAGTGGTGGAGCTTTTGGCCAAGCCGAGTTAGCTGGGTTATGTGCTACAAACGCACACAGATGGGCCAGAATAGAAACAGCTTCACAAGTCTGGCAGAAACCACTGTCACTCATCCCTGTCCCAAGGCCATCTTTTTGGCATTCTTGAGGTCTTCAAATCTGGGGGTACCTGGCCAACCTTCTGTGTCCTCACCCTCTCCTGACTTACAATCAGCTGGAGGTCATCCAGATGGGTAAGCATGCCCACCAGGCTGGTACGGAGGGTGTCCAGCTTTTTCAGTGCCTCAGTCCAATGTGTCTGCTGAGTCAGGATACTCTGGTGAGCCCGCTCCTCTTCGCCGAGCACCTGCTCCAGCAACCGCTGTTCCTCACTCTCACACAGGTTCCTCACCAGGCTCATCCTCTGGATAACCAGCTCCCTTGCCGCACTAGCCATGCTCTGGCAAGGGATAAAATGAGGAGTCAGAGACAAAGTCCTAGTCACAAGTAGGAGAGGAAGTACGGGTGTAGCAGAAACAATGCCAACATTGATTGACAGTGTCTGCCAGGGGCTGAGCATGGAGAACAAAGGGACTCAAGCCATTTACTTCGACACCCTAGCATTTAGAGTTCTGAAGTGTGGCATAAAAGATTCAAACAGGGGCTGGAAAGATGGCTCAGAGGTTAAGAGCACTGCCTGCTCTTCCAAAGGTCCTGAGTTCAATTCCCAGCAACCACATGGTGGCTCACAACCATGTGTAATGAGGTATGGTGCCCTCTTCTGGCCTGCAGTCATACACACAGACAGAATATTGTATATATAATAAATAAATATTAAAAAAAAGATTCAAACATCCAGGCCATGTCTCAGAAGGTCATGACTACAGTTTAAAAGGTGGGCAGGGCTTAGAGATGAACTCACATTGGAAACATGATGGTCATGGGACAAAAATGAAGGAATCATAGTGATCATAGGGCATAATGGCTTTAAAAAGTTATTCTCACCAGCCAGACCAATACAAACCAGGGTCCAGTTGAAATTTCACCCTGCCCGAGGGCCAAAATCTTATCCCCCTCCTAAGTCTTGTCCATCCCAACTGGTTCCAACAACAGAGTTTTTAATGTGCCATCAAGGGGCTCTGAAAAAACTTTCAGCTAAAAATTTTTTTTAAGTTTTTCGAGACAGGGTTTCTCTGTGTAACCACCCTGGCTGTCCTGGAACTCACAGAAATTTGTCTACCTCTGCCTCCCGAGTACTGGGATCAAAGGACTATGCTACGTTGCCTGGCTCAGCTAAGGATGCTAATGTGCATCGTCTTCTAACTCCCAGTGGTGAGGTCCTGGCTGCAGTAGGTACCTCCAGACACACTCGGTGACTGAGCAGGAACTTCCTGTTAGCCTGGACACTGCGAGCACCCTCCCAACTGTCATCTAGCCCTGCTCCCGAGGCCATGCGTCAGAACAGAGCTGCCTTCTCTATGTCAGAGGGCCAAGGACGGTTGCTTCCCTGGGCCCTGCGCCTGCAGAGCTGCTTTGTACAGTTCAGGAAACAGTCATCTGTCTTTTCCAGAAGAAACCGAGACCCGTGATCTTTACGGTGTGGAGAACAGCCTAGTGAGTATCAAGGAAGCTCACTTGAGTCTGAAGCACACTGACTTCACCTGTACCTGCAGCTCACTTGCTCTCCTGGCCTTTACTTTCGCTGCCTATGGCCATTTCCTACTATAGCTGATCCTTTTTAAACTGAAATCTCAATCTGTCTTCAATCCTGTGTGTGCACGCATGTGTGCCACATGCATGTTGGATCTCCAGGAGCTGAAGTTAAGTGCAGTTGTGAGCTGCCCAAAGTAGGTACCAGCAACCAAACTCAGGTTCTCTGGAAGAGCAGGAAGTATTTTCTTAACTGCTGAGCCACCCTTCTAGACCCTAAATTTAAGTCTTTTGCCTTATTATGTTTTAAAAAACAAAAAATAAATAAATAAAAACAAAAAACCTAAATAAAAACCAAAAAAACCCAACCTTTTCAGTGATTTGTCTTTATATCTGAAATGAAGGCAACCCCCCTGTGACCGAACCTCTTGCTTCTCTGATTTTACTTCTTCCTGCCATCTCTCCTGTTCACACTGCTCCAGAAGCTCGGGCGCCCTCTGCCCAGGCCTTTTGCACTTGATGACCTGTCTAGACACTCTTTCCGCAGGTGTGCGCTTCATCACTCCACTTCTTAGGTCTCTGAGCAAATACAAACCTTTTCTTCAAATTTTTCTTTATCGTTATTGTGTATGTGTGCATGAGTAGGCATGTGCACGTGGGTGTGCACACCACGGTGCATATGTGGAGGTAAGAAGACAACTTTATAGAATTAGTCTCTCCTTCTATCTTTATGTGGCTTCCAGGAACAAACTTAGGTCAGCAGGCTTTTGCAGCAAGCAATTTACCTCTGTTTTGGTTTTGTTTCTTCAAGACAAGATTTGTCTGTGTAACAGCTCTGGCTGTCCCGGAACTTACTTTGTAGACCAGGCTGGCCTGGAACTCAGAGATCTGTCTGTCTCTGCCTTCTGAGTGGTCGGATTAAAGGCGTGTGCTACCACTGCCCAGCAATATCAACTTTTCTTGATGGGAGCATTCCTTATCACAGCATAAGTCATTGAACCCATCCCTCAGGACATGCTGGGGCCCTTCCTCAAAGACTGTATTGCCTTCTGACATTAATACATATTTTATTCTTTATTGTCTGTGTCTCCTGACCAGAATGTAGCATTCATGCAAACAGGCACTTTCACGTTTTGTTCACTGTGGAATGCCTAGCAAACAGGCAGGCCAATGGTGCCTGGCATATGGAGTGCTCAGTAAAGGTTTGTTAAAGAAATAGTAAAATGTTGGAAGTTGTGTGCAGATCTGCTACTATAGCTTCTAGTTTATATTCTACTGAAGGCTTAGCCAGTGCAATAGGACATGAAAATAAAAACCGTGAGAGAGTCAAAGACAGACTGAGATAGAGAAATCAAGATCATGCAAAAAGAAGGGGAGATGAATACAGAATAGGTGGACTCCTAGCTGCTTTCTGGTTACTGGTGCTGTTCCTTTAAGCTTCTGAGAGATGTCTGTGCCCTTCTATGAAGTTTATGTCAGTTTAGTTTACGCGATTAAAAGAAACTTATTCTTTATGCTATGTGTATAGGTGGGGGTGGGTGAGGCATAGGGCATAGGCAAAAAGAAATTCACAGGCCCTGCCCTGAAGGGCATACTTAAGAGAGAAGACATAAGAGTGGTGTTTAATAAAAAAGGATCAGCAGTGTGATGTAGCAGCAGCAGCGGCCTGAGAGGCAGCAGATGCAGGATATAGAAGTCTCTATCTCTGCAATGAGGAGTGAGGTGTGGGGCCCAAGAGTCAGTGGATGCAGGATACAGAGCTGTCTCTGCCTCTGCAATGAGGAGTGAGGTGTGGGGCCCGAGAGTCAGCAGATGCAGGATATAGAGCTTGTCTGCATCTCTGCAATGAGGAGTGGGGCCTTGGGCAAGTCAACTCACTTCTGGGAGACTTGTTTCCCCATCTTCAAATAGGGATGTTTACTGCCATCAGAGTACTTAAAAAATTCCTGTCATGGAAGCGCTTGCATGTAATCTCAACAATCTGGATATGGAGGAAGGAGATCTGTAGTTCATGGTCAGTCTTGGCTATATATCAAGTTTGGGGCTAGCCTAGGCTACACAAAACACTGTTTCAATAAGCAAAACAAACAAAAGAATATCTCAAAAGAACTGGAGATGTAGCTCAATGGTAGAGCATTTGCCTAGCATGTACATAACCCTGGGTTCAATGCTTCATACTGGCTTTAAAAAAAAGAAGGAGGAAGGGAGAAGAGGAAGGAGAAGAAGAATCCATGTAAAAGTGCCTAAGGAACTTCATAATTCTAGAGATGAGGACAAAATAATTCCAAAAAAGTCTTGGGGATGGAGAGATAGGTCAGCTGTTAAGAGCACTTGTTGCTCTTGCAGAGGATCTGGGTTTGGTTTCCAACACCCACATGGTGGCTCACACCATCTATAACTCTAGTTCTGATCTCTGCTGGTGCCAGGCACACATGTGGTGAACACACATACATGTAAGCAAAACAATCATACACATTAAAATAAAATAAAATTTAAAAAGTCTAAAATTTTGTGGGAAAAAAGGCACTAGTCTTTTTGGCTTTGAACCCAAAGTCACCAAGGATTCTGATTCCTAGTCCCGTAGCCTGTGTGCTGAAGGAAGCAGCCAGCTCATCAGTAGCAACGAGGCTGTAAGTTTGGAAAGGGATCTTAGACTGTGCTAGACCTGGGCTAGAGTCTTATCCTAGGGGGAGGCCCAGTGCCGAGAGTGAACGGAGAATTACCACTGCTTTCTGGCTCTTCCCTTGCAGGACCTCTGCCACATACTTGGTGATGCCCGCGCTCTGTAGCTGCAGCCTCTCACACTGGTCCACAATCTTGTTCTGCAACACAGACAGCATTATTCATGCACATAGGCCGCTCACTCGTTCGAGCAGTTTTTCCCTTTAACCCTTAGTCACCCACTCCCATTGTTCAAATCCAGATATCATCACATCAGAAACAATTATGTTCCCAAAACCTTATGTCAAGGATCCCATATAAGCCTATTGTGTCTTTCCTTCCAGCACACCAGCGCTGGACTCCCTATCCAGTTACTCATTTGGGGCCATCAAGACACTTGGGTTTTTTTTAAGATTTATTTATTTATCATGTATACAGTATCTGTCTGTGTGTACACCAGAAGAGAGCACCAGATCTCATTGCAGATGGTTGTGAGCCACCATGTGGTTGCTGGGAACTGAACTCAGGACCTTTGGAAGAGCAGGCAGTGCTCTTAACCTCTGAGCCATCTCTGCAGCCGATACTTGGGTCTTGATGGGTCTGTCCCCAGCCCTCCTCCCTCTCCTCACCTCACCACTACTTCCACTCCTGTTATTCTAGCCAGATGGTCACCACCTCAGAGGAACCCTGTTAGAACGCCTCCATATTACCACAGCAATTTTTTTCTAAGGGAACTGGTGCAGGCCATGTCCAGTTCAAAACCTCCCAGTAGTTTTCCAATACAGTCACGGTGAGAACAGGCCTCTTATCTGAGCCACAGGTCCTACCTGGAATAACTCTTTGTCTCCCATGCCACCCCCTACTTCACACTAACCTTCCTTCAGCTACTTAAAAACACCAGGTTTACCCAGCCTGCCTGAGGGTTTGGGCTTGTTACTTCCTCCTTCAGCCTTAGCCTCCCCCAGTTGTCTTGCTCCCTTGATCTACCCATGTGCCACCTCCTCGGGGAAGCTCTCTGACTCACCCTGACTCTGTCCTGCTTTATTTCTTACAGCTGCTGACTACATCTTGTATGCTTTTCTGTCTCCTCCTACTGGAGCATAAGCACCACATTCTGACCTTCCATATAGAAGGCGGTTCCTGCATATAAAGGGCCTTAAATAAATATTGATATGACCACAAGTGAGTCGGTAGTGTTCTGTTCCCAAAGTCACGCGCATCAGCCATCAAGGAGCGGGGAACGGGTTGGGAACGAGGGAGCTGAGGCAGATGGCTAGCTGGCTCACCATGGGAGACTGGCTTAGACCCAGACCTTTCCCACTCCTTCACACGAGGTAACAGCTGCGGCACTTCCAGGTACCAATCCCACCACTGCTCCCCAGAAGAACTGGCCCCAGTGCCATTTGCCACAAGGCAGTAGTCCAGTTACCTCTTCCAAGAAAGTCTCCCAACCCCTCCCATCAGTAAGAGTGAATGGTGGCCCTGTGGTCATCGTGTACCAGGGACTGAGAGAACTGAGCTTAGCTATTGTCCTTTTTTATTTTATTTTATAAATAAAGCATGGGTATATCTTTTTTATGACTTACATGAAACAGCACATGCTATTTTAGAACTCTTTTCAGTTAGTGTTATGCTGTTCCAGATTTTTTAAAATGTATTTCATGTATCAGTGTTCTATCTACATGTATGTTTGGACACCAGAAGACAGCAGAACCCATTATAGATGGTTGTGAACTGCCATGTGGTTGCTGGGAATTGAACTCATGACCTCTGGAAGTGCAGCAGTGCTTTTAACTGCTGAGCCGTCTTTCCAGCCCTTGTCCTTTTTGCTTAAAAAAAAAAAAGTTTTAGCCAGGTGGTGGTGGCCCATACCTTTAATCCTAGCACCTGAGAGGCAGAGGCAGGCGATCTCTGTGAATTCAAGGCCAGCCTGGTCTACAAGAGCTAGTTTCTGGGCATGCTCCAAAGCTACAGAGAAACAGTTCCACGTGACTCTCCTGTTGCACTCACCCTTCACCCACTAGCTCCCTCCTCTACCCTGGTCCTCTCTTCCTTAATGCTCCCCCTTCTAAGGTTCATGTCTCTTTTTTCTTTTTTAATTTTTATTTATCCTGACGATTATTATCTTATTGCGCAGGTGTTTTGCCTGCACGAATGTCCTGGTGAGGGTGTCAGAACTCCTGGAGCTGGAGTCACAGCCAATTCTGAGCTGGCATGTGGGTGCTGGGAATTGAACCCGGGTCCTCTAAAAGACGCCAGTGCTCTTAACTGCTGAGCCATCTCTCCAGCCCTCCCTTTTTTTTTTTTTATTACTTAAGACAATTTTTTTGAGATAGGATTTCTCTGTATAGCTCTGGCTGTCCTAGAACTCAGTTTTAGATGAGGTTGGCCTTGAACTCACAGAGATTCTCCTGCCTCTACCTGCCAAATGCTCAGACTAAAGCAACTGGCTTTTTTTTTTTTTAAAGATAGAGCTTTATTATGAAATCCAAACTGGCCTCAAACTCGCCATCTTTGCCTTACTCGCTCAGGAGTGTGCCACCACACCCAGCTTATGTTACCTTTCTATGGCCTGTGTCCAGGTTCCACATGTGACAAAACCTGTGACAGTCGTCTGTCTGATCAGGCTTGTTTCACTCCACTTCCCTCCATCTTCCTTCCAAACCACATCATTTTATTCTGCATTATAGAATAATACCTAGTGTGTCTATGTATGTGAATATATCCATATTTTTCTTATCCAGTCTTCCAATAATGGGCACCTAGGCTGGTTCCTAACTTGAGCCGACCCTCTAACTCACTTTGAGGCATGGGTCCAGAAGTTAAGAGCAGCTGAACTGGTGCTGTTTTGCCCAGGACAATTTCTCTGCAGGATGGAGTGAAGGAGGAGTGTACTGAAGCCATTGTGTATGCTAGGGCTAGGGACGTAGCTCAGCGGTAGAGTCTATATGCCCGAGGCTCTGGTTAAACCCAGTACAAAAAAAGAAAAGCAAACAAACAAAACCACAATATCTAAAGTAGAAGGAAAGGGGCAAGACTTGCTTCCTTTAAGCCAAGGCCAAGCATGTGTGTAAGGTCTTAGGGTGGCCCAGAGAAGGCACCTGGGGCGTTGAACCAAGTCTGCCACCCTGCCCCAGCTTCCACCCCTCCCACTGCTCAGATTCAAGGCTTTCCATTAGGTCCTTTCCTCTTCTTAACCACTGAGGTCAAGCAGTGGTTTCCTCTTGCCCAGTCAATGAATTTCACCCTCTGAGCCCTGAACATTAGGAGTTTGGGAGGAGTTACAATCCTGCTGTGGGTCTCCTTTTCCTCATCTGAAAAACCTGAATTCAAACCCACTCTTCAAAAGCCCAGCCTGGGTGGAATGAGATGATAAATATCTAAGTCCTTAGGAATTTGTAAAATGCTCACCCATGATGAAAGCTGATTTTATCAACTTTACTCAGGTTAATTTTCATCATCGCTGAGTAACTAAACCCTGCTGACCGCAGTTTCCAGTAAGGTTTCCAGTAAGGTATGTTTATTACAATCTGGTTGAGTAGCTGATGTCCTCAGAATGAACAGCAGGGCTCAATGCCAGGGCGGGGTTGGGAGAATTAAGCCATTTAATAAAATTGCAAGTAGTTCCCCAGGGGCCACAGCTAGAATGAAAATAAGACTGCAGCACCAAGGTGTCTTGGCCTCCAACCTCAGAAGTTCAGGGGAAAGGGCGGGGGTGGGAGGATAACAGGAAGGTGACCAGTCTAGGGACACGCTGAACCAGGAGATGGGGAGGCCTTTGGAGATAGAGTCCTGCCATTCTCCCCAACCAGGTTCATCAACTTCACGTCATGTCAAGGCCAGGTTGGAAGAGAACTAGACCCCTCACCAGAAAACCTGAGGGGAGGGGAGGAGACTCTGAGTCAAGGGGTATGAGGGAACTGAGTTTTTCTGAGGTCAGCTATAACAAACACGCGGTATTATGAATGTCCGGAAACTACCGGTGAAATATAACAAGCTAGGTTCCGTGACTCACTGGGAGTGGGTAGAATTCGAACTCGGATCCAGCTTAATCCAGAGGTGACACCTCTAACCACCTAGTTCTGAAAGGGAAGTCACAGAGAAGCCAGCCCCGCCCCCCGACTCCGAGAGCAGTCACCCCAGTTCCCGGCCCTAAGCCCGCTCACTCGCAGCTCCTCGGCGTGCTCCTCCGCCCGGCGGATGCGGTGCCCGTGACAGCGGCCGCCCAACCTGGCGCAGGCGGCGCATACCGGCCGTCTCTCGAAGAGGCAGAACCAGTTCAGAGGCTCTCCGTGCTCGGAGCACAACTGGTCCGGCTCTGGTCCCGGCTCGGGTCCCGGCTCGGGTCCCGGCTCGGGTCCCGGCTCGGACTCTGGCTCCCAGGCGTCCGCGGACATGGCCGAGAGCCGTGCGCTCCACCTGTCTCAGGTGCCGGGACGGGGTTTCTCTTGCCCACGCCCTTCCAGGCCCCGCCTTCCTTGACCCCGCCCACCCAGTCTGCGCCCGCGCGCTAACCTTTGTACAATTAAGTTGTATTGTGCCTGAGTTTTCAAAACAACTAACAACCAATATTCTAGTGACTGAAAGAAACTTTAGTGAACACTTACGAAGTGTCGTGTTTTTGCTAAGTGCTTTGTTTAAATGCTGGTTTGAGAGGCAGCTTTAGGCAGATAATTTTAAAGCCAGGCTTCCCTCTTAGTCCCTCAGTGGAACAAAAAAAAAAAAAAAAAAAAAAAAAGGATTGAGACTATTTTTCTAACTTATTTGAGTTGAGGAGTAGATAAATGAAAACACGTGAAATGAGTCAGGTGCGGTGGCACAAATCTGTAATTCCATTATTTAAGACATGGAGGTGGGAAGAATATCAGGAATTCATGGACATCCTTGAGCGTGGGAAGGTCGAGGGCTACATACGACCCTGTCTCAAAGACATAAAATCAAAATACAAGCCATAAGTGGCGGCACATGTCTTTAATCCCAGCACTCAGGAGGCAGAACCTGCTGGACTTCTGTGAGTAAGAGGCAGCCTGATTTACATAGCAAGTTCTAGGCCAGCCAGAGCTGCAGAATGAGACACTGTCTCAAAACAAAACAAAATGAAAATCTACAACAAATCAAAAAGGCATAAACAGTGTTGAGCCCACGGCAGCTGAGCACTGCTCACAGTGGGGAAAGCACTATTATGACACATTTTTAAAATGAGTTTTGTTTTTCAAGACAGGGTTTCTTGGTGTAACCCTGGCTGTCCTGGAACTAGCTTTGTGATCAGGCTGGCCTTGAGCTCAGAGATCAGTCTGTTTCTGCCTCCCAAATACTGGAATGAAAGGCATGTGCCACCACTGCCCACAGCACATTATTTAAATCACATTTATTCAGTGCGTATGTGTGTCTTAGGAATTTTATTGTTGTGAAGAGACACCATGACCACAGCAACTCTTATATAGAAAACATTTAACTGAGGGGCTCACTTACAGTTTCAGAGACTTAGTGCATTACCATCACGTGGTGTGCTGGCAGATGAGGCACTGGAGGCAGCAGGAAGTTGACTGATACCCTGGGCGGGATCCTGAGCATAAGAAGTCTCAAAGCCCACTCCCACAGTGACACACTTCTGCTAGCTAGGTTGTTCCCACTCAGACCAAGTCATACCTCCTCGTAGTGCCAGTTCCTATGAGATTATGGGGACCGGTTACATTCAAACTCCCACAGTGTGTGTGTGTGTGTGTGTGTGTGTGTGTGTGTGTGTGTGTAAGTACATGGAAATACATGTTCCACAATGCACTTGTAAGCCAGAGTAAAACCAGCAAGAATGAGATTCCTCCTTCCACCATGTGGGTTCTGGAAATTAAACCAAGATTATCAGACTTGGCCTTCACCTTCGGAGCCGTCCCACCCTGGTTAATATTTTATGGAAATTAAATGACTTCTGGAGTTGCAGTGACTGATTGATGCCAATAATGCCAAAACCAAAGCACTGACTTCAGGCTACCAGGATAATTAAGTTTTAAGTTACAATTGAGACCCATTGAGAAGGCTGATTTTTCAAGCATATTTGCACTCAAATTTTCTGAATTTGATTATTTGGGGTTTTTCTTTTTAAAATTCAGTAAAGTCATGAATTTAAAAGAAAATGGAATATATAACTAAGCATATAAGGGAGGAAAAAAAACTCCACTCCAAGAACAACTAACTGCTAAGGCACACCTGAGGCTTCCCTGCCTCTCTCACGTATCAGGCTGAGCCTGAAGGAGCCCTCTGCTGGGCATGCAACCCAGCATGCCTGACATGTCTGGGGAAACTGCTCCTACCTCAAAACTGGCCTCTTGGGGGCTCAGGCTTCTCTACTCTGAAACCCTTTAAACCACTGTGACATAAAGAGGATGGAGCCTTTCCTCTGTGGCCCTGGGGTAGCCCCCAGACGGGAATGCAGCTGAGGTCACTCAGAGTAGTAGTAAGTAGAGCCACCCTTCCACGCAAATGCACAAATATTATATACCAGTTGCCATGGAGACAATATCGTCCTAGGTTGGCTGGTTCTTCTGGCCTGCCTCTCCTCAGGGCTCCAGTAGGGCCACAGTGTATCTCACTTAGAGAACTGCTTCTATGCACGCTTATCTGTGCAGTCTCATCATCTGTGCAGTTCTTAATCTGGAGGTTTAGCACGGACCAGGAAGGAAAAATGCCTTTATCACACACAAGGATCTAGAATGTACTCATTGCAAGTTTCAGGACACAGATCGTGTGAGGTTCTTGGAGTTGGGGGGGGGTATGGAAAGCGGGCTAGGGAACTGGAGAGATGGTTCCGTGATTAAGAGTGAGGACTGCTCTCACAGGGATCTGAGTTCTGTTTCCAACACACAAGCACCTATAACTCCAGCCCCAGGGAATCTAACAACCTACACAATCACCCGTCCTCATGCGCACATACCCACGTGGAAACACATAATTGAAAAATAAATCTTTTTTTTTTTTTTTTTTTTTTTTTTTTTTTTGGTTTTTCGAGACAGGGTTTCTCTGTAGCTTTGGAGCCTGTCCTGGAACTAGCTCTTGTAAACCAGGCTGGTCTCGAACTCACAGAGATCCGCCTGCCCCTGCCTCCTGAGTGCTGGGATTAAAGGCGTGAGCCACTGCTGCCCGGCTTGAAAAATAAATCTTAACAATAAATAAAAGTTCTTTTAAAATAAAGGTGGGCTGGCTCATTCCAGGTGGATACCCAAAACTACATCTGTCCTCCTCTCAAACTGAGATGGACGTAGGCCACAGTAATTAGGAATTGTCATTAGATTTTTTTTGTCATTGCTGCTGTTCAAAAGAAGCAGCTGTGGGGGACAGAGAAAGATACTCCATGAGGTCCTTGTGAGAAGCTGGATGCCTTCATTGAGGAACCCCTGAGAGGGCCCTACAGAGCTACAGGCAAACCACCAGATATACTTCAGTAGAGGCGTTAGCATATACAGAGGGCCACTGCCAGCCCTAAGGGAATTTCACACAAACCTTCTGAGGCCATGTTTAGGATACTACACTCTGGATGATGTTGACCTGAACTAAGGTAGTGGCTAGAGCAGAATAGACAGGCTTTTATTTTTAGGATAAACAAGAGGCTGACCTGAGAAAGCCTGGGTGGTTCTTGAACAAGGAAGAGGCAGAAGTTACAAATGGCCACCCCGTGGAAAGTGTAGCAGGGTCTGCACAACACTCAGAAACTCCCACACATTAGATGGCTTTAGAGTCGCTGGGGGATGGGAGATGGGCTGTTGAGAAATGGGTTTTCTAGTACGAAATTTGTAGCACACTTTTTTTAGGCCACCAGCCAGGTCCCAAATCATGACATGCAGACATATTATTAGTTTTGAATGCCTGGCTTTAGCTTAGCTCTTATTTTAATGTTCTCTTTATCTACATTTTGCCTCTGAGCTTGTTTTCTTTCCTTCTTTCTTCCTTCCTCTCCTTCATTCCTTCCATCCTTCTTTTCCCTCCCTTCCTCTCTCCCTTCCTCCCTCCCTCCCTCTCTTCCTTCCTTCCTTCCTTCCCTGCTGTCTTTCTGTCCAGCTGCTGTCTTTATGTCCGGCTGGCAACTGCCTGGCTTCTGGCCCTGGGAGCATCTCTCTTTTTCTCCCTCACTCTCTCCTCCTACTTATTCTCTCTGCCTGCCAGCCCATCCCTCTCTGCCTAGCTATTGGCTTTTCAGCTCTTTATTAGACTAATCAAGTGTCTTAGGCAGACAAGGTAAAAACAGCCACACATCTTTACATAATTAAACAAATTCACATAAACAAATGTAACACAGCTTTACACAGTTAAAGTCATATTCTGCGGCATAAACAAATCTAACACATCCATGCCCAGTTAAAGTAATAATCCACAACAGAAATTATTCATTAAGTCTGTGAGAGAACCAAGAACCTGTGATTTTACAGTCACCCATGATTAGGACACAAATGAGCCTTCTGAACTTTAGGGGCAGTGGCAACTCTTTTACTAGACAGGGCTACCAAGTCAAGGACGGAGGAAGCAGGAAAGGAAAGAAGAACAGCATAGCAAGGTTTGTTGTTTCTCAGTTGTGTGTTGTGAGAGATCGTCATTTTGGATTCGCTTCCATACAGGCTCCAACAGACCTGCTTGGGAAACAAAATGGAGACACTTAAGCTTAAGCTCACTACAAACTGAAATTAACTCATCAAACTTGCTTGTCTGGAACTTTCAAGGAAACAAAAGACAAGGATAAAAAAGAGATTATGTGACAGAAAGCAATTGTTAACCGACACAAGCCAGATTTAGCTCAGTTAAATAGGAATTTCCCTCTGTTTTGACTTTATAAGGAAAGTAACTTTGAAATTATTTCTGCTTTCTGTAATCCTAAATTAAGCAAACCTCATCTATTCAGTCCATCCATTTTATAGAATGAGATTTTGCCCATTTCTAGTATTGCTAATAAGAATCAATTAAATAACATAGATAAATGTATAGTAGAGGAAATGGGGACTGTGTCTCTTTCTGTGAGTGATAATAAAAAAATTGAGAAGTGCTGAGTCACAGAGATTTCTGGAGCCTTGGTGGGCTTGAGGCAGGCAGTACTTGAACTTGAGAATTTATAAAAGCAGGAAACCCTGAAGAAATCAAGAAGAAAGGATACCTTTGTCACATTATAGTCATTCAACAGATTTATTGGGTAATTACCTGTGTACCTGCCCTGTTTAAGGCACTGGAGCTACACCGGCCAAGAGGAACAAATCCAGCATCATAGACAAATGAAATATAGTGTAAGTAGTGATAGGAGCTACAAGAAAGAGTCAAAGTGGCTGGACCTGGTGGTACAGGTCCATGTTGTCAACCATTTGGAAGACTGAGGCAGGAGGATTCCAAGTTCAAGGCCTGTCTAGGCCACAAGGTTCCAGGCAAGCATGAGCAATCTAGCAAGACTCTATCTCAATCAGTTAAATATTATATAATGCAAGAAAAAAATGACCTAAATTTAATTTCAAGTGGGACAACAGGGGAGGAGAGGTGAAGAGGTTAATTAGCTTGCACTTTAGACCAAGAACAAAACTGTTCTCTATGTGTCTCCTATATCCAGCCAAAGCAGATTTCATATGAACAACTTATGCCCTCCATCTCCAAGTTTTCTCTTAGTTATATTCAGCAGACTGTTTCTAATTGTCACCTAGCTCTGCTGCGGGTGGTTATGGGGGTTTGTCCTAGGGTCTGCTCTTTTCGAGGGCTGGCATCTGTAACTGCATAGTGCATCCTTTTATTTCTGGGACCCCTTGGCTCAAGAATGAGCTTGAACAATTGAGCATGAGCTTGTGGTAGTGCTGGTCTAGGACAAACAACCTAGGAAGGCCCTGGGAAAAGCGAGTCCTGAGAATACCTGGGAGAAGCTGGCTTTGGGACACAGGGAAAATGAGTGAAAATTTTCCTGGTTAATGTTGTTGTTTGTGGTTGTTGTTTTCAGTACTGGAGACTGGACTCAGGGTCTCACACATGCTAGACAAATGTTCTATCAATAAGCTCAGTCCCTTTAAAAAAAAGTTGGCCCAGGCTAGCCTTGATTTTGTGGTCCTCCTACCTGAGCCTCTAAGAAGCTGGGATTACAAGTATGAATCACCACGCCCAGTGCAAAATTTCTTACAACATCTGCTTCCTCTTAGCAATGAATTTCATTCAATTTACAAGTGCAAAAACCTACAACAAACGTTATGTACAGTGAGATAAGGAATTCTTAGCCCATCCCACATGGTACAGGAAGGAGCATTGATTGTACAAACTGCGATTTTGTTGCAGTGAAGTGAGGCCACTTGTTCATCCTGGCTGCCCAGAACCAAAATAACCACACAGAAACTATATTAATTAAAACACTGCTTGGCCCATTAGCTCTAACTTCTTTTTTGCTAACTCTTATATTAATTTAAGCCATTTCTAATATTCTGTATGTCGCCATGTGGCAGTGGCTTACTGGCAAAAATTAGGCAGGTCTGACTCTGGCAGCTCCATGGCTTCTCTCTGACTCCGCCTTCTTCCTCCCAGCATTCAGTCCAGTTTTCCCTGCCTAACTAAGTTCTGCCCTATCAAGAGGCCAAGGGGGTTTCTTTATTCATGAATGCTAATCACAGCACACAGAAGGGACTCCCACATCACCTCCCCTTTTCTGTTTAAATAAAACAGAAGGTTTTAACTTTAACATAGAAAAAATACATATAACAAAATAGTTATCAAGCAAGAATTACAGTTACAATATTTATATCTACTTTATCTGTTATAATAACTAAGGAAAACTATAACTATAAATTCTTAAAGTCCACTGAAGACTCCAGAAGGGTATAAGTAAACAGGATATAAGTAAACCTAAGTAAACAGGAAGTACATTGTAAGCAACTTCCAAAACTCTAGAATTGACAGAGACATCTCGCTGCCTGGACAGTCACCCAAATTTCTTCTGTAACATTGGGGCATCCATCTTCAGCCTACAGGCCCATAGTATCCAGCAGACTATTCCATGAAGCAGGAAATTTCAAGGACAGTTCAGTCACTTTCTTCTGTATCCTACAGAATGTCTAGCAGACTCTTTCATGAAGCAGGAACCCCAAAGGATCTTCTCACCTTTAGGCAAGTTCAGCAGTCCTCTCTCTGAGGGTTCTTTGTGTCCAGTCTATGCATCAGTCCAGGCAAGAGCAGTTTCTTGTCCAAATAGCTAACCAACTCCATAAGGAGCCTCTTTGATGCCCATCTTCCTTTTGAAGTAGCTTGGTGTTGCCAGGAGCAGATATGTCTCACTGTCATGAAAAGTCCTAATTTCTTAAAACATTTAAATGCCATACTTTGAAGGTCTCTGAAAGATTTGAAGAATACCTATCTAACTGAAATATATCTCTATGCATCCAGAAAATCTAACTAACATGACTACAAGCTTGACTATTATAGATGATTATTAACCTATATTTTTAATTATACACTATATTTTTAAATGAGCTGGACAAACATAATAACTTAATCAAAATCAAAAATACATATATACAGTATAACAAAATTGAACTTAAGTTTATATCAATAAAGCAAGATCCATACCAATGCAAAGGATCCATCTCTATAGCATATCCCCCTTTAAATGTAAACAAACCATCATAAACAATATTTGGGAATATGGGCATAGTTTTTTCCATACTGCTTCCTGCTGATTGGGGGCACTATTAATCAGGTCTTTTATGGTGTATCCTGTTTGTTAGGTTCATCTCAGTCAGCAGTTGGGCAAAGTATTTTTTTAAAGATTTATTTATTTATTTAGTTAGTTAGTTAGTCAGTTAGTTATTATGTATACAGTGTTCTTTCTGTCTGTATACTTGCTGGCCAGAAGAGGGCACCAGATTTCATTACAGATGGCTGTGAACCACCATGTGGTTTCTGGGAATTGAATTCAGGACCTGTGAAAGAGCAGTCAGTGCTCTTAACCTCTGAGCCATCTCTCCAGCCCAAAGTATTTTTTTTTTTTGAGGGTGTTCACAGTGACCTGCGGGGGATCTTGTTCCATCATACCACACCAGTCTGGAAGCAATCCACAGGTTCCCATCCTCTTTGGAAACAAGAGAAGAACCTCTTTTCCAAACAACATCCTTAGACCCAAATTTGGAAGTCATGACACCTTTATAATATACATGCTCGTTTAGCTTAGCAGCCCACACAATGAAATGTCTCTCTGTACTTAGCTCACTCACAGTCAAAAGTTCAAAGATAACACAATAATATAAACAATCCAGACTCTCTGTGAATTGTCCATTTTTACATGCTTATTTTTCTTTACTCCTCTTAATCTATGACTACCTGTACTCTGTCTCTTTGAAGACTTTACCCTTTTTTTTTTTTAAAAAAAAAAAGCATTAACTTTATTTTATGGCTCTCTATACTCTTTTTCTTCTCTCTTCCAAGCCTATGTACATTTATCCAACATTGGATTTGTTTTATTCCATAGCTGTAATTCTTTACTATCCAGGAGCACTTTTTAAAATGCTAAGCACATATTAAAACTTAAGCTGCACCATTAGTATGGCATATATGGTACTTTCTCATTGCCCACCCAGCCCAGTATGGCCAAGTCACTCAGGCCTCTGAACGCCATGCCCACAGCCCCATTCTCAGACACAGAGCCAGTCCATGTCACCGTTAAGCAAGCTGCAGCAGTCTGCTCACAAACCCCATCCAAATGCTCTGGAGCCAGACCTCCTGCACAAAAGAGTCAGAGTTTGTGCTGGCAGGGCCCAGAAAGCTGGCATTTTAAAATGGCCATGACTTTCTCTTTTCCTGCTATGGCTGAATCGGGAAACTCTCTCCTAAAGGAGCTGCTGCAAGCTGCCAGAAAACAGCAAAAAGCTGTGTTAAACTTTTTTTCTTTTTGTCTAGAATTCCTTTTCAAGCCCTCTCAGGTTTTATATGGATTTAGTTGGCCGTGTGGGTGCCAATCTGTTGAAGGGGAGTGAGCCACTTGTTCATCCTGGCTGCCCAGGACCAAAATAACCACACAGAAACTATATTAATTAAAACACTGCTGGCCCATTAGCTCTAGCTTCTTATTGGCTAACTCTTACATATTAATTTAATCTATTTCTATTAATCTGTATACTGGCAAAAATTAGGCAGGTCTGACTCTGGCAGCTCCATGGCTTCTCTCTGACTCTGCCTTCTTCTTCCCAGCATTCAGTCCAGTTTTCCCTGCCCACCTAAGTTCTGCCCTATCAACAGGCCAAGGAAGTTTCTTTATTCATGAATGCTAATCACAGCACACAGAGGGGACTCCCACATCAGGATTTCGTTTTTTTGGTTTTTTTTTCTTTCGAGACAGGGTTTCTCTGCAGCTTTGGAGCCTGTCCTGGAGCTAGCTCTTGTAGACCAGGCTGGTCTCGAACTCACAGAGATCCGCCTGCCTCTGCCTCCCGAGTGCTGGGATTAAAGGCGTGCGCCACCACTGCCCGGCCTCCACATCAGGATTTCGTGTACATCCTGCTCTGTAACCCATCCCTTCACTTCTGTTCATGACTTTTCAGAAAACTGAACTCAGACTTGAGCATGTCAGGACCATTCTGCCACTGAGCTACACCTATATCCTTAAGCTTATTCTTAATAAATATTTTAGAAAGTATTTTAGGGACAATTGTCCTTCCCTGGGCATGGTGCTTCTCAAAGGCAGAAGAGCCTTCACTATCTGCCTGGCAAAGTTCTATATACATTCCTCCTCTCTGCTCATACCCTAGTCCCAGTCCTCCTCTCTGCTCACACCCTGGTCCCAGTCCTCCTCACTGCTCATACCCTAGTTCCAGTCCTCCTCTCTGCTCACACCCTGGTCCCAGTCCTCCTCTCTGCTCACACCCTGGTCCCACTCCTCCTCTCTGCTCACACCCTGGTCCCACTCCTATTCTCTGCTCATACCCTGGTCCCACTCCTCCTCACTGTTGACATCATGGCCCCACTCCTCCTCACTGCTCACACCATGGTCCCACTCCTCCTCTCTGCTCATATCCTGGTCCCACTCCTCCTCACTGCTCACACCCTGGTCCCAGTCCTCCTCTCTGCTCACATCCTGGTCCCAGTCCTCCTCACTGCTCACACCCTGGTCCCATTCCTCCTCGCTGTTCACACCCTGGTCCCACTCCTCCTCTCTGCTCACACACTGGTCCCACTCCTCCTCACTGTTCACACCATGGTCCCACTCCTCCTCACTGCTCACACCATGGTCCCACTTCTCCTCTCTGCCCACATCCTGGTCCCAGTCCTCCTCACTGCTCACACCCTGGTCCTACTCCTCACTGCTCACACCCTGGTCCTACTCCTCACTGCTCACACCCTGGTTCCACTCCTCCTCACTGCTCACACCATAGTCCCACTCCTCCTCACTACTCACACCCTGGTCCTACTCCTCACTGCTCTCACCCTGGTCCTACTCCCCCTCACTGCTCACACCCTGGTCCCATCCCTCCTCATTGATCATACCTTGGTCCCACTCCTCCTCTCTGCTCACACCATGGTCCCACTCCTCCTCACTGCTCACACCTTGGTCCCATCCCTCCTCACTGCTCACACCATGGTCCCATCCCTCCTCACTGATCATACTGGTCCAGAATTGCTGGTATCTAGACTTGAAGTTATCCAGCTTCAGTCTGCTCAGATTCTGGGATAGCAAGGTCATCAACATCAAGGCTTTGTTTCCTTCTATGGTGTTTTCACAGATTAACTAGCTTCTACTGTCATCTTTAAGAGGTCTTGGCAGCCTGCCAGTGTCCACAAACTCAGCCATGTAGGTCACTGGTGACAAGGTCAGGGCCCTGGGGGTAAGAGGCCTGTCTGTTTGAGGCACACCAGGTGAGCCCAGAGCGCCTCCCTAGAGGGCTTTTTTTAAAAAATATTTATTTATTTACTTATTATGTATACAATATTCTGTCTGTGTGTACACCTGCAGGCCAGAAGAGGGCACCAGACCCCATTACAGATGGTTGTGAGCCACCATGTGGTTGCTGGGAATTGAACTCAGGACCTTTGGAAGAGCAGACAGTGCTCTTAACCTCTGAGCCATCTCTCCAGCCCCAACCTAGAGGGCTTTCATGACCAGTTCAGTCCATAGGAAAAGCATGACCAAACTGGGTGGATCAGGAGAGAAACAAACAACTCAAGCAATAAAGAACCAAGAGCCAGGTGTATTTACGTAAAGTATAAAGGTGGCATCACAGGCACTAGTAGTGTAGATGGAGGGGACAGGAGATGAGGGCCTTGGAAGTGTGCGCAGGAGACCATGGTGCTCATTACACTCATAGCATTCCAGCTTCTGTTCTAACTTTATCTAAGATTTTTTTGTCTTTCATTCTTTATCAAAAGCACTCAACAAGTAAGGCTGCAGAGATGGCTAAGAGGTTAAGAGTACTTGTTGCAGGTGGGAATAGAAGGGTAGGGGTAAGGAATGGAATGGAAGGAGAGGAGGAAGGGGAAACTGTGTCTGGGATGTAGAATAGTAACTAACTAAAGAAATAAATATAATGCTTGTTGCTCTACAGAGAACTCTGATTTAATCCCCAGAATCCTTACAGTGTTTCATGAGTAGCCACAACCCCAGTTCCAGGAGATTCAACAGGCACATCCATGGTGCATATACATGCATGCAAGCTATATATTTTGTACATGTAAAGTAAAATAAATCTAAAAATCAAAACAAAATTTAAATATTCACCAAGTGGCTGGAAACATTGTCGAGGACAGTCTCGACAAAATTACCTCTTACCAGAGTAGGGACGTGGGAATTTTTGAAGAAATATAAGTAAAGAATAAGAAGACACATGGGCTGGAGAGATGCCTCAGAGGCTAAGAATGCTGACTATTCTTCCAGAGGTCCTGAGTACAATTCCCAGCAACCACATGGTAGCTCACAACCATCTACAATGAGATCTGGTGCCCTCTTCTGGCCTGCAGTCATACATGGAGGCAGCACACTGTATTGTATACATAATTTTAAAAAAGAATAAGAAGACACATAAAATAACAAGACAAAAAACATAAGACAATATCAGGAGAGTATTCCAGGGATTACTGAAATCCTGAAATCACCAGCATTTTTTTTTCAGTTTTATACCCAATATAAATCAGGGAGGAGGTAAGAAAAGATTTTATTAACATGATACAAAAGGATAACTCACACAGTCAATGGGTTTATCACTCTGGGGCATTAAGTCCTTAGCATTCTGTCCTCTGGGTAGCAAAGGTGCTCTAGGTCAGGTATGCTGAAGACCACCCTCTATAGGTGACCTCACAGTTACAAAAGGAGCAGAAGTACATTTGCATGTCCTGACCACCAATCAGGATGACATTGAACTATCTTAATTTTAAAAGAGCCATGCAAGGGGCTGGAGCGATGGCTCAAAGGTTAAGAGTACTAGCTCCTCTTTCAGAGGATCCAGGTTCAATTCCCAGCACCCACATGGCAGCTCACAACTGTAACTCCAGACCCAGGGAATCTGACACCTTCACACCAATGCACATGAAATAAAGTTAAATAAGTTATTTAAAAATAAAAGTAAAAAATAAAAAAAGAGCCATGCAACCACCTCCTGAGTTAGGAGGTACAATTATGCCCCTCAGTCTCCAAACTCTCTGATGGGCAGACAAGGTGGAAATGGGCCTGCATTTTTTGGCCTCCACAAGACATAGCTCAGGTTCTTGAGTGTTTGCCTAGGGTATCTGAAGTCCTGGGTTCCATCCCCAACACCATATAAAACCAGGTATGATAGTGCATTTCTATAATCTCAGCACTCAGTAGGTGGAGGTAGGAGGGTTAAAGGGTCAAGGTCAATCTCAAAAACTGGAGATCCTGATTTTATTTAAAAAGCAGAGCTTGGTGGTGTATGTCCCTAACCTCAACACTCAGGAGGCAGATCTCTGTGAGTTCAAGCCTAGCCTGGTATACTCAGCAAGTTCCAGGCTAGCCAGGGCTACTTAGTGAGACCTTGCCTCAAAAATACAAAAAGAAAGAAGAAATGAAAAACTCTACTATAGGGAACGTGAGAGAACTTTGAAAGCACAGAGGTAGAATCACTAAGCTGGTCTGGAAGAGGAGAATGACTCTAAAGGCTTAGTGGGTAAACAGGAAGGTAGTCTGTAAACTGAGGATACACAGCCAGACAAAATGGGTAAAGGGTAAGGGACAAATACCTGACAAAATCAACTTAAGAATCAAAGGAGTTACTTTGGCTCACAGCTTGAGGGGTACAATCTATATGCTGGTTAGTTTTTGTCAGCTTGATAAGCTAGGGTCATCCAGGAAGAGGAAACCTCAACTGAAAAAGTGCCTCATTGTCCTGTGGGGAACTTTTTAAATTAATGATTGATGTGGGAGGGAGGACCCAACCCACTGTAGGTGGTACCACATCTATAAGAAAGTAGCCTGAGCCAGCCAGGAAGCAGCATTCCTTCTGGCCTCTACTACAGTTTCTGCCTTCAGGTTCCCTCCTCGAATTTTTGCACCCCGACTTTCCTTCGTGATGGACTACAAGTGTCAGCTGAAACAAACCCTTTCCTCCCCAAGTAACTGCTAGAACTTATCATGGCGGGGATGGCATAGCTGCGGAAGTGGGAGGCAGCTGGTCTCAGTGCATCCACAGTCAATGGAAAGAGTGATGGATACTGACGGTCAGCTTACTTTCTCCTTTTTTTATTCACTCCAGAACCCCAGACTGGAACTAATGGATTGAGAAACCCACCTCAGCTGATCTATGTAGAAACTCCCTCCTATGCCCAGAGGTTTGTTTTTTTCGTGATTCTAAATCCTGTCCAGTGGCAATACAAACCTGCACAGAACATAAGGATAGCGTGACAAGACTCCAAGGTAACAAATAGCTAAGTTTTGAATTACATAGTGGCAGAAAGGATAAAGATGTGTGTGTGTGTGTTGTGGGACAATGGCTTGTAGCCTGTCAATTGTATTTTAATAAAATGCTGATTGGCAGTAGCCAGGCAGAAAGTATAGGTGGGACAACCAGGCCGGAAGTAGAGGAAAGGTGAAAGAACAGGAGAATTCTGGGAAGAGGAAAGCTTGGTCCGTTGTCGTGACCCAGCCACAGAAGTAAGATGTGATTGCCTCGCTGAATAAGACACTGAGCCACGTGGTTAACAGAGACAGGAATAATGGGCTAATATAAGGTATAAAAGTTAATAAGAAGTCTGAGCTAATGGGCCAATCAGTTTATAACTAATGTAGACCTCTGATTTCTTTGGGACTTAACAATTGCAGGAACTGGGCAGGACAGAAACCCCAACAACACACATACACACATACACACACATATACATACATGTGTGTATGTATGCATGTGTGTATGTAAAGCCTTAGACTGGATAAAGAATTTGGACTTAACCTTGGATATTCAGTGTTTAATGGGCATAACAATACACCTAAAAGCTTAATGGTTTAAAATGGCAGTTGTTTCTGTGCTTATGATTCTGAAGATTAGAAATTGGGTTGGCTAACATGGAGCACTTTTCTGATGACTCTTGTGATTTCTACCATATGATGATTTATTGAGGGCTAGATAGTATAAAACAGTCTCACTCATATGTAGACAAACATTGAGCCCTCAGCTCCCAATAATGACACAGAGGCTATTTACTAGTTATGAAAACTTGGCCTTAGCTTAGGCTTGTTCCCAACAAGCTCTTAAAACTTAAATTAACCTTTTTATATTAGTCTACATCCTGTCACATGGCTCGTTATCTCTTCTCAGTACTGTATGTCTAACTTCCTCTGCATCTGGCGAATCCTGCAGCTTCAGATTCTTTTCCAGGGTATCTCTGCACAGAAGTCCCACCTACCCTTTCCTGCCCAGCTATTGGCCATTCAGCTCTTTATTAAACCAATCAGAGGGTGCCTTAGGCAGGTGAGGAAGGACAGAGTCATATCTTCATAGCAGTGTGCTCAAATATCCCACAACACTCATATATACACTGTGGAGATTTGTCACTCAGATTGGCTTAACAAAAAGCTGAACGATCAATAGCTAGCCAGAATTTTGTGGCAGAGAGGACACTGGGAAGAAGAAGGGGGGAGACAAGTAAGTCACCAACTAGATGCATAGGAAGCAACATGGACATTACAAAGTAAAGGTAACCACGTAAAAGAACATAGATTAAAAGAAAAGGGTTAATTTAAGTTGTAAGAGCAAGTTAGAAATTAATCTATGCTATTGGCCAAGCTTTTGTAATTAATAGGAAGTCTCTGTTTGGTTATTTGGGAACAGGCAGGTGGGACAGAAAACTCTGCCTATGCTCATATGCTTGCCATTCGGTGCTAGCTGTTGGATGTGTTGTGTCTTTCAGGTGAGCTGGCTAGGGTTTCCTACTGTAATGACAGTGATTCAAAAAGATGAGAGGAGAAACTGAGTATTTTTCAACTTAAATTCAGAAGTTCCACATGTTACTTCTACTATATATCATTTGAATGTATTATTTGCCCATTTGGGCAAAATAATTTATAAGACCAGCCATAATGGAAGAATCAACAATGAATTTATGGTTATTTTAAACCTATGACATCCTGGATAGTGTTGGCCTGAACCCAAAAGGTGGGTAGAGATAAATGAGATATTTAGAAAACAGAATTGGAAAAATCTTGTGGGGAGGATTGTTCTTGAGGAGGAGTTACAAATGACACCTAGGTCTGTGGTCTGGGTGATTGATGGGTGGTACTGCCAAGCATTTAGAGAAAGGAAAGAACAGGTTTAGGTAGAAGATGATGTCTCTGAGTCACGTCAAGGAAGAGGTGTCTTTTAGATAGCCAGGTGGAGGTGAGCATGAAGTAGAGTGGGCTACAGGTGAGGCTCAGGGACAGGTCTGACTACAGATAACAGCTCGAAAGTATCAGCTGCCAGATGCCTAAGGCATTTCTCAAAGAGTTTGTATCCCAGAGCAGAGTGATTTAGGGGTAAAACTCTAATAACGTAGTTTGTAGCTATACTTAAACCTACTAGACTCTTCAGAACAAATCAGTAAGTCAATCTTCTGCCAAATATACTGTCACAGCAATTTGAAAAGCAGATATTTGCTACTTATTGAAGTTACTTATTTTGCCACTTGGTTAGGTGGCAGTATTGCTCTGGTGCAAAATGAGATGATGAAAAAAATGAATTAAGTATGTATCGGGAATGCTGCAGAAGAAATTCTTTCCCTAGATTGGAAGATAAACCTAGTGGCCAAAGGTGATTCTCTGAGGGCAAACTTCTCTGGTTATACTCATAGACATTCAACTTTCAGAATCTCCACAAATCCCCATTGGATGGTAATGTTACTGGGATACCTGGTTCTCACAAGGAACACCCACTGGGATATAAAAGGATATGTTGGTTAGGATCTCATCCAATCATTTATTCATTCATTCATGCATTTGTTCAATCAACCTCATGCTGTACAGCAGGAATATTGATGAACAGATGCTGTTTGGGGACTGGAAACTGTTCTGTATTAGCTGAAAGTATCTTTCCATTTGGATCTCAAGAAGACCTCTGAGAAGTCCTTTTGTTATCCTGCTGGCCTGTTTCAGTTTAATGAAAGACAAACAGTATTTAGTTTGGAAGCACATATATTAAGAGCAATTGTTGCTCCTGCAGAAGACCTAGGTAAAGATAAACTTAGTACCCACAGGTTGGCTTACAACTATCTGTAACTCCAGTTCTGTGGGATCAGACCTCAGCTCACATCAGACACACAAGTGATGCACATAGATACATGCAAACAAAACACTCACACACATAAAACAAGTAATTCTCTACCATTTTTTTAAAAAAATGGAATGATACAGAGAAAATAACATGATTCCTGCACAAAGACAGTAGGCAAAATCAAAGTGTTCCATATATATATGGAAAAAAAAGCATATATATATGCTTTTGTTTGTTTGGGTTTTTTGTTTTGTTTTTCTCTGTGTAAATGGCAGCTCTGACCGTTCTGGAACTCACTATGTAGACCAGGCTGGCCCTGAACTCAGAGATCTACCTGTTAGGAAAATTATATTCCTATCCGTCGGCGCAAAGGAATCCAATCAGATCAGATTAAACCAAATTAAATTCTCGAGTTAAATAGATGGTGGACTGGCAGGTGGAACACAGAGAGGGCAGAGTCAAACCCAAAACCATGTGCTCCTTGTTCCAGCGGGACCCTAAATACCCTGTGGGAGTGGTCCTGACCCTCCCCGGGGAGGGGTCAGCGCTTGGCAGGCTGGGAGTTGGAGTCCAAGCTCTTGGCGGGCTGGGGTGACACTTCCAAGTCAATATTACACTGCCTGCCTCTGCCTCCTGAGTACACCACTACCCGGCTAGCTTTCCATATTTTTGACACTCATTACTTTATATATTAAAAATAATAGAAATAAACACACACACACGCTGAGAAAGGAATGGGGTAGGGTATTGGGGGAAACTGTCCAAAGGGGAAAATCCCTGTTTGTGTATTCAGGGAAACTTCAAATAAATTATCTAGGCGAATAGTAATTACAAAGGTGATACTTATTAATCGCCTTTGTGGCTATGACAGAGATGTCACCGCTTTTCTTGGATGATATAGATTCTTCAGGCAGAGGGCAAGTCTTGTCTGCCCAGAATATCCATATGTCATTAAATTAGGAAAGGAAAATGGGTGTTCTCGTGCCCCTGGGAGACTTCCGGCAGGTGGAACCTCAGTTCCGAGCCTGCCACGGGCGTCGGGAGCGTTTAACTGGGACTCCCGCTCTAACGACACGCGTCTGGTTGCTAGGGGCGGAGACGCGGAGGCGCGGGAGTCCGTGGCAGCTGCAGATGCTAGCTTCTCGTGCTTGCGGGCCTCGGTACCAGCCCGCCGGTGGGTATGGAGCCCGAGGTGGGAGAGGGCAGTATCGGGGAGTTGGGGGCCCTCGCGCTGTCTTCGCGACAGCCACCTACCTGCCCAGAGCAAGGAGAGGGTTGGGGAAGGTCTGTATGGGACTGAGTGTCACCTTGCTTCCATCTTGGCGGAATCCTTCCAGGGCACATGCACATCAAAAACAAGCTTTGGCTGTTCGGATAATTGACAGCAGTAGGAGCATTTATAAACTGAAGAGCCAGAAAGAAAACAGAAACCAAGAACTGCTCACTAATTTGTCCTCAGCCTTGGGTGTTCTGACCTGGCACTGAGTGTCTGTAAATCCTTTTACTGTCGGAACCTTTTCCTTTACATTATCATAGATCATCTAAGAGCTTCTGCCTGTAGTCTTGTTACTCTTTGGATACTGATGTAGATGCCTTGGTCTAAGAGAGTCTAGGTTAGATACACAAGTGAAAGAGAGATTTGGGATAAAAAAATATCATTTACATGAATAGTGCCATGCTGGGAGCAAGGTGGCAAGCTGAAGTCTCATTGATAGGTGTATTTACAGGGCTGGCATAAACACAGAAAAGCTTTATTGAAAAGAATATGTTGTAAGAACAGACAGGCATAGTGGACAGATTCTCATAGAGAGAATACGCCCCTGCCCCCCTGCAGAGGGACTAGACCTTTTATATAATAGTTATAGGAAAGTTGCTTGGATAAAGAGGTAAGGCGATCTAACTACCTCATTAAGTAGTAAATTTTACAGTACTATGTGTCTTGGCTATTTGGGCAGCAACTAGGAGTCAGACTAAATGTTTCTCTAAGACCTCAAGTCGCTAGGGCCAGGTTCCAAGTAGTCAGGGTCTGATGTTAACGTATGGGAAATTGTTTTGTGTTTAATCTTTTTTATCTCTTCAAACGGAATCGGAAAGTCTGGGGAAATAATATTCAGTTCACTCAGCTCCGACCTGTAACAGCAAGTCAATTCCATGGATCTCACTTGTATGAAAGGCTATACAGGAATTTTGTACTATATAACGGAAAGAGAATTCTCCAAACTCCATTTAGTGTGGCCCCTGGGCCTATTGAAAGCAGGTTTCGGCAGAGATAGGTCCAGCGTTCAGATGTAGACCTGCCTCCACCAAAACCCAAAATCCAGAGCCATAATGTCCTTTAACGACCTTCCCAAGTCCTTCCAGCCTTTGAGTGTTCAAGCAGGGCAATGTGCCTTCAGAGATCTGCTGGACAGTCTTGTTAGGAAGTTTTAAAAAGACCATATTTTGAGGTCTGGTCACACATGCCTGTGAGGCAGGAGGATTTGGGGTTGGAAGCCAACTTGGACAATACAGTAAGATTTTGTCTTAAAAAGAAAAATACAGTCAAAACCAGAGGGTGTTGTGCCCTTAAAAAAAAAAGCTTCCGGGGGCTGGAGAGATGGCTCAGTGGTTAACAGCAGTGGTTAACAGCACTGGCTGCTCTTCCAGAGGTCCTGAGTTCAATTCCCAGCAACCACATGGTGGCTCGCAACCATCTATGAGATCTGGCGCCCTCCTCTGGTGTGCGGGCATACATGCAGGCAGAATGTTGTATACATAATAAATAAATCTTAAAAAAAAAAGCTTCCGGCTAATGTGAGTCTTCAGTGTACTATGGCATTCCCTCATTCAGCAGATAAATGCTAAATCCATTCTCCCATCCTAGGCTGGTGCTGTGCCTGAGTCCTAGAACCCTCAAGAAGACCACCACGGAGCCACACTTTTGAATACAAAAGCAATGTTTCGTTTATTAAGTAAGGACTCTGCCTCACAGTCTGACACAGCAGATGGAGGGAGAAGGACCCTGTCTACTATTGTAAGGGGTTTATAAAGACAAAAACTACAAGACAGTCACAAGGTTACAGTTTCAAAGTACAAAATTACATATCCTATATCATAATTGGCTAACGATTAGGTAAAACCCAGATGTTAGTTCCTAATTGGCTATTTTTTAAAGATTTATTTATTATGTATACAGTATTCTGCCTGCACATCTGAAGAGGGCATCAGATCTCATTATAGATGGTTGTGAGCCACCATGTGGTTGGTGGGAATTAAACTCAGGACTTTTGGAAGAGCAGCCAGTGCTCTGACCCTCTAAGCCATCTCTCCAGCCCCCTAATTGGCTATTGTTATCTAAGGGGGATAGCAACAGACCCCCCCCCCCTTAAGTCCTTCAGACATCTGCTGACCCTGTGCTAACCACAGGGGCTGCTTGAAATGTTGCCTAGCTGATATCACCCAGCTGATAGTGGAAGTTGGGTGGGGAAATGAGCTGCACTCAGCAACTTTATGTAACTTAGGTTTCTCCATTAGCTAATACTTCCCCTAAAGGGGGGTCCTACAGCCTTCAGCTTATCCTGGGGGCTGGCATATAGTTCAAGGTCCCAAAAGGATATGGAATCTTTTCTGGTCTTTCAGCTGGAAGCTCAGAAACGGAAACAAACAAGACATCATTCTTCCTCTCAAGTCTGTTACATGTTTATTATATAAACAATAGGTTAGTCTACACATGATGTATTGTCTACCAAGTACATATATTTTTTTTCTCAAAAATTTCAATTACCTTAGTGCATAACATAATTTTTAGCCTGATTTTGATCTGTCACTCTAGTTAGGTGACATAAATGACTTGGATTAAGACCCTCTAGACTTATAAATCTATCTATATATGCTGTCTGTGTTGTTGGCTCTTTAATATGGGTCTATTATGAGCAGTGTTAATAACTGAAATTGATGGTTCTGGCAATATTACTGTTAATATTGCAGTCAGGGACTAGACCTTGCAGAGGTGCAGTGCGGGATTCTGGCCAAGAGCAGGGCCTCTGAAGCGCCCTCTGGATTCAGTGCAGGATTCTGGCCAAGAGCAGGGCCTGTGAAGCGCCGTCTGGATTCAGGTCTCAACCCTCCCACTTGTGCATGAGTGCATTGTTTTCATCTCTGTGCTTCTCTCTTCTCACTGCAAATGGCTGTAAGCTCTTTTGGAGGCCTGTGTGGTCGAGCTTGTGAATTAAGATGTGCAGAGCCCTTAGAGACCTTTCTGACACACTGCAAGTCCAGCCTTCACAGAACCAAGAGTAGATTTACTTTCTGATTCCTCATGTGGGAAGTAGAAATCCACAGGAGTTGAGCAGCTTGTCTAAGGATACAGGAGAACTGTGATCCAGGCTGTCCAGTCTAGTTCATTTACTCACATACCAGTGCCCTTGACTATTCTGTGCTGCACTGAGTATAAATGCCCAGAAGTTATTTGAACTCTTTAAATGAGTGGTTAAGATTGCTGCTTCTGTGTAGATGTTTGTGCTGGAAATTCTAGGCTTAAACTCGAGGGGGCTGCCAAGTTATAATTTTGAAGAACTAATGTTTCTGTGATCTCCAGATCTTTAAATAAGGGGTAATTTTTTAAAGCTCTTTGTTCACAAGTCCTATGATTCATACTTCTTCAAAACAGAAAAGTTACTCTTTTCACAAAAACAGTGAGCTCTGAAGTAAGCAGTCTACTCTGAAGACTTTTGATGGAAAGATGGACTATACTGTGAGTAAAACCAAACTGCTTACTGATATAATTCAGTATTTCTATTTTGCACATTCAGAAGTAGATACATAGTATCTGGGACGCACCTCGGTTGGTAAAGGCCTTGCCTGGCATTTATGAGGCTCTGGGTTCCATCCCAAGCATTGATAAGCCGTGCACAGGGGCAAGTACCCGTGCTCTCAGCACTCAGGAGGTAGATGCAGGAGAACCAAAAATTCAAGGTCATCTTGGCTACATTGAGTTTGAGGTCAGGCTGGGCTACATGAGACCCTATCTCAAAACAAATAAAAACCAAATAAATGTGTACTTAACGTCATGCGATACTCTACCCTACTGATGGAAATTCAAAACCTATATACTCTTGGAAATTTGTGTGCTATTTCTTAATGAGGAAAAACTACACTAATATTCTTTTCAAAGATTATTAAAGGCCCCTTTTTACACTTGTGTTGCAGATCTCTTCAGTGCAAACATATGCTTAGACAGAGGGGAGATTAACTTGAGCATCCTTTCATTAATTACAGAGATTAGGAAGTGGCTGTTTGGCTAGTTTCCAGAGGCTGAATGAACTACAAATCATCAAATACAGCAGCTCACCAAGACGATACTGTTGTTTTGGGGGTAAGTAATTCCAAGTTACCCTTCCTTAGACTCTCTCCTCAGTGAAAATACCTGATGAGAATCCAGTTTGTTTTAAATCCTTGCATAGCCTCCATGGTCTCCAGTTATGACGGTATTGGGCATGGGTTAGGATGGCAGATAGGCAGCCCTGCAACTCTGTATATAAACAGTACAGATCACAAGTTTCCTGGATGCTAGCCTAGTGTCTTCCCTTTTAATACTTTTTATTGCCTATCACAGAACATCCTAGAGTGTTTGAGTGGAAGGGACTGCAGGGACAGTAGTTTGAAACAAATGTTTTTGTCAAACTGTGCAAGCCATTTGGAGTACAAAAAAACAAAACAAAACAAAACAAAAAACAAAAAAAAGAGTCCTATGGAACAGACATTCATTTAGGAGTATGCTACTCTAGTAGCTAGGAAGGCTGATGCAGGAGCATCACCCAAGCACACTGTGAGCCGGGGCTGAGATGAGGCAGAGCTGCGGCCAGATCCCAGATGGCACTCACTGCATTCTTCACACTGCATTATCCCTATGAGCTGTTAGTCTCTTTTTTCCAGGATGCCAGTCAATGCAGTCCCTCCTGGGAACATCCACTCTGTGGCGGCTGTGTGAATAACCGTGTTTATCCTGGGAACGTCCACTCTGTGACAGCTGTGTGAACAACCGTGTTTATCTGGCAGCTCTGTGCACAGCTCTTCCTGGGGCCGGGTTGTTTGTGTCTGTGACACATGAATCCTTCAGAACTTCTTTAACTGGAGGAAATGAGGACAGGCCCCTCTCATTGCCCCGTTTACTTCCCCCAGATCTTCAACATCTCAGGGAATAGCAGTTGAAGGACACAGGACCTGGGGGTAGCTGGGACTGGCTCCTGGTTCAGCTCCTACAAATGCTGGTGCCGACCACCTCTTGAGATTTCTCTCTTGTTCTTTGTGGCACCAGCAGCTCATGCAGGCTCACCACATGTGAAGAGATGAGATGGACATCCTTGCTTGTTTCTCTTTTTCCTTTTTGCAGTACTGGGGATCAGACCCATGTTTGATCATGTTAGGCAAGGCTTGTTTACTCCAGGCAAGTACTCTGCCACCTGCAGCCACTCATGCTACTATGCCTGCAGCCCCTAACATGAGCATCTTTGAATTCATAATTCACTCTTTAGTTTTAGTTCTAGCCTTGTGAGCTGATGAAGGCAAATACAAGTAAATCTGAAAAACATTCTTCTACTCTTCTTATTCTAATATAACATCCAGTACTAACATGGTGTAATTTCTAGGGCAGTTGTTCTCAAACACTTTGACCTCAGGATTCTTTTTCATGCTTAAAAGTTATTGAGGATCCCAGAGACCTTTTGTTTATGTAGTTTTTAAATTGGGTTTAAATTTCTGCAATTTTTTATATTACAATAAATCTAAAAAGTTTCAAAAATATTTCCTACTTAAAACTAAAAGTAATAAAACTCTTGCAAGTACAGTATGATAGTGTATGATAGTATGATTGAACTAACAGCACTTGGAAAGCAGAGGCAGGAGGATTGCAAATTCAAGGCCAGCCTGGGCTTTACAGTAAACTCCCGGGCCAGGGTATGAGACCCTATCTCTAAAAACAGACAAAAGCCTATTGTAACCTAGGTGTGCTGGTGCATGGCTTTAATCCAGTGTCTGGAGACAGGGCAGGCAGATTTCTGTGAGTTCTGAACCAGCCTGGATTATATAGTAAGCTCTAGGCTAGCCAAGGCTACATATATGGCATGATTTATTAAAATTAAACGTTCCAAAAAGTTTTAGTTGGAAAAAGTTGTATTGAGCTTTTTAAAGTCTCTTTAATGTGTGATTTAAAGAGAAGATAATTGACTTCTCATACCTACTTCATTCTGTCTGTTGTTGCAATAAAATGTATAGAGAAAAAAGCAGGCCTCACCCCGAGGTGAAGGTAAAGGGAGGCCTTTGGGCCCCTTGAGATAGGCAGAAATGCCCCAGTATTCTTGCTTTGAGAACTGCTGGTCTAGGTAGTTAACTCCGTGATCTCATTAGCGTTGTCTCTTTTTTTTTTTTTAAATATTTATTTATTTATTATGGATACAATATTCTGTCTGTGTATGCCTGCTGGCCAGAAGAGGGCACCAGACCTCATTACAGATGGTTGTGAGCCACCATGTGGTTGCTGGGAATTGAACTCAGGACCTTTGGAAGAGCAGGCAATGCTCTTAACCTCTGAGCCATCTCTCCAGCCCGCGTTGTCTCTTTTGAGTCTCTTTTTTGTTGCATAATAACCCTATGATATTGGTTGCTGCATTAGAGAAACGATGCAAAGAGATGAATAAAGACAACAAGTAAGAAAGATTATAGCTCTTAGAGTACTTAAAAAACTGAAGAAGCTTTTCTAGGGCTGGAGAGATGGTTTAGTAGGCAAGATACGGCTGCATAAGCCTGGTGACCTGAGTTCAATTCCAGAACCCACATGAGGGTGGAAGGAAAGAAGTGACCCACAAAGTTGTCCTCTGACCTCGCTTCTTGCACCATGTGCGTGTGTGTGCGCGCACATACACACACACACACACACACACACACACACGCAAACATGAGAGAGAATAATGACTTTAATTACCAAAGAATTATACAGATTGATCATATATATATATATATATATATATGCACACACACACACACATATATACACATACATATATTTTATTTTCAATTACATGGTCATAACATTTAATTTATTGTGGTAAAGTACATGTAACATAAAATCTACCATTTGTGATGTTTTATACATAGATGCTATTGTGTAGTGGTCACTCACTGTCTAGTTACATGACATTTTTATCACTCCCAAAGGAAACTATGTCTTCAGTAAGCAGTTACATACACCTCCATTCTCCAGTTCTCCACCTCAGCTCAGCTCCGGCAGCCACAAACCAATCTATTTATTGTCACTGTAGATTTTTAAACTGGGTATTTCATGTGAACGGGATCATGTATTATGTAGCTTAGTATGTCTGGTCTCTCTCTCTCTCTCTGTCTCTCTTTTGCTTAGCATGGTGCTTTCTGGGTTCAGCCATATTATATTCAATATTCGGGATTGTTTAGTATCTGGGTAGGCCACATTTTGTTTATGTATCCATGTATACATCTACTGTTTCTCTCTCTCTCTCTCTCTCTCTCTCTCTCTCTCTCTCTCTCTCTCTCTCTCTCTCTCTCTCTCATTCTCTCTCTCTGAGACAGTTTCACTCTTTAGTTCTGGCTGGAACTCTCAATGTAGACCTGGCTGGCCTTGAACTCACAGACATCTGCCTGCCTTTGCTTCCTACTGTTGGGATTAAAAACATGTGCTGTTATGCCTTGCTTGAAGAAATGTGTTTGTCTCTCAGCTGTTGTGAGTAGTGTTTGGTGAGCAAGTATGCACCAACTTTTGTTTAAATACCTATTGTCAATTTTTAAATTTATTTATTTTATGTGTATAAATGTTTTGCCTAAGCCGGGCGGTGGTGGCGCACGCCTTTAATCCCAGCACTTGGGAGGCAGAGGCAGGCGGATCTCTGTGAGTTCGAGGCCAGCCTGGTCTACAAGAGCTAGTTCCAGGACAGGCTCTAAAAAAGCTGCAGAGAAACCCTGTCTCGAAAAACCAAAAAAAAAAAAAAAAAAAAATGTTTTGCCTAAACATGCTGTGTGCATGCCTGTTACCCACAGAGGTCAGAAGCAGGTATCAGATCTCTCGGAACTGTAGGTTTTTGGTTTTTCTTTTCTGTGTGTGTGTGTTTCTGTGTGTATGTGTTACTGGGGATCAATCCCAGGCATCATGCATGCTAGACAAGCTCTCTATTTTACCACAAAACCACATATCCAGGCCTGAATTTAGTATTTTTAGAAAAAAATTTTAATTTATCTTTTTAATTAGTTCATAAAACAAAATTATACACATTAATATAATATACATTGTTAATAAAAATTCATAGTGCATAGTATTTAAATCAGTTTAAAAATAATTGCTGGGCTGGGGAACTAGCTCAGTTGGTATGTGCTTGACATCCAAGCATGAGGACCCAAGTTCAGTATGCAGCACCTACATAAGAACCTGGGTATGCTGGCACTTGCATGTAATCCTAGTGCTGGGGAGGTGGACATAGGTAGATCCCTGTGGCTCACTGTCCAGCCAGCCCAGCCTAATTAGCCACAAGTCTCTGTGAGAGACCCTGATTCAAAAAGCAAAGTAGGTGTCTCCTGAGGAATGGCATCTAAGGTTGGGGTATCACACTCTGGCTTCCACATACATACATACATGTACACATGTACCAGCATATGTGAACATACATATACACAAACATGCATGCATAAAATAATTCTTAGTGGTTTTGAACATTAGTTTTGATTTGTTTATCTGCTGAACCTATATCGACAGCTGTAGTCCCAAGAGAATGAAGCAGGAGAAGGGAAAACATCAAAGGCACATAGTTAATCTCTTTTGAAAAAAAATACATCATACACACAAAGAAAAGGAAAGAAAGGAAGGAAGGAAGGAAGGAAGGAAGGAAGGAAGAAAGAAAGAAAGAAAGAAAGAAAGAAAAAAAGAAAGGAAAGTGTTAGCTTAATCACACTACTAATGTTAGACCTAATGAAATTCAGTGTGTGTGGCCTCTCCATTCCACAGGGAACACACTTCCCAGAGACTGCAAGGGATGCTGCTGCCCGGCTGCCAACTGAAACCAGCTCTTCCTCAGGTTTTCTGTAGACTCTGGGCTGTGATGGGGAAACTGCAGAGCAAACTCAGACACAGCACTTACAAGTACAGGTAGATTGCATCTCGGAGTCCCCAGTTTATACGCTCCTTCACAATTCTCTGCTAGGGACAAAAGGCGAGTGTTGATGACCTTCCCTCCCACTTGGTTCTGTATACTGGTTTAGGTAAGAAGTGGTCACCTCACCAGTTAGTACCTACAACACACACTCTGGGGCCCCGAATCTTTGGGAGTCCTCTCTAATGAGAGCAAAGACTCCTTGCCTCAAAATTCCCCTTCATCAGATTTCAGTAACCCTGGGTGTTTCCCAAATACACAGCACCGTTTATTTCTGGACATTTCCCAAACAGCGGGTGTCTTTCTGCAGCAGGCCTGACGGACTTATGGAAGAGGGAGTCCAGACTAAAGTGTTCCAGGAGTACAGCCCTGCTCACGTGGATGCCGTCTCTGTGGTTGCTACTCTGAGCTCAGACCTGTGTGTCTCTGGAGGAAAAGACAAGGTGAGGTTTCCATTTCTTCCCAAGAAACCAGCTCACTGTAGGCAATGGACGGTGTCCTGAGCGAGTCGGACAGTGCGTTTCTACACTGCAACAGGGCTCCGAGTGAGGCCCAGCTCAGCCACTTCCTATCACTGTAGGCAAGTCTGTTTTCTGAGCTCCGATGTCTTAGTCTGTTACCTGGGTAAACAGTAACACCCGTGTTCTAAGACAGTGTGAGGATTCAGTGAGAACCTCACCCCATGCCAGGCCATCTACATGCTTTTGTAAATGGGGGAGTTACTATTCCACCCATGTCATTCTTAACAGTAGGAATCAGACTATGGAATCAGCAAAAAAATTTCTGGTTGCTTTATGTTTTGCTTTCAAAAATTCACACTGGTATTCACTGCCTTTATATTTTGGTCTTTCCTGTTGCCATCATCTTGGACTTAACTGCTTTCTATCCCTGCATTAAAAGCTGTCTTGTCACTCACTGCTGGCAGCTGCAGCTGCAGTACACTGCTGATTCTTCCTTGAAGGAAACGCTACTAATAATGTCCTTATTCCCAGTAGACTTTCAGAATTATTCAATTTCATTTGCAAACTGTATTTCAAATTTGTCAGATGCATTTACCTTGGATGTCATTGCTTCAAATCAGGATAATTTGAGTATCAATACTTCATTAGTAATGTGATGTCTCTCTTTTGTTTTTCGAGACGGTTTCTCTGTGTGTAGTCCTGGCTGTCCTGGAACTTGAGCTGTAGACCAGGCTGGCCTCGAACTCATAGAGATCCACCTGCCTCTGCTTCCTGAAGACTAGGATTAAAAGCGTGTGCCACCACCACCCAGCAGCAATGTCTTGTCTTGATGTCTATATTATTTTAGATCTAAGAAATTGTCTTTCGTTATGGGGTCCCTTCTCACAGCTGTGAGAAGGCAGCAGGGCAAGGACCAGCTCCTCTGTTGTAAGGACTGGGGAGCTGATAGGACAAGAGTCGCAGCAAGCGGCTGGAGCCGTGAAGTACTTGCTCCTCTCTCTGTAGCAGACACTCAGCAAGGAAAGTGTCTGCTCAGGAGCCAGCGTGGTGCTGCCACCTGTAACCCCATGTCTCTGCAGACTGCTGTGGCCTATAATTGGAAAACTGGACACGTGGTGAAAAGGTTCAGAGGGCATGAGCGGGAAATCACTAAGGTAACCGTCAAATGATTATTCTGAAGGGAACTAAGGAGTGAATAAAGACTCTAATAGCCGTAGCTGTTAAAGGGCTTGTACATTTAGTCTAAAGGAGAAATGCGAAGGCCTCCTCTGATGCCAGAAGAGCAGAATGAATAATTTGAAATATGAAATTAGCCAAATACCTAGCAGAGGCATAGTAAAAACTTGCCACAGTACACATAGAGTAGAATATCAGTCAGTCTTTTCTTCCCCCAGGACAGGGTTTGTCTGTAACCCTGGCTTTCCTGGAACTTGATCTGTAGACCGGGCTAACGTCAAACTCACAGAGGTCTGCCTGCCTCTGCCTCCCTGGTGCTGGGATTAAAGATGTGCACCACCACCGAGCTTACTCAGTCTTCAAAAGGAACAAATGAGGCTGGAGAGATGACTCAGCAGTTAAGAGCACTAGCTGCTGGTCCAGAAGTAGGTTCAATTCCCAGCACCCACGTAGTAACTCAGCTTCCATGGGATACAACATTCTCTTGGCTTCCAAGGGCACTAGGCTCTAAGTGGTGCACACGTGAAGCAAAGACATCCATACATGTAAAATAGTAATAATAAAATAATTTAAGGGAGCTTGAGAGATGGCTCAGTGCTTAAGAGCACTGATTGCTCTTCCAGAGGACCCAGATTCAATTCTCAGCACCTACATGGCAGGTCACAATTGTCTGTGATTCCATTTCCAAGGGACCTGACACCCATGGCAGAATACCCAATGTACATTAAATAAAAATAAATTTAAAAAAAAATGTTTTAGAGGAATGAAATTCTGGGATTGGGTATGTAGCTCAGTAAAGCCTAGCATGGTGAAGCCCTGGATTGGATCCAGGACTGAAAAGGAAAGGTGGCACTCTGACATGTGTTACTTACACAGTGGCAGGTACTGGAAGCTATTTAGTGAAAGAAGCCAGGCAAAAGCAGTGTGGCGTAATGGACATGAGGCTGTGAGACAGTGGTGAGCAGCAGGAGTTACAGAGAATGGTGGGGCTGCACTGTAAAGCCATGGAAGTTGTGTCATTGGAGATTGTTGGTGTTGCACAACAGTGTGAATATATTTGCTGCCGCTGAGCTGTAAGCTTGAAATGGTCATTTCTGTAACACATACGTGCACACACACATACAGATAATTAAAAATAAATCTTTTCTTTTTCTTAAGAGAAACAAATTACTCTGGTCTACATAGTGAGTTCCAGGACAGTCAGAGCTACACAGAGAAACCTTGTTTAGAAAAAACAAACCAGAACAATACAAAACAAAAACAAACAGAAAAGAAAGAAAGAAAGAAAGAAAGAAAGAAAGAAAGAAAGAAAGAAAGAAAGAAAGAAAGAAAGATAAAAAAAATGTGTATGTGGGGAGGATTTTACAAAGCCATCTGCTGTTTTGAAGTCCTGTCTAGCATGTACCCCTGAGCTGTTTCTGTTTTTATTTGTTCTCCAAGCAGATAGCCTGTATTCCCAAATCAAACCAGTTTTTCAGCGCCTCTCGAGACAAGAGCATCCTGATGTGGGACCTGGAGGGCTCCTCCCAGCCCAGGCAGGAGCTGTCTGGCCATGCCATGGTGGTCACTGGCTTGGCTGTGAGTCCAGACTCATCACAGCTGTGCACCGGCTCTCGCGACAACAGCCTGCTTCTGTGGGATGTGGGGACTGGACGGTGTGTGCAGAGAGCGTCTGTCTCCAGGAACCTGGTACCTGTAGGACAAGATGGTGGAAGGAGTGTGGCATGAGGGAAGCGAGCTGGGGCTGCAGCTCCTAGCAGATAGTGTGTGTGTACCAAGGCCTAGGGGGCTCGGGTTCAGTTGAGAGGTGGTGACTAGGAGTAAAGAGGGGAGGAAGAAGGAGAAAAGAGAGTGGTACCCTCCTTCGTTTCTTCCAGCATACAGTTAGTATAATTTGGGTGGGCACTGCTTGGAATAGAAGTAGAACCAAGTACCTTATGTGTACAGAATGTGACACCAGGTGGCTGCTTGCCCCTTTGAATGTGTAGCATCATGCAGAGAAACCAGTGTGCCCTTTGCTCGACACAGCTCACTGTGTGGCAGTGAGTGCTGTAGACTCGCACAGCCTTGGCCCTGTCTCAGCTGCCTTGCACACTTGTGTTTGTATGGGTTTTTTCTTTTCCCCATGCTGGGGGTTGAACCCTAAGCCTTGTACATGCTAAGCAAACACGCTAACCTGTACTCCCAGCCCTGCCGTCAAACCACAGGTCTGTCACTTATTATTGTGAGTGCTATATTGTGCTATTTAAGCCTAGATTCTAAATATCTCCATTTATAAAATGGGAGTTATGTCACTAGGCAAGATTCTTTGGGTGACTGAATGGGCTAAAATATAGAATAAAGGCACCTGTCATTGTGCTTGATGCATGGGAGACGTTTCTCAGAGTCTAGTCATCTGCTGTGCTAGGGCTGATTGACATCGGCTGCAGATGGTGGGATGTGCTTCCTAATGCCATCCACATTTGTCAGGACACTGCTCTGAGAAAAGGACAATTCTGCTACTCTGGGTTGTTTGGAAACCTGTTCATGCCCGTCCAGTCAGAGCTGCAAGGTCAGGGTTACTCACTCTTAGGAACCCCTGAGGTGTTACAGAAGAGTTCAGGGGACTCCTCGCTGCCAGCTGGAGTTCAGGTCACCACGGCTAACCACAAAGCCTGCCCGATGGTAGCTTTGCCCCTTAGCACTGAGGAGATAGAGGTGGTGGATAACCCTGCTAACCCCGGCTCAATAGCACAGAATCCTTGAGAGGGGATGGGAGGTGGAATGACTTGATGTGGACACTTGCCGATCTTTTTCTCCAGGTCACTCACCTGTGCTGGGTCCCCAGAGAGCCATATGTACTGCAGTCCTCTGAGGATAAGACCATCAGGTGGGCTACTGAGCCGCTGTGCAGGTGTTTCTGGTGAAGGTCTGTGGCACCTGTGCTTACATGATTCTGTCTCCATTCTGCTTCTTCATGAGGGCTGGCTTCCCTTCACTCCTATCTGCCACTGGGACTCTGACCTGGAGCTTATGGGAACACAGTGGATGGGCAAGGTTAGGTCAGGCTAAGGTCCTACTCGGAGCAGTTTGAAGCAGCTGACCTCGCTAGTTCCAGTGTGTGGCTTGTTCAGATCAGCCTCGACCCCACCTGCTCCCTGGTCCTGCTGTCATGCCCAGCATGATTCTTGGGATTTCCAGGCACCTAGCCAGAGCCTTCCTGGGAAAGAAGGGTCAGAATCTATATCAGGGGGTGGGGATCAGATTAAGTCAGGAGTTTACAAACTGGGAGTATGCCTCAAAATTCCGTCTCTCCAAAAAGACTTTTACTCTAAAATAGGAGGAATGAGATAGGGAGGAAACAATGAGATGAGAGGCTACGCAAAGCTCTCCCCTGGACTCCAAGGCCACCGCCAGCAAGGGCAGCCTCAGCCCGGATCCCGTTCTGAAGCGGTGACGATACTCTCTAGTCGGATCCTTTAGCGGTGGGTTCAGGAGGCCGAGGAGTCTGGCAGCCTGGACTGTATGTTAGACCTGTTTCAAAACAGCCACAAAGGATCTTTTCAAAAATTCCAAAAATAGCCTTTAGTCCATTAAAAGCAGCGTCCTAAAAGATCAAATGAACTTGTACAATTAAGATGTGTGTTCTAGCCAGGTTGTGTTGGCACATGCCTTTAATCTCAGCATTCGGGAGGCAGAGGCAGGCAGATCTCTGAGTTCCAGGCAAGCCTAGTCTACAGATGAGTCCAGGACATCCAGGATTACACAGGGAAATCCTGTCTCTAAAACAAACAGTGTGTGCTCTAAAGTCTCCGTGTAAAGGTGTACGATGGCTCAGCAGATAGAGGCACCTGCTGCCAAGCCTGACGGCCTTAGTGCAGTCCTTGGGACCCACACACATTGCTGTGGTATGTACACCCGCTCCCCCTAAAAAGTGATTTTTTAAAAAATAAAAGCCCATATGACTTGATTTCAAAACAGGAAGAATCAATATGGCATTGATTTGGTTACTTTCTGTCAGCTTTAGAGTTTGTCAGATTGTGACATTCTGTTCTGACTGGCGACAAAGAGGCAAGCTTTTCCTGTTAGTGAGTTCACAGGTGTGTTTTTGTCCCATTTACTACAAGGTCGCTTTCTGCTTCTAATTCCTTTCAGATTGTGGGATAGTCGGAGGCTTCAGGTGGCTCATGTGTTTCCCACAAAGCAGCACATTCAGACCCACTGTGAAGTCAGTGTGGATGGACACACGTGTATCTCTTGCAGCAGCGGCTTTGGGGGTGAAGGCTGTGAAGCCACGGTAAGAGCCCATATTGATGAGCAGGCTGCTTTGGTCTCGCTCCCCTCCCTGGGCTCTGTGACAGCACTGGCCTGCTCCAAGTGCAGACTGTCAGTCACCCTGTGCATTCCAGAGGCTTCCTTTAAGAAGCATCTGTTAGCTGGGCAGTAGTGGTGCATGCCTTTAATCCCATCACTTGGGAGGTAGAGAGAGACTGGTGGATCTCCCTGAGTTCGAGACCAGCCTGTTCTGTAGAACGAATCCCAGGATAGACTCCAAACCTACAGAGAAACCCTGTCTTGAAAGACAAAAAAAAAAAAAAAAAAACCCAACAACAATAACCCCCCCACACACAAAAGCACAGGCGCACACACATACACTATCTGTTAACCTGGGTATGTCTGAATTGGTAATAGACAAGAGGAACAGGATAGGGGTTAAGTAGAGAAAGGTGAAGGGCTCAACAGAGCAGCCTGCTGATGTCCTTGCTCCTAGTGGAGCCTACATAGGTAGGACATGCTCTTTGTATTTGTGGCTATGCTAACAGAAGCTCAGCTCATTCAGGGAACTGTGGAGCTCCACAATTGGTTTAGGGCCCACCACACCCTTATTCAGCTGTACACCCTTCTTGCTGATACACTCTTCAGGTCCCTCCAAAGTTCCTAGATTCATAATTGTGGGTTATCAGTTAAAAGAAGTATCTAGAATTATCTATTCCAAATGAGGGAGTTGTAGTTCTGAGTTTTTGGCTATGTACGCCATGTCAGGTGTTGAACTAAGCATGGTTAATTTCATTTAATCCCTAAGACAAGCTTGTGAGTTAGGTGCTGTTTCAATACCTAATTTACAGTTAAGGAACAGAGGCATGACAAGTTGGAGTTTCCTACTCAGGACATACTCTTAGAAGGGTAGATTAGGATGCTGCTGTCCACGCTGGAGGATAACAGGATCTCCTGTGACCCCACTGTTTTCCCCCACCGTTCAGTTTTCTCTCATCTTTGAATGGTGCCTTCCAGGTGTGGTGTGATGTGTATCAGTACAACTGGGACTGACCGGGCTGTTGCTTCCTTTGTCAGAGGCACTAGGTACCTTACTGTATGGTCTCCATGGGACCCAAGATGCCAGGAGACAGCTCTCTGAGTTGTCATGGAGAACAAGACACCCCATACTGTTCCCTCACTCCACAGCACTGTGAGCTCTACTCCCCTAGCCATGGAGAAGGCGCACCCTTCCTCCACAGCCACAGCTAGTGTTGTCTGAAACATGGTTGTTGCTACGATAGTTGCTGGGTGGGTGGTGGTTGGGTGTGGGGGATGAGGTAAGGGCTCCGCCTGGCTTTCTGAATTCACGACTGGAAGGGAGCAGTGGGTCATGGGGAATGGAAAGATGAATATTAGTGACACATGAGAATCTGTGTGTATGAACTATCTGGTGTCATTACTTTGCAGTTGTGGGACCTAAGGCAGACAAGAGACAGAATGTGTGAGTATAAGGGGCACTTCCAGACAGTTGCATCCTGTGTCTTTCTACCAAAATCCATGGCCTTGATGCCTATGATTGCTACCTCAGCACATGACTCCACAGTGAAGATTTGGAACCAAGATACTGGAGGTAAGCAGTCTTCTCTCCGTGCTTTTCAAAAGCTAAGTGCAGCCTGGAGACACTTCCCGTTGCTCACTGTATTGAAAGCCACCTGTGTCCTGACACTGTATGGTCTCCTTGTAGTTAAGAGGTGAGACACCAAAGTGTCCACATCTTCTGTTCAACGTCTGTCACTAAGCCAGCACCATGCTTCCCACATGCCATAATATACAGCTATTCCTGAGACCTCAGAGAGTACATGTTTGGCTCTTACACTTTTTCTGTCTGAAGTTCCTCATCAGATTTTAACTTGTGATGCTCAGAATGCCTGGAAAGGAGAAAGGAACGCTATTTGAGTTCTTGTTTCAGGTGTGCAGTTAGAACCTTAGCTCTTGTTGGGACTGTGATGAAATGAGAACAGACTCAGAAAGGCTCCACTTGCTGGGACTCTGAGCTCATAGTACAGTCAAGGCCTCTCAGCATCACAGAAGACCATGGCTTCCCAGAGTCCTCTATGAGCAGAGACCTAGAATTTTGTGAGCCGTGGTTTAAACCTTTGATACCTGACGCCTCTGACATGCATTCAACCATAGTGGGCTGTACCCCAGGGAGACTCCCTAGTGCTGGGAATAAGTGTTGGATTTTCTTCCACAGGTCTGGTTTCCCAGCACTGCTGTTTTACTCTGGATTTTACTCTGGACATAAGATTTGGCTAGAGAGAGAAACAGTGTTAATTTAGAGAATTTCAAAAGCTACCCATAGTCACTCATTTCCCCTTAGGGAGTGAGAACCACCAGAGGAAAGAGGTGGGCCAATCTAATACCTTTCTGTAAACAGCTGTGGCCATAAGCCAACCCTCTATAGTGAAGACAGGCCTGCCATCCCCTCACCTGGAGCTGGACTCCCCACCTGCCCAGGTATAACATTTGTGGGTAAGGAGAAGTGGATATTTCATATGTCTGACAACAAGCTCGAAGTGGGGCGTGTTGACCTGAACAGTTGGCTCACTGCCCTGCCTGCTGCGCCCCTGGCATTCCTAGAAAAGTTGTCTCGGAGGTGCAGGTGGAAGGATGGCCCAGGAAAAAGCAAAGCCCAAGCCTGAGCCGTACCACACCCTCTCCCTATCATGAAGAGAACCGGCAGCCCAGATCAGTGTCTCTGTCTGCTTCCCTTGATTTAGCCTGTCCTGTTCTACCCTTTTTAAATATGGCCCTAGTTGTCTGAAATACTGCGTGGTACCCTACATCCTGTTGACCTGGTACAATTCTCTTCAGCTGAAGTGATGGAGGTGACCCAGAGTCTTTCCAGGCAGGTAGAACCCCCTCATGGCATCGATGGTACAGGACATGTTCTGTTTCTTGTTCCCATGGTATAGTCCCACACTGTATAATGATGTCTCCGTGACTAACAGACCACATCCAGTAGTTTAGAGTGCAGTAGTTATCTGTACTGTCTCCATGTATATAAGTGCACTCCATGACGTCATAGTGACAACCCTGCCTACTGACCACATCTCACAGATGTTTCCATCACGGAGCACATGACGGGTTCTCCTTCTTTTCCAGCCTGCCTGTTCACCTTGTCTCTGGATGGATCAGGACCCTTGACCTCCCTGGCTGTTGGGGACATCACCTCCTTATTATGTGCGAGTTTCTACAGAGGAGTTCACTTACTCAGAGTGGACTGCAGCCGAGAGCTGGCACTGCAGGAAGTGGCAGCCTTCTAAGGCCAAGACACTGACTAGACAATATCAGACCACAGCCCCTCCTTTCTCTGTGGCTTTGTGTTTTTCCACATGCTCTTGGGGAGTGGGGTACAAGTCTGGTGTTCTTTTCTTAGGGTCACTTAGAAGGCATATCCGGGTTAGATGTTGGTTTAAGTCCAGTGATTACAAAGTCAGGGTGTGGCCCAGATTGGTCTTGAACTCATAGAAACCTTCTTGCCTCAGTCTCCTGACTGTTGGCATTAAAGGTGTGAGACTGCACACCCAAGAAAATTCAGGTCTAGAAATATGACTCAATATAAAGTTCTTAATCTCAAGGAAATCCAAATGGAATTTTTATCCAAATGTGAGCTTTTGGGACTACTCTTCAAAAAAAATGTACTTATTTCTCAAAATGATGGCTGGGGCCTAAGAGTGGCAAGCCCCTGTGAGCACAAAAACGCGGGCTGGAGTCTCCGTGAAGGACAATGTTTCGAGACAAATCAAGTTGGTAATAGAGGAAGTGGATGGCAGACAGTGAGATTAAACTCAGTCACCTCAAAGCCACTTAGGGTAAGAGAGCAAAGGCATCTAACTCCCTGAGCCTGTGCTGCCCAGGGGCACGCAAACAAGAACAAGGACACTGTCCCAATTACAGGGATTATTAAGCCTGCCCCATATTCCAAAAGGCAGAGGGGATGGGAGACTAAGGCTAAGAAATATGCATCTGTAATTTGAGTATTTTTATTTACGTAAGAAACACTGTACACCTCCATTCTCCCTACCTCCCACCCCTGGGAACGGCCAGAGTCAAAGGAGTCATCTCTGGAACGGAACGTGGGATACAGAGAGATGGATTCAGCTGAGCCCGGCAACTGCGCACCCTTCAGTGAGGAGGGTCCAGGCCATTGTGCAGCTCCCACAAGTCCAGTCCTCAGCCTGGAGCTCAGAAGTCCATTTTGCTTTGGATGAGACCTAAAATAAGGCACCTGAGGCCTGGCCAGAGAATGGCCACCTGTGTAACTGTGGATCATGTCTGTCCATGGTTCAGAGCTGGCTGCCATTTCCTCTCTCCCTCCTGTTGTCCCCAGGGTCAGGGGGTTCCTCACATGTAATACGGTACTCAGGACCATACTTCCCTCACAGGGCTGTTCCTGAGGGCAAGCTGCAAGGGAGTCACGGAGTATCTTGTCTAGACTGAATGCTCCTTCACAATAAACATTTGCCTTCCTTCATCTGTCTTACTTTCTAATCTTTCAGCCTTTCAGTTCGAGAGGGAGTTACTTCATTGTATACCTACAGTAGGCTAAGTAGAGTCTCATTAAATGCCAAATGATGTTCCCAATTCACAGATGGGAAAGCCAAGGACCAGAGACATGCAGCACTTTGACCACAGTTATAAGCATAGGAAGGGGAAAGACAAATTTGAATCTGGGTCTGCCTGACTTGAAGCTGGGCAGTCCTCTGCCCCTTTTTGCCTTTGCTGTTTTAGACATTCATAGACCATGATGTTAGGGGTTTTTTTTTTGAGACTAGTTATTAATCTAGTTCTGGAGATTAAACTTAGGATATCATTCCTGCTATGCCACTGAGCTGTCCCCTAGCCCTGGATTAACTTCTGGCTCTAGTGGTTCCTGGGGGCTGTAGACAGGTCACCCCTTAGGACAAGGAAACTCTAGTGTGTGCTGGATGCATAGTGCTACAGCTGACATTCTTCTGGATGGAGGCAGTAAGAAAGGAACAGGTCGGGCTGGGTCCCCCTGGTGAATTAGAGGACTCCGCACCAATATCATCCCTTCCTGAACTCTGCCTGTGTGCTTGATGCCTGAGGAGCAGAAAGATGAACAAATGTTCACATTTAAAGAGCCTTTTAAAAGTTATTTTAGAGCCGGGCGGCGGTGGCGCACGCCTTTAATCCCAGCACTCGGGAGGCAGAGGCAGGCGGATCTCTGTGAGTTCGAGACCAGCCTGGTCTACAAGAGCTAGTTCCAGGACAGGCTCTAAAGCTGCAGAGAAACTCTGTCTTGAAAAACCAAAAAAAAAAAAAAAAGTTATTTTAGGTCCTAATTCAGATACTCTTGGTGTCTAAGATTCAAGGTGCTGAAGTCATGAACTCTTCGTTTCGGAGGCTACCCTCTACATTCACAAAAGGAATGTTCCAGAGGCTACCCTCTACATTCACAGAAGGGAATGCTCCAGAGGCTACCCACCCTCTACATTCACAGAAGGGAATGCTCCAGAGGCCACCCCCTACATTCACAGAAGGGAATGCTCCAGAGGCTACCCTCTACATTCACAGAAGGGAATGCTCCAGAGGCTACCCACCCTCTACATTCACAGAAGGAATGTTCCAGAGGCTACCCTCTACATTCACAGAAGGGAATGCTCCAGAGGCTACCCACCCTCTATATTCACAGAAGGGAATGCTCCAGAGACCACCCTCTACATTCATAGAAGGGAATGTTCCAGAGGCTACCCTCTACATTCACAGAAGGGAATGTTCCAGAGGCTACCCTCTACATTCACAGAAGGGAATGTTCCAGAGGCTACCCTCTACATTCACAGAAGGGAATGCTCCAGAGGCTACCCACCCTCTACATTCACAGAAGGAATGCTCCAGAGGCTACCCTCTACATTCACAGAAGGGAATGCTCCAGAGGCTACCCACCCTCTACATTCACAGAAGGGAATGCTCCAGAGGCCACCCTCTACATTCACAGAAGGGAATGTTCCAGAGGCTACCCCCTACATTCACAGAAGGGAATGTTCCAAATGGTTAACTTTTTTCTTCCCAGAAAAGTCTGTAAGCCCTTGGAATCTTGTCAATTATAGATTAAAATTTAAACACATTTATATATTAACATTTACCATTAGGATAAACATACACTAAGGAAAATAGGTGGCAATTATTAATGGTCTTCACGTAGCCTAGGGTTAGCAGCAAAGTGCAGGACTCAGGTTACTTGGAGAGTGTAGCCTCTCAGCACTCAGGAGTAGGACCTTGCCCGTTCTGAGTGGTCCTTCAAAGCATTTCATCATAGCACTACAGTCGGCTGTGGTGGTAGGGGCCTGTGTCCCAGCATGTTGGAGGTAGAGCAGGGGTCAGAAGTTCAGGGTCATCCTCACCTACCTCACTGATACAGTGAGTTCAGGCCAAGCTTGCCACCTGCCCACAGGACCCCCCAATTACAAAGATTGCTAGTTGTTTGCCCAAAGTTGGCACATTTTGGCACGGGTTGGCCAGCTAATTCTACATTCCAGCCAGGTGTGCCATGGGGGATACCTTGGAAATTATGGTCATTGCACTCACCAATCAGCTTGAAAGGAATGCGAATGTGTGGGTCAGGATGCCACCTCAGGCCCACTCCCACTACCCCACTAGAGGAGTTTGGGGGTTTGATAAATGCTTCTGCAGCCCAGATGCGGTCAGAAGGGTTGGGCGGGCAGGGCCCTAGGTCACTATGAGTTGAGCTGCTCTGCCTGCCAGCCTGGCTACACTGTTGCAGAAAGAGAAATGAGCATCTACTACATAATTATTTTACTAGGTTTAGTAACCATAAGGAATTTTGAGATGTGTGAGCTTAAATCTCTGACTTTTCATAAGTTGAAAATATTCTAGAAACCAAGACCTAGCAGCAGATGTGTGCAGGACATGGAACTAGTAGGTTGCACTGTTCCAGATAAAGTTGGCTATAGATGGAACGGCGGGGCTGCATCCCGCCACCCAGCTAGCTTTATACCCGAAATAATTACACGGAAACTGTATTCATTTAAACACTGCCTGGCCCATTAGTACTAGCTTCTTATTGGCTAATTCTCATATCTTGCTTAATCCATATTTAGTAATCTGTGTAGCACCACGAGGGGTGGCTTACCAGGAGAGATCTTAACCTATGGCGACTGCCTGAAGCGTCTGCTTTCTCTCTTCCAGAATTCTGTTCTGTCTACTCTGCCTACCTAATTTTCTGTCCTATTAAAGGGCCAAGGCAGTTTCTTTATTAACCAATGAAAGTAACACATAAACAGATGACCCTCCTCCATAATTTCCTCTTTTTCTGTTTAAACAAAAAGGAAGGCTTTAACTTTAACATAGTAAAAGTACATATAACAAAACAGTTATCAAGCAAGAATTACAGTTACAATATTTAGATTTATTTTATCTTTTATCATAACTAAGGAAAGCTATAACTATTTATTCTTCAACTCCATCAAAGACTCCAGAAGGATATAATACTACCTAAGTAAACAAGAAATATGCAACTTTCAAACTCTAGAAATCACAGAGACATCTCGCTGCCTGGACAGTCACCCAAAGTTCCTCTGTACCGTTGGGGCATCCATCTTTGGCCTTCAGGCCCATAGTATCCAGCAGACTTTTCCATGAAGCAGGAAATTCCAAAGACAGTTCAGTCATTTTCTGCTGTGTCCTGCAGAATGTCTCGCAGACTCATGAATCAGGAATCCCAAAGAATCATCTCACCTTTAGGCAAGTTCAGCAGTCCTCTCTCTGTGGGTTTTTTGTGTACAGTTCATGCAACAGTCCAGGCAAGAGCAGTTTCTTGCCCAAATCGCTATCAAACTCCATAAGGAGACTCTTCGATGCCCATCTTCTTCTTAAAGTAGATTGGTGCTGCCAGGAGCAGACGTGTCTCATTGTCATGAAAAGCCCTAAGTTATTATAACATTAAATGCCATATTCTGCAGCCTTTGAAAGATATGAAGAATGTCTATCTAATTGAAATATATCTCTATATATCTACAAAATATAACTAACCAGACTACAAGCTTGACTATTATCAATGATTATCCATTAACCTATATTTTCTAATTATACATTACATTTTTAAATGAACTACATAATCATAATACCTTAATCAATATCAGAAATATATATATATACATATATATATATAAAACAGATTGACCTTAGAATCCATACCAATGCAAATTATTCATATCTATATAATATCCCCCTTTAAATGTAAAAGAACATTTATAAACAATATTTGGGAATATGGGCGCAGTTATTTCTCTCTAAACTGTTTTCTGTTGAATGGGGGTGCTGTTATTTAGGTCTTTTATGGTATAACCTGTCTGTTAGGTTTATCTCAGTCGGCAGTTGAGTGAAGTAATTTTTTTTCGAGACAGGGTTTCCCTGCAGTTTGTAGAGCCTGTCCTGGAACTAGCTCTTGTAGACCAGGCTGGTCTCGAACTCACAGAGATCCGCCTGCCTCTGCCTCCTGAGTGCTGGGATTAAAGGCGTGCGCCACCACCGCCCGGCGTGAAGTAATTTTTTGAAGATGTTTATAGCAACCTTTAAGGAGGGCGTGGTCTATCATACCATATTGGGATAGAAGCAATTTATAGGGTGTCATCCTCTGTGAAAAAGAAGACCCTCTTTTCCAAAGCATCATGTTCTTAGATCCAAATTTTGAAGTCATATTGTTAAGATGTCCATTTTGGTCTAGCCTGGCAGCCCATATAATGAAATGTCTCTCTGTATTTAGTTTCTTTACAGTGAAAAATTTTAAAGAAAACATAATACAATACATAATCCAGACTCTCTGTGAATTTTTTATTTTTATGTGGCTTATTTTTATTTTATTATTTTATTTTATTTTGTTTTTTAAAGACTTTACCCTTTTTTAAAGGCATTAATTTTATTTTCTATATTTTTTCTCTCAAGCCTATGTACATTTATCCAACATTGTGACCCATTTAAAGGTCTTTTATGTATGAATCTGTCCTATTGTGAATCTGTAATTTTTTTTACTGTCGAGAAACATGTTTGATTTGTGCCTTTACATCGCTAAGTGCTTAAGACTCTAAGCTGTGACATTTCTAGGTCAAAAACAGGTACTGTGTGCTTGCCATGCCCAGTCCAACATGGCAGAGCCGCTTGTGACTGAATCAGCTGCAGCTCTGGGCTGCAGAGCGGTGAGCTGTTCTGGATGTTGGCTCCACCTCTCTCCAATTTCAAAATGGAGGATGTACCATTTTCTATATTAGCTCTGGGACCGCCAGGTAGGAGCCACATTCAGCATTTTAACTTTTGAGAATGAGCTTTTTATCTCAATTACAGCCTAATCTGCCAGGCAGACCATTGCACAGTCTCCAAACATCTCTGTGTATGGCGGCTGGAGTCCACCATGCTCTCCCACTTGTGTGGATCCAGCTGTCTGCCCAGGTGCAGGCGGGGAGTGTTGAGCCATTGGCATGGTCTCAGAGCACTCTCCTTCTGATCCTGAGCGGGAACACAAACATCCAGTCCCATAAAAGCCATTGAAATGCTTTAAAGCCAGAGTTTGCATTGGTGGCATAGCCCCAGGAAGCCGCGTTTTAAAATGAGCGGCATTTTTTTTCTGCTGTTATTGTTGAAACAGGAAATCTTTCTATGGCATGTCCTCAGAAAAATTTCTCTGTAGCACATTCTAGCAAACAGCAAAAAGTTGTGTTAAACTCTCTCTCTCTCTTTTTTTTTTAAGCTTCTCAGGTTTTTAAGTGGACTTAGCCCCACGTTGGGCACCAATCTGTAGATGGAGCAGCAGGGCTGCATCCCGCCACCCAGCTAGCTTTATACCCGAAATAATTACACGGAAACTGTATTCATTTAAACACTGCCTGGCCCATTAGTACTAGCTTCTTATTGGCTAATTCTCATATCTTGCTTAATCCATATTTAGTAATCTGTGTAGCACCATGAGGGGTGGCTTACCAGGAGAGATCTTAACCTGTGTCCATCTTGGAGAGGGGAAGCATGGCGTCTGCCTATGGCAACTGCCTGAAGTGTCTGCCTTCTCTCTCCCAGAATTCTGTTCTGTCTATTCCGCCTACCTAATTTTCTGTCCTATTAAAAGGCCAAGGCAGTTTCTTTATTAACCAATGAAAGTAACACATAGACAGATTACTCTCCTCCATCAGTTGGCCAGACCCAGATTAAATTCTGCCCTCCCTTTCCTATGTTTTGTAACTGTGGGCAAATTGCTGCATGTCGCTGGGCCTCAGCTTTCCCACCTGTGAAATGGGAACATCATTGGTGACTTTAGTTTGACCCTCATAGCCCTCTACACTGACAGGAGGAGAAGCTACACTGTAGGAATGAGGTCGTATGAATGACATCACTGTGGGCCTCAGCTCAACACAGCTTGGTGTCAGTCCACAATCCATGACTCTTGCTTTAAGACTATATTTGGGGTGTTTGTGATGCTGCGAGAGATGCAGGTGAAGCAAGCATGGACTGGCCAGGCTGCTTTTTCTGGGCATGCTTGTGACATTGACACCATCCTCGCTATTGGGCAGGAGTCTCTGTGCATGGAATTGGGACTCATATGACATTGCTTCTGGAACGTCCTCATAACAGGTCTGTGGGTGCAGATGATTGTGTCTATGCTGAGGGAAATGGCCAAATACATGTTGGCTTGGGAGAGAAAAGGAAAAGGAAAAGTCCTTAAAAAAAAGAAAGAGAATAGTTGGGTGTGGTGGCACACACCTTTAACCCCAGCACTTGGGAGGCAGAGGCAGAGAGATCTCTGTGAGTTCAAGGACAACCAGGCTATAGAATGAGTGCCAGGATAGCCAAAGATACACCGACATCTAGTCTCAAAAAATCAAAAATTAAAAATAAAAGAAATAGAGTTTAAAATAAAGCCATGTAAAGATAGAAAATACACAGAAAATATGAATACTGTAGGTTATTGTGTTGTCTTTGAATGGTTTGATGGCTGAGGAAGCAGCAGCAGCTGCTGAAAGACATTTGCTGCTGGATTAATACAACATTGTTTTGAAAATGCTTTGACTTTAAAATTTAAATAAAAAGATATGTTACTTTGGAGAAGAGGTTTTGTTTTTGTTTCCACAGGAAATAAGAGGCTGTGGATTCATTCTGGGTTAAGGAAAATCAGGTTTGATCAAGGAAGACCCCCTGAAGAATCTCTGATAGGAGTGGATGGCCCAGATGATCCAATATTTCAGAGGACCTCTGTTGGTGTTTCCTCTGAGTTCTACATACAGAAAAGTTTCAAGACTGCTGGCTGAGATGATCAAACCTCATAGAATACTCCAGTCAGGACTTGACCATAATTCTAAATTTTCTTTAGGTCCCCATAAGATTATCAGCTTCTGACTTTTTGGGACCCTAGTCCATTTGGATGCACATCTTCCTAGGCCTGGATGGAGGGTGGAGGGCCTTGGACTTCCCAAAGGGCAGGGTACCCTGCCCTCTCTTAAGGAGGGAGGGGGAGAAGAGGGTGAATAGGGGAGAAGAAGGGAATGGGAGGAGGGGAGGAAGTGTAAATTTTTGAATGGAAAAATAAAAAAAAGTAACCATATAAAAAGATTATCAGCTCCCCCAATCAGAAGGAAGTAGCATGGAAAACCACACCTGTATTCCCCAAAAATGGACTATGGATATTTATTTTTGTTTAGAATGTTGGTTACAAGTTGTTATGGATAATAGTCAGAAAAAAAGCTAAACAAAAAAGATTAGTGTTATGGTTTTGGTCCCTGTTCCTTTAAGAGACAAGCCACACCCATTCCCTCCCCATCGGCTGAGGCAGGCTGATCTTCAGCTTCCGGCCTGAGCTTGCTCTCTTTTCCATCTTCCTCTTGGAGAGGCAGCTTCACTTCTGCCTCTCTTTCCCCTTCTCTGTTTCTCTCTCTCTCTGTTTCTCTCTCTCTCTGTTTCTCTCTCTCTCTGTTTCTCTCTCTCTCTGTTTCTCTCTCTCTCTCTCTGTTTCTCTCTCTCTCTCTCTCTCTCTCTCTCTCTCTCTCTCTCTCTCTCTCTCTCTCTCCCTCTCTCCTTCTTTCCTTTAATAAAGCTTTATGTCTATTTTCTGTGTCTGTGCCGTTAACCCGCCGCTCTGGTCACACGTGTCCCGTGAGTCTCCACGCAGCTACGCACAGCTGCCCAGCTAATATCTTTTTAAGAACAAAATTGGTGCCATGTGACCCTTGAACCAGGTTGCTTTTCCACTCTCGCCACCGGCTTCTGGGCTCACTCGGTGAGTGTTCCCCCCCGCCGCCCCCACAGTTGCTTCCTTTGCCAGGGTCCTGTGGATTGGTCCCAGAGGCCAGTCTGCCAGCGTGTTAGCACTGCACACTTTCCATGCGGTGCATTCGACTGAGGACCGGGTCCTCAGTTTTATCTTTTTTTTTTACTTTTTTCTTCTCTCAACGGTTAACCGCTGCTCGGAGCGGCCCCCTCTGGCCTCTGGGTTCTGGGTCGCCAGAATCCAGCTAGGTCATAGCACTCAGGTCACAGGACCTGGGTGTTCACACGGCTCTGCATCCTGCCTATATTTCTTTCAGAAGACGTTCTGATATAGGCCTGGGTGCTTTCCACGGGTTTTCATGATTTTGGCTCTGGATAGCAACCGGCTCTCCGGCTTTTAAACTTCCAGCCGGCTTTTTTAATTCCAGCCGTGGCGTGATGCAGTTTTTTTTTCCTGTTTCAGCCTTTTGCCCCTCCCCTCTGCGGCTTCTGTTATGTCATGGCGGCTCAGCAACAGAGCAGATCATGCCTTTAGGTCCCTCTCATTAAACTTAAAGTCCTTACAGCTCAAAAATTGTAACTTTTTTCCTGCAACACATGGCTGCCGCCATCTTGGCTGAGGGCCAGGTGGATCAGGTGACTCGTGGCCATCTTGGCCGAGAGCCAAGTCAGGTGACCAAGCTCTCCCAATTTCACCCTGCCTCTTCACCAGATCTTCACTAAAATTTACCTGTTAACTCTGCTACATGTGTTTTGTGCAAATGGTATGTCTCTGATAGGGCCCATCAGAGATGTCCACGTTGCCCAATTCCCGTTCACTCTTTCTATGTATAATAATTGTTCTTTATATCTCATTTCAGACAACAATATCCTGTCTCATATTTTAAACTGGTATGTACTTTTAAGTCTCTTACAAAAATGCCTTAAGCTGTTCTCTACCATTGTCAATTCTGACATTAACCTTCCATTGCCAGCTGTTTCTTTCTGCCTTCTTACAAGTCTGGATCTTACCTGTTAAGAGCCAATATACTACAGTTATATTTAATCCAGCCCTCAACTGTTCAGAGATCTGGGGAATGTGATATTTAAATATTTAATTATTAAAAACTTTTCATAACAAAAAGAAACAGGTTGGCTCCTAGCAGCAGCTCTCTGCTCCCTCCAAAGAAGACAGATGTGTACAGAACAACGTCCTGCAGTTTGCTTCGACTGCCGAGCGCTGACCATTGGGAAAAACTGCCTTTCATCTAAACTAAAGACCTCTAGACGTGGATGGGATCACTGGAATTGACAGCCTAGCTGCTCAGGTCAAGGTAGGCCTGTCTTCCTACAGATTTCTTAGCCCACAAGGTCTTCTGGAGCCTGGCAGGCCTGCGCTAACCAACAAAGTTCAAGTGCAACCTTCAGCGACTGTGGAGGACCTAAAAAGAGTAGCCCTGGGTGCCAACCAAGTAAGTTCCCTGTCATTTTTTAATCAGTAACTCAAGTAAAACATCCTTCTCAAAGATCTCTGACAGTTTGATAGCTGAGAGGTTTTCCCAGATTACCTCATCAAACAAATTTCAAATCAATTTTATCTCTTATGCTACAGTCATTATATGTCTAAAACTTCTGTTTTCACAAATCCAAGGAGTTCTTGTGAGTTCCAGGGAGCCAAATTAAGGAATCCATCTTAAACAGATCAGATACCCGCTCAATTCCCTGGTCGAAAATTTTTTTTTCCTTAATTTAACTTTGTTCTTTGTTCTGCCAATACCTTAGAGACACCAGAAATTTCCATGCCACAGACACCGGTCAGAAGCAAAGAGACCAGCTATGCCAGGATGTGACCATTACCCAGCCTTCTCTCGGGTTCCCCCCACCAAAGACGACACCCACAATCAGCAGGAAGCAGTTTTGAGAATTCGCCGCCCCAATTCCTTCAAACTGTGGTGTCTAATCTGCTTTTTATTATAAGGAAGACCTGGGAATGTTATGGTTTTGGTCCCTGTCCCTTTAAGAGACAAGCCACGCCCATTCCCCCCCATCCGCTGAGGCAGGCTGATCTTCAGCTTCCGGCCTGAGCTCACTCTTCCATCTTCCTCTCAGAGAGGCAGCTTCGCTTCTGCCTCTCTCCCCACTTCTCTGTTCCCCCCCTTCTCTCCCTCTCTCCTTCTCTCCTTTAATAAAGCCTTATGTCTATTTTTTTTTTTTTTTTTTTTTTTTTTTTTTTTTTTGTTTTTCGAGACAGGGTTTCTCTGCAGCTTTTTTAGAGCCTGTCCTGGAACTAGCTCTTGTAGACCAGGCTGGCCTTGAACTCACAGAGATCCGCCTGCCTCTGCCTCCCGAGTGCTGGGATTAAAGGCGTGTGCCACCACTGCCCGGCTTTTATGTCTATTTTCTGTGTTTGTGCCATTAACCGGCCGCTGCACCTCCTGTTCACCCGCGGCTCTGGTCACACGCTCTGGTCACACGTGTTCCGCGAGTCTCCGCGCAGCTACGCGCAGCTGCCCAGCTACTATTTTTTTAAGAACAAAAATTAGATTCAAAGTTCTTGTTTTGAAAAAAAGGGGGGGGGGGAGTGCTGTGGGACAATGGCCTTGTACCTTGTCACTTATATTGTATTATTTTGATAAAACACTAATTGGCCAGTAGCCAGGCAGGAAGTAGAGGCAGGGTGACAAGAACAGGAGAATTCTGGGATGAGGAAAGTCAGTCTGCAGTCATCACCCAAATGCAGAGGAAGCAAGATGAGAATGCCTCTCTGATAAAGATACCAAGCCACATGGCTGAATTATTGGCTAATATAAGTTATAAGAGTTAATAAGAAGCCTGAGCTATTAGGCCAATCAGTTTATAATTAGTGTAGACCTCTGTGTGTTTTTTTGGGATTGAATGGCTGTGGGACCAGGCTGGACAGAAACCTCTGTCAACATGTTTGTGCCCACTCTATAATGAGCAGAGAACTTGTTCAGCGATTGTAATTCATGCAGCCCACTTTCATCGACACTGCCAGACACTCCCCCAAAGAACCTGTGCACTCTTCTCTGGAGCACGTAGCAGGAAAATCAGAGTTCCGGTTCTTCACCTTTGCCCACCCTTAGTGCTTCTGAACTCTGCATCCGTCCGTTATAAAAATAGAAGTGCTGATGCTGGAGAATGCACCCAGGCATGAGTTCCAGGGGCCACAAATAGAACTTGGCTGGCCCAGCTGGCTTGGCCATGTGCCCTTGTCCCTAAGACAGAGGTCAGAATTTCACACTAAAGCCTGATGTGCACCTGGTGTTTTACACTCTCACCGTCACAGCCACGTTTGCACCTTCCAAAAAAAAAAGCTCTGATGGCGGGATACTACTCTCTCCGTTCTACAGAAGAGTGGCCCGCCCGTGGTCCGACAGCGTGTGGTAGGCACACATGAGCTCAGTCTTGGATACTTGGGCTGCTTCTTCCTGGCATGGTCTCTGCTTTTAGTGGTTTGTATGGTGGTGGTCAGCCTGAAGGCTGAAGGGGCTGGGGACAGGTAGGAAGTGTTTGTGTCTGTGGAGGTAAGTGACATTAAGTCTAAACATTACACGAGACCACTCAATTCATTCCAATGTTATCTCTTCCAGATCTGGAACATAGCCACCTGTCTATTCTAAGTCCTGCACACAGATGGTTGAAAGTGCAGCCTCACTAGGCAGTGATGGGGCACACCTTTAATCCCAGCACTCGGGAGGCAGAGGCACGTGAGTCTCTGTGAGTTCAAGGCCAGCCTGGTCTACCTGGTGAGCTTCAGGACAGCTGAGACTATGTAGAGATCCTGTCTCAAAAAAAGCTAAAGAAAAATCTTTAAAATATATTGGCCATGGTTTATCTGGGTATGGAATGTAGGTTAGGCTCACATGCTCTCTTCTACCTTGACTAGTTTGCATTTGTAATTCATCAGCTTTCTTTTGTAAACTTTTGTAGGTGACACGTTCAGATATTTACAAGCAAGAGTGCAGAGAGTGGCCCTTCTCCTCGATGTCTCCATTCATCTGGTTCCCTCTGGAGACAGCCAATGTGGACACATTTCTTGCATCTTATTTTATTTACAGGTAAGAAAATACATGGGATTTTTTTAAGGTGTAGCTTTTACAGTGAAAAGATTGACTGGGAGAATAGAATGGAAAATGGGTGGACTTTTTTTTTTTTTTTTTTTGCTTGTAAGTGCACTTCATTCATGCAGTGCCCATAGAGGCCAGAAGGGAATGTTAGATCCCTTGGACAATAGCTGTGAACTGCTGTGTGGGTGCTGGGAACTGAACCCCAGTCTTCTGGAAGAGCAGCCAGTGCTCTTAACTGCTGAGCTACCTCTTAACCTCTTCAGGACCTTTGTTTTGAAGTAAAGCCTTTCAAGCCTGCATGATTTATGATATAAAAAGATGGCAAAGTGGAAGAAAGACTACCAAATGGTACACAGAGGTCAGCACAATGATTTATGAAATATATTTCTACATTTAAAATACAAAGAGACAGAGGGATACACATCTCCAGATGTGTCAATGACTAGCTCTCGATGCAAGATCTGGGATGAGTTTAGTTCTTCCAGGAAGTAGTGTGACTTTGATAGTGGAGCAGTGACTTTATCTGTCCTTGTCTAAATGGAGATGGTGAGAGGGTGTCATCAGGGCCAAGTTATGAAATCCACTGACCCTGGAGAACATGCCTGTCATTGTTCCCAAGTGTTAGCAATTATATTCCTGATTTCATAATTTTTCTGTCCTAGATGTATCTTACAGTAGAAGTTAAGCAGCAGTGATGGGAACAATGAGAGCGGGCATGTGTGGCATGGAGCTGACGTCCTGAGGACCTTAGAGAGCAGCAGTGAACCTGCACGCCCAGGGGCTTCGACGCTGCAGGAGCCCCCTGGGAAAGACGTCCTGCCTGAGATGGGGAGAATTGCAGGCTTCTAGTGAGGGTCGCTGCAGCTTTGGTGGGCAGCTGGGATTGCTCTGCGACAGCCCATAGTCTGCTCAAGGAGTCTGCAGTCCACAGGAAGCACCACTCCTCTTGATGAGCAAACCCTCCCGATGGCGCCACCACCTTCAGCACTGTCACAAGCAAACAGCAAAGACTGGTTTGGGGAAGGAAATGCTATATTTAAAGCATAGCATTCCACCCTTGCCTCCTCACAGTCTAAAATACTCCATTCCCAAATCTTAACTTGTTCCAAAGTCTGTCCCAAAAAGTCTTATTTTGTTCTGGCACCTGCTATAAAGCCCAAAGTCCCATTTACCAGTCTGTGAAATCAAAGTAAGTTCTCTAAATCCAAAACACAGTGTCAGGACTGTAGGGCCCGGGTCTGCCCTTGTCCCTGGGGCTCATCTTGAGGACAGTTTCTGGTCAGACGACTAAGCGTTCTGTTTGTTCCTGTGCTCCCTCTGCCCCACCTGGTGATTAGCTGTAATTTCCCACCTTCCTAGGTGGAAGTCCTTGTGCAGCAGTTAGATATGGTAATTTCCCACCTGCCTAGGCAGAAGTCCTTGTGCTAGATATGGTAATTTCCCACCTGCCTGGGTGGAATTCCTTGGGCGGCAGCGGGGTATATAAGGATTTCCCCAAGGCTAAATAAACGGCATTCGGCTGCTCTCCTTTCGAATGACCCAGGTCTCTTTGTGTGTTTTTTTCAATCTCCAGGCCCTTGCTCGACTCGCGTACGGTACAGTGGCGCGCGAACCGTACCGAGGGGATAACACAGAATCGGGTGTTACACAGGACCATCCTAAGGTAGATATAGTTTTGTTCCCAAAGGTGACATCGACGTAGGCCATCTCTCCCTAGGTTCTGAGTGTCTAACGTAGCAGCCGTATTTCAGGAGGCTTCACGGCTCGGCTGGAGCTCACGCTCTGCACATTCCGTGAGCACCGAGAGAGCACGGGTGTGCCCAACAGTTCAGATCCCCTGTCCTCAGGAGAGGAAGGGAAATGTGAGGCCCTGGGTTCTAGCCTCAGCTCTGACAATTAGTGGCCATATTAGCAGGGATAACCTGGGTCAGCCTGAGGACAGAAAGGGCTAGAAGATACAGCTGCAGCAGTGTTTCCAGTTTCCTTCACCTGACACAGTCTACATGTAAGGTAAAATAATGAGATCAGCAGCCTAAAACCCTATTCTTAATCTCCAAATCCCCTGCTCTGAAAATCAACATTTTTTTTTCATTAAATTTGATGTCAAAACTTCATATATTGGCCAGGCAGTGGTGGCACACAATTTTAATGGTATTCACAGCATACAGAGGGGAATCCCACATCACATGTTAGTCATTCATTGTCTATCTCTGTGTGTAACAGTAAACCTTTAAAATTTTTAGGAGACCACTAGCTTCTACCAATTCAAAGCCTGAGAAACATCATCAGATAACGTCTGAACCGATAGCAGATTCTTTTCCTGTTCTGCTTGAGCCACCTCTCCATGGGCTCACCAGTGTAGTCAGTAAATTTTTGCTTTGGGACTTTCTCCTTGTCTGTGACTAATAAAAGTTTATTAGGGGATGGAGAGATGGCTCATAGCCTGAGGACCTGGGTTCTGTTGCCAGCACCCACACAGTGGCTCATAAGCACCTGTACCTCTTCTGGTTCCCATGGACTCCTGCATGCATGTGGTACACATAAACTCACACAGGTAAACATATACACACTTATGTAATAAAACCACTTTAAAAGAAGGCTTCCATGGCAGGACATGCCATTCAGGACAACCGGAGTCTGCACCCCTGAGCTATGGTCACCGATACTTGGCTCAGAGCAAACTATCTCTCACTCTTTCATAGTGACATTGCGCCTTGTATCATCAGGTTCTAATGTGAGGATGACCCACTCTCTCTAGGACGTCACCAAGGTCAGTGTCAAGTTCTGTCATGGGATGTCCACCGGGTGCTGGTCCACTCTGAGCTGGCGGTGGATGTTCTCGCCTGTGTCTCCTGCCTTTCTTCATGTTTCCTGGGGAGAAATGACCGTATGTCTCTTCACCCAGTGTGCCGGGCTTGTTTTATGTCAACTTGACTCAAGCTAGAATCATTGCAGAGAAAACACCTCCATGAGCAGGTTACCCTGCAATGGCATTTTCTTAATTAGTGATTGATGGGGGAGGGACCAGCCCATTGTGTGTGCTGCTCTCTTTGGGCTGGTGGTCCTGAGTTCCTTAAGAAAGCAGGCTGAGCAAGCCAAGGGAACAAGCCAGTAAGCAGACCCTCCATGGCCTCTGCATCAGCTCAGCCTCCAGGTTCCTGCCCTTGTGAGTCCCTGTCCTGGCTTCCTTCAGTGGTGAGCAGTGCTGTGGAAGTCTAAGTTGAGTAAAGTAAACCCTTTCCTCCCCAAGATGCTTTTAGACACGGTGTTTCATCACAGCAGTAGTAACCCTAAATAGGACACCTCAGATATGACACCAACGACTGACTAGAGAGAAGTGGTTCCACTCGAGGCTTCCTTGGTGAACCAGTGCGTTTATTAGGGTTACTCACAGACTTCGGCTTGTCTTAGAGTAACCATGACTCCTCTGGCACTTGCTAGTAATGATACTTGAAGATTGTGGGTTCTTTTTAACAAATTTATACAGAACAATTCATCTCCAATAAAAACATTATTTATGATGTTTTATCCTCTTGCCTACTTCCTTCTGAGATAGCCAGTCTCTCCTTAGGTCTGGTCCCCTACCTTGGCTGTGTCCCACCAGGTCTTATGAACCTTAGCTCACAGGTCCCAAGGTACTGCTTAGGCCAGGTACTTTTCCAGCTGGCTGGCCTGGGCCCCCCAAGCACAAACTAAATTAATTTAACTCTCAAATTCCTGAGATGCTTTACCCTCTCTTTTGGGTATCTCTCAGATTTAAAACAAAATCCCATTGTTTACAAAGGACTTCTTAGCCTGGCCACCCACAGACATCAAGATGATGGCCTCCTCACAGAACACTTAGTGACCCAGAGAAGGGCCAGGGCATATTTTATTTTCTTCCCTTCTTGCAATGCCCTTGACTGATTTCTTTCCTGCACTACTTGCTTTACCATAAACTCTTTAAAAATTATTTTTTTATATTTATGGGTGTTTTGCTTGCATGTATTTCTGTGCACCATGTGCATGCCTACAGAGGCCGGAAGTTATTGGATCCCCTGAGACTGAGTTACAGACAGTTGTGGGCCACCATGAAAGTACTAGTTATCAAGCCTGGCTCCTTTGGGAGGAGCAACCAGTGCTCTTAACCACTGAGAATTTCTCCAGCCCTGATGCTAAAACATCCGAAGTCCACAGTTTCGCTTTATACAACTCTGGGCTAACCTAAGAGCTGTAATTACTATAGCATTTATTTTTCCATGCAGTATTTGCATATTTAAAATTAAAAGGTTCTGTCAGGCATGATGGCCTGGAACATGTCCATAGTTCTAGCACTTGGGAGGTGGAGACAGGAGGATCACCAGGTGGAGGCTAGCCTTGACACACAGTGAGTTTGAGACCAGCCTAGACTGCCAAGACATCCTGTCTCAAAAATAAAACAACAAAGAGGCTTAAATTAAATTAAAGATTAGATCATTGGTTGGTTAGTTAAGTAATTGATGGCACAGCCATTCAGTGAAACAATAAAGCCATTACAAAAATAAGAACAATTGACCTGGTGAGGACTGTGAGTAAGGGCATCTGAAGCAAGGGATAGGGCAGCCTGCAGAACACACGCATTTGAATAAAAGGAGGAGAAGGAACAGGAATCCAGCTATTTTGCTTATGTACACACAAGACATCTTTGAAAAGAGATACAAAAACATATAGTGTAAGACTATAATTTTGAGTGCGACTAAATGTCTGGGCAAAGAGAGCTTTTACTACAAAAATCAAGCCTTTTGTGTACTGAAACACAGGAATGTCCCTGTCTAAAAATAATGTTAACTGGGCAGTGGCAGTACATGCCTTTAATCCCAGCACTGAGAAGGCAGAGGCAGGAGGGTTTCTGTGAGTTCTAGGACAGCCGTGAGCAAAAGTGGGCTTCTTTGGGAAGATGGTGAGACCATGGGTAGGACGGATTATAGGGCTGGACGCCCAGGCTCCACTTGAACTTCTGCGTGTGCTTCATTTGCGTTTTCCATTATTTACCTGATCGTGTTATAGTGACAATAATGATAGTTCTAACTGAAGCTTACTGAGTGTTTCTGTGTGCCACCTCCTGTATAGCAACATTTCACCTGCAGGCTGAGTAGGTGTGTGTGTGTGTGTGTGTGTGTGTGTGTGTTGCATGTAGCGCCCAGAGCAGGATGTCAGATATTTCTGCTTTATTCCTTTGAGGCAGAACCCTTTATAAAACTGGAAGCTTGCTATTTAGGGTACTCTGGCCAGCAGGCTCCCAGGCCCACCAGTCTCCACTGGTCACCCACTGCAGTGCTGGGGTTACAGGCATACCCAGGTTTTTACACAAGTGTTTGGGATTTGAATTCAGGTTCTCGCAAGTGCTCTTAGCCCCGCCCCCCAGCTGGTAGATTTTTTTTTTCTTCCTCTCCAGTTTCAGGAGAGGAACCCAAGGCTAGAAGTCCTGTCTTCATTTCTAGTATATATTTAGAAGCCACTGAACCTAGATTCCTAGTGAGTCTGATGTCTGACATTGAAGAATTCAGGCACTTCCTGCTTATGCTTACTGAATGGTCATTTAACTGTTTTTGTTTGTTTTGCTTTCCTGCTGGGTTCTCGGTGAAAAGACCCTCGTTTTCAAGGGTGGCAATTTCCCCCTTAACTCAATAACCCGAACCAACAGATGCAATTAGCAAGAGGTTATTTTATTAATTTCACAGGCGTCTGTGGGTGAATCAGCAGGTCTCGCCAACTGATCACCCCGATCCAACTCTTTATTCAGCATTTATAAGTTTACAGGTTACATGGTGGGGGGGGGGCGCTTAGTAACAGTAATTCTATTGGTAGGGGCTTGGGTCATCTTGGGGACAGTCCCATTTGTCTGTTCCCAGGTTTTTTTTTAAGGTATACTCTATCAATTTGACAGCAGTGATAAGTAAGCCTGGGAGCTTAGTCTGGTCAGCTAATCTTTTGACCAGATGTAACCCATAAAATACCCTGCTGTGGCGCCAGTTGTCCATAACGGAGACAGTATCTGACCCAAAGGTCACCTATCTCTGTCTCCTAAAGGTTAGCTCAGTTCACGTCTGTCATTTATCGGGACTGGCCAGGACACCATTTTCAATTTATAGGGGGGAGTCTTGTAAATGAAACAGCCAGTCGTAAAATAATCTAAGCTTCACAAACATCTGAGAAAACAGCTTCCTGTGAGTGAATGATCCTTGATCTGCTGGAAAAGCTGCTGATGGTCTGTTCTCACTCTCCCAGACTTGCAACTATATATATATTCCTCATTTTTGGAATCCATATTTATTTATTTCTTGGACTCTTCACTCAGTATTTTGTTCTCTAAGAGCTCTTGGTGTGCCTTCATTGCAGGGCCTCAGAGTAGCCATGTATCTGGCTACTTCCCTGAAGTCAGGACAGGTCAGCCGGGAGTAAGGGGAAGGCTGGAGCTCCTCCCGTTGCAGGACAGAAGTTTGCAAGGATGAGTGAACTTCCTCCTCAGCTCAGAGAGAGCAAAGGTGACTCATAAAAGCAAGCATTCAGGTCTCTAGTATGTGTAGATGCCCAAAGTCACCCGAGGAGGGAACCAGCCAGGGAGTGGATCAAGAGCTGGGAGACCATGTAAATGAGGCTGACCCCAGTGACCTGGAAGAAGAACCAAAACACCTGCCGGGAACTGTGTTGAGAGAGGAGAAGGAGCTGAAGCTGGCGAGGAGTAGGAGAGGGTCTACCAGGTAAGGGGTGGGAGAGGGTGGAGCAGGTAGCATTGCTTGGTGTGAACTCTGACCTGGGCAGGCTCCTGGGTCAGCTTTCAAGTTCTGTAACCCTGGCTCTGAAGCCCTGGCCAAGCCACTTTACATCCTGAGCGACAGTTTCCTCGTCTATCAGGTGGACATTAACAAAACCATGCTGGCTTCTATACTGACCACCCACTGTGCATGCTAAGGGCAACTCCATCCTCACAGCAGCCTGTAAGCAGGGGTCCTAAGCTTCTTCACTAGAGGGAAGTAGAGTTCAGAGAAGTGAAGTCATTGAGTTCAGCAAGAGTCATGTTTCTAGGCTGGGCTTAGAGAACAGATGACCTCATGAAAATGGAAACAGCTGGAAAAGGCAATTATGTTTTCTAGATGTGTTACCATATTCAGCTCCTAGCAAGGACCAGACCCCGGGAAACCATCAGGTACCATCAGAATGCCAGTTCTCTGTCAGGATGGTGATGACATGGGGGAGGGGTGCCACAGACAAGTTTCTGTTCATAACGACTGCCAGATGGTTTACCGTTGCTGAGTTGTCCAGGTGGGAAGCTAAGGCCCATAAGTCACTGCGTGTCTCCTAGAGACATGGAACTCTGTGCAGTAAGGATCCGAGCACAGTTGCATCCATTTAGAGCTGTGGCCATGGCACTTCAGAAAATGTGGGTCTGATCTAGGATGACAGGGGAGAGCTTCAGGGATAGGAAGACAAGCTTACCAGAATAAAGTTAACATTTTCTTTCTTTCTTTTTTAGTGATTTATTTATTTTCATTTTATGTGCATTGGTGTTTTGCCTGCATGTATGTTTGGGTGAGGGTCTTGAATCCCCTAGAGCTGGAGTAACAGACAGATGTGAGTTGCCATATGGGTACTGGGAACTGAACCTAGGACTTCTAGAAGGGTAGCTAGTACTCTTAACTGCTGAGCCAAAAGTTAACATTAATTTTCAAGTAATAGAATTAAAAACAAAAGTTCTAGCAACAAACCAGATTGATGGTTTTGCCCGCATTGATAACCACTATTGACATGCAGTGTTTCTAGGAGTGGTGGTGCACACCATTAAGCCTAGAACTTGGGAAACAGAAGACGGCAGATCACTGCGAGTTTGAGGCCAGCCTGGTCTACACAGAGAGTTCCAGGCTAGCCAAACAGGACTACAAAGTGAGACCATGCTTGCCTCAAACAAAAAAACAACAAAAAACACTTGGTAGGTTATCTTCTGGGAGATATATTTCCGTCGTGCACATATTTTTCAAAGTAGATTGTTATAATTATCTTATCTCTGATTCTTTAATACTTAATAACATATCATGGACGAACACCAAGATAAAACATAATAAATGTTTTATCATATTGTTTTGAAGACTGCAGAATGTCCCTCTCTTCCATCCATCTTTGTAATAATACAAACCACCTTTCAGAGAACAGGGTCTGTGCATGTGTAGGAAGTGACAGCGGCCAGTGACACTGGCTGCTCAGGAGCTGGAGTTACAGGCAGCTGTGAGTCACTTGATGTGGGTCTGGGAACTGACTTTAAGTCCTCAGCGTCTTCCAGTTTGTGTTCATCCTCTATGCCTGGGCTCTAGCTGAAAGCTTCATTGACAAATGGGATACAGTTTGTGATGCTTGCCTAACATGAACAATGCCATGGTTCAATCTTCAGCACTTTAAGAAAACAACTAAATGCATCATGACTTTTAACTTTCTTTTTCATGAAGGGAAATTGAGTCAAGAGAAGTGAAGTGACCCACTTGGAATTATAGTCCTAAAAAGTAGTGCTCATGAGCCCCAACAACTTGTTCCAGAATCTATAACCTCGCTCCCAGGATGCCTGCCACCTGTCTGGAAATGGTCTTGATTCTGTCTCTGAAGCTATCTTTCATGCCACCTCCACCATTTCTTTCTTTCCTTTTCAAGTTAAGATGCTATAGTTGGTATAGAAAACCAAGACTTCATAATGTCATGTTCATACATGTACTCATTGTACTTGCTGAGATCCATCACCTCACTGCCCTCTCCACCTCTCCTTATCTCTTCTGCTGGTCCCTTCCTCCCGCCAATGTTGTTTATGTCTCACATATACACCTACACGTGTATATGTGTCTCCATTCCACATATGAGAAGAAGCCTGTGACATTTCCTTCTTTCCTCCAGCTACCCTCTCTAGTTACCCGAATAGCCTCCGTCTGTCCATCCATCCATCCATCCATACATACATCCATAATACACACATACATATAATCATACATACATATAGAAAACAGAGGGGCTGGAGAGATGGCTCAGTGGTTAAGAGCACTGATTGTTCTTCCAGAGGTCCTGAGTTCAATTCCCAGCAACCACATGGTGGCTCACAGCCACCTATAATAAGATCTGGTGCCAAATTCTGGCCTGCAGAGACACATACAGGCAGAACATTGTATATATAATAAATAAATATTTTTTTAAAAAAGAAAGAAAACAGATATATTTAAATCTAGATTCTGCATATGAGAGAAAACATACATTTTTCATTTTGATTCTGGCTTATTTTGTTTAATATGATAACCTCTGTAGTGAAAGGAAATGGCGGGCCTGCTTTTTGTCCCGCCTGGCTCCTGCACGGCTAGCTTTATACCCAAAATAACAACACACAAATTGTATTCATTTAAACACTGCCTTGCCCATTAGCTCTAGCCTCTTACTGGCTAACTCTTACATCCTGATTAACCCATTTCTATTAATGTGTGTAGCACCATGAGGTGGTGGCTTACCAGAAGGATTCTAACCTATGTCCATCTTGGTCTGGAGCTTCATGGCAACTGCCTGACTCAGCTTTCTCCCTCCCAGCATTCTGTTCTGTTTACTCCACCTACCTAATTTTCTGTCCTATCAAACGGCCAAGGCAGTTTCTTTATTAGCCAATGAAATTAACACATAGACAGACCCACTACATCAAACCTTCAGTTCCATCTACTTTCCTGCAAATGGTATAATTTCATTCTTTATGGCTGACAAACTCCATTGTGTATATAAAACAATTATTCTAAAAATCCACTAATCTTTTTATATATATATTATTTATTTATTTATTTATTTATTTATTTATTTATTTATTTATTATACAGCTAGCCAGAAGAGGGCACCAGACCTCATTACAGATGGTTGTGAGCCACCATGTGGTTGCTGGGAATTGAACTCAGGACCTTTGGAAGAGCAGGCAATGCTCTTAACCACTGAGCCATCTCTCCAGCCCCTACTAATCTTTTTTTTTTGTTTTTACTGCAGCACTTTTATTTTCTTTACACAATGACATGTTGCTAGGGCCTAATGTTCTCACTGAACAGTAGAAAACCACAATTTGTCATTTCTTAAATTGAGTACAAAAAAACCTTATATAAATTTACAGATGTCAGTGCAAACGTTCCCAACTCAAGGCAAGTAACTAACATCCCACAGCAGTCAGGAGGGAAAACACCAGAACAGAAACTGGGTCCTAAAGCTCGGACTTTCCCACTCTGTTAGACCCTTGCCAGCCTCAAGAAATCCTGGAAGTCAGCAGTCAGTAATACCCTGCACAGATCACTGCAAGGTGCTCACACGTCCACCAGGCTGGGGGATTCTCTTCCACAGCATGCTCTCCCCAGCCACCAAGTGTCCAAGCCACATGACTAAGGACTAAATCAAGAGATGCACAGGGTGTAAACATATGCCAAAGGAACAGTTAACTTAAATATAAGGTCGAAAATTAGCAACAAGTTCTACAGTCCAGTGCTGATATTGGATACAAGCTTCAAGGACAAATTTCTTTTCAAAGGCTTATTCCAGTTTCATGAGGCCAGCATGAAGTGTGTACCTTTGCCAGGGCGAATTGATACTTCAGAATCAGCTCACGCAGCAGATGCCTGGTACCTGCTCAGTCCATCTAGATGCATTCGCAGAGGACAATGGAGGGGCCCGACTCGTCATACTCCTGCTTGCTGATCCACATCTGCTGGAGGTGGACAGTGAGGCCAGAATGGAGCCACCAATCCAGACTGAGTACTTGCGCTCAGGGGGAGCAATGGTCTTAATCTTCATTGTGCTGAGTGCTAGGGCTGTGATCGTCTGCATCCTGTCAGCAATGCCTGGATACATGGTGGTACCACCAGACAACACTGTGTTGGTACACAGGTCCTTGCGGATGTCCACATCATATTTCATGATGGAGTTGAAGGTGGTCTCATGGATGCCACAGGACTCCATGCCCAGGAAGGAAGGCTGGAAGAGCGCCTCTGGACCCCGGAATCACTCAGTGCCGATAGTGATCACCTGCCCATCAGGCAGCTCATAGCTCTTCTCCAAGGAAGAGGACGATGCAGCAGTGGCCATTTCTTGCTCAAAATCCAGGGCAACATAGCACAGCTTCTCCTTAATGTCACGCATGATTTCCTGCTCAGCTGTGGTGGTGAAGCTGTAGCCCCGCTCAGCCAGGATCTTCATGAGGTAGTCTGTCAGGTCCTGGCCAGCCAGGTCCAAATGCAAGATGGCATGGGGAATGGCATAGCCCTTGTAGATGGGTACTGTATGTGTGACCCCGTCACCAGAGTCCATGACAATGCCAGTGGTGCACCCAGATGCATACAGGGACAGCACCGCCTGAATGGCCACATACATGGCTGGGGTGTTGAAGATTTCAAACATTATCTGTGTCTTCTCTCTGTTAGCTTTGGGGTTCAGTGGGACCTCGATCAGAAGCACCAGGTGCTCCTCAGGGGCCACATGCATTCATTGTAGAAGGTGTGATGTCAGACCTGCTCCATGTCATCCCAGTTGGTGACGATTCCGTGTGTGATGGGATACTTCAGGGCCAGGATATTCTCTGGCTCTGGGCCTCGTCACCCACGTAGGAGTCTTTCTGGCCCATGCCCACCATGACGCCCTGGTGTCTGGGGTGCCCGACGATTGATGGAAACATGGCCCTGGGGTCATCGTTGCCAGCAAAGCCAGCTTAGCACGTGCCGGAGCCATCGTCAGTGACGAGTGTGGTGATTTGTTCTTCCATTGCGATCAGTGAAGGTCGGAGACACGCAGTGCAATCCAGCAGTGGAGTGTGAGCAATCCACTAATCCTGATGGGCATCTAGGTGGGGTCCATGTCTGGTCATTGTTCACAGTGCAGCAATGAACAGATATCTCTGTGGATCTGGATCTGTGTTGCTGAACTTACAGACTCTGCTTCTTGCTTTCACTCTGAGCATGTTAAACTCTTGCTTACCCCAGCCCCGTAGCCATCCTGGCCTTTCACTTTCTTACACTGGCAGAATTTACCTCTGGGCTTGGTATGCTCTTCCTCCACATCACCTCTTTGAAGAAAATTTCCATTCCAAACCAATTTTATTTCTTTCTTCCTTTTTCTTTTCTTTTTTTTTTGGGGGGGGGGTTCAAGATAGGGTTTCTCTATAGCTTTGGAGCCTGTCCTGGAACTATCTCTTGTAGGCCAGGCTGGCCTCAAACTCACAGAGATCCTCTTGCCTCTGCCTCCCAAGTGCTGGGATTAAAGGCGTGCGCCACCAATGCCAGGCTCCCAAGCCAGTTTTCTTTTTTGTTCTTTGTAACATTCATTAAAATCATGTATTTTGGGGCTAGAGAGATGGCTCAGTGGTTGAGAGTCCTCTTCTGGCCTACTGGCATACATTTAGACAGAACACTATACATGATAAACAAACAAACAAACAAACAAATAAATAAATACATAAATAAATATTACGTATTCCACTAGGTGTAGTGGTGCATGCCTTTAATCCCAATATTTTGGATCTCTGTGAGTTTGAGGCCAGCCTTGTCTACATAATGAGTTCCAGGAAATCCAGGGCTACATTATGATTACATATATATATATTTATATTTATATTTATATTTATGCATAATAAATATATAATTATAGTTATGTCTAATTATATGTAATTCTTTGTTTCTCGTTGCTCATGAGGCATAGTTTTTGCCTCAGCAGCCTATGAGTGCCATGGTTGATTTTGTTCACCCTTATCTATCATCGCCTACGTAGTTCAGCGCCTGGCACGTGGTAAGCCTTCAGTGTTCAGGAAGGAATGGGCGGCTCACTGCATGAGCTCTCCTAGCTTTGGTTATGGCCATGCCATCTTCCTTATTCCATGTCTTAGCCATGACTGAGGTCTAGACAAAAGCAGGAAGGTAAAAGTAGACACAGGTTTTGCTTCAGGTTCCAAATTGCTAGGATATAGAGCATCATGTCTGTAGTGATGAGTTGCGGGCAGGCCTGCTTTTCGTCCCGCTCAGTTCCCGGCCGCCTGGCTAGCTTATGCCCCAAAATAACAACACACAAATTGTATTCTTTTAAACACTGCCTTGCCCATTAGTTACAGCCTCTTATTGTCTAATTCTCACATCTTGATTAACCCATTTCTAATAATCTGTGTAGCACCATGACGTGGTGTCTTACTGGGAAAGATTCAGCATATCTGACCTGGTGGCTGGCTTCATGGCGACTGTCTCACTGAGGAGAGGCATGGTGATTGACTAACTTCCCTTCTTCCCAGCATTCTGTTCTGTCTACTTCACCCACCTAAGGGCTGGCCTATCAAATGGGCCAAGGCAGTTTCTTTATTAACCAATGAAATCAACTCAAATAGAAGACCCTCCCACATCACATGTCAAATCTCCAGGAAGCTGCACTGCCCTGAAGTCTTCCTTTGCACAGGTCCTGGGTTCCTACCCAGAGAATCTTAAGGGACACAAGGAATCTTAGAGGAAACAGCGCTTTCCACACATCCTACAGGTGGACTAAATGGATGCAGCTTCTTTGTGACTGCAGCACATGGTGGACTGGGAATTCAAAGACACGTGTCAGGCCCCATGTGTGCTCTCTTGCACACACGTGTGTCATCAGGCCCAGTGCGTGCGCTCTCGTGTACACACGTGTCCTCAGGCCCCGTGTGTGCTATCTCACACACTCACGTGTCGTCAGGCCCCATGTGTGCTCTCTTGCACACTCACGTGTCGTCAGGTCCAGTGTGTGCTCTCTCGCGCACACGTGTGTCGTCAGGCCCCATGTGTGCTCTCTTGTGCACACATGTGTTGTCATAACTCGCCAGAACCACTTGTTTCCATGCATAAAGTGAATGTTTCCAAGAAGTTTTCTTGAACGCCCCTCCCCCCCAGCAACTCAACTCTTCAGATCATTTAAATGGTCAACAAAGGCAAGAGATAAAATTCAAACGTTTCCTTTTGAAGGGGGGGAAGCAGGGCCAGAATGCTCCTCTCCCAGGTGGGCAGGACAGCCCATTCTGTCTCTGTCCTGAAGGTTTGCCTATTTTGGTTGTGGCTACCAAAATCAGTAGTTAAAAGACAAGAGGATCAGGTTTTGGCGGACTGGTAGATCTTATAGGACTGTGCAGCAAGTGAAGCACGCGGCAGGAAAGAAATGTGGGCTCACGAGAGAGGAGCCCCAGAAGACCTGCCCTCTGGTGATCTAGAAGACTGTCACACTCTTACCGCTCCAGTCCAGGGATTGCAGGGCGAAAAGAGTCACCCTCTAATCTGTACCTGCTCTACATTCAATTGGTTGCCAGACCCTGTGTGTGTGTGTGTGTGTCCGAGCGCGCGTGCACACGGCTCATTGGGATCTCCCAGGAACCACGCTGGCAGGTCTCTAGCCCTGACTCCAGGCAGGTGTGCTGAAGCTGTAGTCAGGGCCACCTGGCAGCTCCAGGTGCTGATAGCATGCTGTCATGGAAACGGCCTTGGGGTTGGCATGGAGGTGGCAGTTTCCCAAAGCTAGGCGATTCAGTAGAGGGAAAGACGGGAAACACATACCCTTCAAGAGTAGTCTCTCTGATCCCCTCTGCAGTCCACAGAAGCCCAGGTATGAGGAGGAAGGTGAGAACTGGGAAGAAACACAGGACAGATCTGGGGTCTGAGTAAGGGAGTCCTCTCAAGAGTTGCTCACCGGGACCAGTCAGTCAACTGTGAAGAGTTGGCCTCTGGCCCAAAGCTTCCAAAGGAGCAGAAAAGGGGCTGGCATTTGTCCCTAGCGGAGGGGCACACCAGGGAATTCAGAGCCCATCTCTGCTCTAGCCAGGGATTTGAGGTTGCAGTGAAGGAAACCCACCTGGAGCCAAGGCAGCCTGGAGCAAATGCAGGGTGCACCAAAGCCCCAGGGCTGTCCCCTCCACTACCAGTTCATTCTGGTGCTGCTGGTAGGGTGATTTATAGGGTGGCTCGGGCCTTCACCCTGGGTGACGGGCTATGTAACTTCAGACTTAAGTCAGTGACCAGGACTGGATGTCCTTGGACAAAATGCACCTGTGAAATGTGGGTGTAGACAGCTTTTAGCCTCTCAGAGCTTAGGGCTGCAGATGAAGCTCAGGGACAGAGCCCATGGGTATGCTTTCATCTCTCTCTGCTCTACCAGGACATCCTGTGAAGCTCCTGCATTGTGATCTGAGGATGGCTGAGCCACAGGGCCAAGAGCTCACAGCTGAGTGCCCTGTCTGCTGGAACCCCTTCAACAACACGTTCCACACTCCCAAAGTGCTAGACTGCTGTCACTCCTGCTGCGTGGAATGCCTGGTTCACCTCAGCCTGGTAGCTCCAGCCAGGCGCCGCTTGCTCTGCCCACTCTGCCGTCAACCCACCGTGCTGGCTTCAGGACAACCAGTCACTGACTTGCCTACAGACACTGCCATGTTGACCCTGCTCCGCCTAGAACCCCACCACATCATCCTCGAGGGCCACCAGCTCTGTCTCGAGGACCAGCCCAAGCGCCCTTACTTACTGCATGAGCCTCGGGTCTGTACCCTGGACCTTGGCCCGGAGCCTGGGAGCCAGACTGGAACCCCTCAGAACACAGTGCCTGACACCAGACCTGTGCCCATCCCCAGCCACTACTCTCTCAGAGAGTGTACCCGCAACCCTCCCTTCCGGACCTTTGTCTACCTGATGGCTGTCGTCCTCAGTGGTATCCTTCTGCTCATCTTCTCCATCTTTTGGACTAAGCAGTTCTTTTGGGGCATGGGGTGAGCACTCTGTTCCAGCACAAGGAACAGAGCCTTTCTTTGTGGTTGCTGGAATGGGGACAACCGAGGCTCCTTTGATGTTGTCTTCTTTGTAGTATTGCTCATTTGAGCCCAGGAATTCTTTAGGCCATGTGTCTGTTTTGGAGAACAGAGATGGCTAGACAGACCTGAAGGTGAACTGTGGGGTCATGGAGTGTAGAAGGGTTCTGTGGCTCCATGGCCACACAGCAAGTTGTGCCAAAGGGCTGGACAGTGCCAAAGGGCTGGACAGCACGGTCCAGACATCTTTCACTGGAGCTGTGCTGAGCTGTTCATGCGTTGCTGACAATTCTGGAGTGTTTCAATTTGTGGGCCAATGTGTTTGTCTCCTCTTTCAGCTTTCTCTGATTCTTGCCATCATTCCCAGTAAAATTAGCCTGCATTCTTTAATTCATTGGTTTCTTCCTTCCACAGCCATTTATCGGTCAGAGGCTGAGAGAAGATAGACTGTTCCTGGGGTCAGGTGGCCCCCGTTGAAGGGAGGGCGTGCGGGCCAGCTGGTGAGAGCCTGGTGCCCGAGAGGCCTCAGCTGCACCTCAGGCTGAGCAGCCTGGGGCACAGGGGTGACCCTGCCTTCCTCCTTCATATGACAGAACCCAGGAATCAAGAATCTAAAATTTAGCCAGATCAGCTGCTGCTGAACAGACTGCCACACCATGGGTAACTGCTGCTTCTCTAGTTTGAACATGTTCTTCTGGCTCCAGATTTTGAAGCAGTCCCAAAGTGTCTAACACAATCAGGAGACATTTTGTTCTTTTTGATTTATAGAATAAGCTGTCAGAGATCAGAGCTTGAGTCAGTTTTATTTGCTCTAAATATTTTCACAGAAGTATCATTTATTTATAAATTCCATAGGGGTCAAGGTACAAGATACTATAAAATAGTCAATATAAAATTATATTTTGATTTAGTAAATCCAGATAGTTTTCAGCTCAAATGTAGAGGAAAGTCCTCCATTACGAAACACATGTGGCACTGACCCGGCACTGGCGCTGAGGCTCACAATCCCCACTGACTTAATTTCTCTACATACTTATGTTTACCTTTGTGGCAACTTTTAGGCAACTATCTCACCATATTGTCTGAGCTAATTGGGACAGGGACAGAGGAGCAAAGGCCCAAGGAAGAACATTTTCCCTCCTCCAGAGGTCCTGGTCCAAGGAAGCTTCATTGTGATGGAACTGAGGCTAAGGCCAGGGTTAACCATTTTTAGGATGGTGGATCTTCCGAAACTAGTAAGTTTGTTAGAATGAACAATATGTTTAGGATGTTCACTCCTACGCTGCATTAGTTATTAGTTCTAACCTTGGGGTAGTATTAGTCATGTTTATGTCCCTGTGACAGTATTAGAGACAACTTGAAGGGAAGCTGATTTGGGCTCATGGTTTCAGAGGGTACTGAGCACATGGAGGGAGTTTGTTGATGCCTGCCACATCACAGCATACCAGAAGGCAGAGGGCAGCTGGGAACAGAGCTGGGCTAATCGCTTTCAATGACTCCTCATGGGTGGCCTGTTTGCAACAGCCAGGTCCTGAAGGTTTAATGGCACACAGCAGTGCTGGGGACATCTCTGAACAGAATCCTAACTAGCAGTCTCACCCACTTACAGGACATCTAGAAACATGGGAACATCTTTGGGTGTGCTGAGGTTAGGGACATAGACCTGCGACTGCCTGTTCTACATGACAGGATTCTTCACAGTCAGAGTGATTTGTCAGCAGCATGTGTAAGGAACAAAGGGGAAATTGCTGCAGGACACGTGCAGTCCTGGTCTTGTTGTATGCCAACATTCTCCACATAACTAGGAAATCACTTCACACAGTCTCAAATGGTTCCACCACTTAGTAGCTGGATAATTTTGCAGGTCACTGGAGTCGGTTTTGCCCATAAAAAGGGAATATATCTCAGCAATCCTTTTATTTATTGATATCATCTGAGACAGGCTTTCTCTGTGTAGCACTGGCTGTGCTGGAACTCAAGCTGTAGAGCAGGCTGGCCTCGAACTCAGAGATCCACCTGCCCCTGCCTCCTGCCACCACCTGGCCTAGGTTCCACTCTTAAAATGGTTGAAGAAATGGCTACTCCTCCAGATATTTGCTCTGCCTAAGGCTTACATAGTACATTTTCAGCTCAAGTGTTCTCGTGGAACAACCAAAAATTGTTGTCCTAGTCATGCTTAAATCAGAGGAACCAAAACTTGGTGCGGCACAGCAGTCTCATCACTTCATAAACACTGTAGGGAAATTCAAGAAAAGCTGCTCTTCATGGCCCACTATTAAGGGAAAACAAAAGGTTAAGGGTAAGCTCCAAATGAAGGGTAGACCCGAGATGCTTACAGCTATAGAGAAAATACCTTTAGCTGTAACTGGAATCAGATTAAAATATGTTTAGCCAGGCATAGTGGGCATGCCTCTTTAATCCTTGCACTTGGGAGGCAGATGCAGGTTGATCACTGAGTTTGAGGCTAGCCTGGCCTAATTAATACACCAAGTTCTAGGTTGGCCAGGGCTACACGAAGTAAAAAACTTAACAAAACAAAGACCTCAAAACATGTCTTCTTTCTATCACATATCCATAATTTGCAGAGGAGCAGGACACAACAGGAAGCTGACAGAACGCAGTTCTTAATACTGGGGACGCCAGCACAATCCACGCTAACTTTACTGCGGAGCCCAGGCAGAGCTCACAGTAGTGCTCCCCAGGCCAACGACTCTATCCCTGCAATTCACAGACCTTGAGATGCAGAGGCAGGAGCATGAAGTCTGAGGCCAATCTGAGCTACAGAGCAAAGACCCTGTCAAAAAGACCTACACTTTTCCCCCCTTAAAAAACCCACTATAAAATCTGTGAAGATGGTAGAAACTGGACAATTCACACCTGAAATTATATTAGATCTCAAAACTAATGATTAAGATTCATAAAATGATGAACTAGAAAATAATCCTTTGAAAGATATTTTTATGGTAGGATTTTACTCTCAGCAAGTGTATAATAAAAAAACAAGTTTATGTTTGGAACGCCCAAACATAGACTATAGCGATTTCCCCCACCATTTACTGTAACACCAAAGTACCCTTTAATACATAAAGTACACCCTTTAAATAATCAACAGGAAGGAGGCTGTACCACAGACATCACGCTTGTTTTCTAAAAACTCCTTTGAATACGGATACAATAGCCTTAGGAGGCCAAGCTTCAAAGCAAAATGGAAGGTTTTCAGCCACAAGGCGGATGTGTTCAGTTCTGAGTCGTGGATGCAGTCAGCACACCTCGGTGAGTCTTTGCTGCAGTCCACTGCTTGACACCCCATTCTCAGGGGCGAGAGAGGAGCTTACCTCAGGTCCTGCTCACAGGCCTTACTAACTGGGGGTTCAAATACAGTCTGCTATCTTTCCTGCTGGGTCGCATGTAGTATGGAGCACAAACCATGTCACAGAGAGCCATGTTTCAAGCATTACAAACCCAACTGTCAGGCCCGCAGCACATTTCTGTAATGCCGTCACTTGGAAGGCAGAGGCTGGAGGGTCACTTACAGTGTGAAGCCTCCTGACATATACACCAAGTTTCAGGACAGTCAGGGCTAGAGAGACAGACCTGTCTCAAAATGCCAAATAAAAAAACTTTAAATATGAAAGAACAGTCACGGTTCTGAAGCACTGGCAGAGGTGGGAGGCGCATTCAAAAGTGATGAGTCGGAAACAATGTCTACAAAGTTCATGGCAGAACCTGAGACGAGAATTGCATTCTAATCATGAAGGATTTGCCATCACCTAGAGACTGGGCTACTCAGAGTGGGGCTGATGTGAAAATCCAATCCTACACATGGTATTTGGCAGAAAACATGATAAAACACAGCACAATTCTTTCCTCTGAGGAAAATGGCTCCTTGGTGAGAGGACAAGGCCCGAGTCCTTCCATGGTCTTGCCTACTCTGCCATCCAGAGCTTGAAGGTCCTGTCATACGAGCAAGTGGCTATGAGCTGCCCATCAGAAGAAATGTCTAGGCCCATTACTTTGCCCTCATGACCAGCCAAAGTCTTCAATGGGGACCAGCCTGGGTGGGTCCAGATCTTGGCTGTGTTATCATAGGCACCTGTGAGCAAGAAGTCTCCATGGATAGCTGTAGGAGAAATAAAGCAAGCATGAAAAATTTAAGTATTCAAAAAGATCTTAAAAACACAAAAGCACAAAGATCTGCCAAACATATAATTTGAAAGAAAGGTTATATTCTGCCATTCAGATAAACCTAACACATAGATTCTACATTTCTAGGGAGCCTCCAAGGTAAGGGACAGTCATAAGGAGATTGAGAATACTCATAATGGTATGAAGGCTATGTGATCCTTCTCTGGTTTGCAGTCTGTTCAGTAACACCAAGCATTTACTGCCTGCCTGTCCATGGAGGACAAATGAAACAGAGCCTTCACAGAAGTCTTTGCCTCAAGAAGCATGCTTTGCTACAATTTTGTCTATAGGTATGGCAGAGGGAAGGTAATTAAAATTTGCTTCTTTAATAGAGTTTCCATGTCTAAGTCCAATGCCTGGGCATATATTCCATGAAGTGTCTGGTGTTAAGGCTGAGACAAGAGCAAAGCTTACGCTCAAACTTGACACCGGTCACTAAATTCTGATGGGCAGGGATGGTGTAGACACAACGTCGCTGCCGAAGGTCCCATACTTTGCAGGTGTTGTCACCGCTGCCAGTTGCAATGTGGTAGCTGTGGATCAGAAGTATCATAGTTAGAAACAAAGAGTACTATCTGACCAGAACCCTTCCCATTCACTGAATGTGCTTTACCCATTGGGGGAGAAATTTATTCCATAGATTTCTTTAAGGTGGCCTTCTAGGAACATAATGCACCGTCCTGTGCGCAGGTCCCAAACTCGACCAAATGCATCCAGTCCCCTGAAGAAACAACACATATGTGAATACTCAGAATCCAGTTCCATAGGGAAGCAGGGATGCCTAAGAAGTAAGACTACTGACCTGCCCACCCCCTTGCTTTGTGGAGGAAGTCTTACCCAGTGCCAGCCAAAGAGCCATCTTGATGGAAGGCAATGTCATACACACCCATGCTGTGGCCTTCCTGATGCAGGATCTCCTCTTGAGCTTCTAAATCCCACAAGCGCCATGAACGGTCATAACTTAAAAATAAATCAAAGAAATTATACCAACAATCAAGGAGCAGACTCAGTGTCTTCTATATTCAAGGTACTATAAAGAACTATAGCTTAGTTCATGTTCCTCAAACTATTCATTCAATCATATTAACAAGAAATTCCATTCTGGCATAAACAATGCCTCACCATTCATGCCTATATGTCTTAAATGATAATTGGGAGAACAAGAACATTCTATACTTTGCTTTAGTGGCTATTTTTAAAAAAGAATTCCCTAGCTGGGCAGTGGTGGTGCACACCTTTAATCCTAGCACTCGGGAGGCAGAGGCAGGCAGATCTCTGAGTTCCGGACAGGCCCCAAAGCCACAGAGAAACCCTGTCTCGAAAACCAAACCAAAACAAACAAACGAAAAAAAAAAACTCCCTGGTTTAAGGTTAGGGGCTCAAGAGTAGGAGATGGGGCTTGCCTGTTATGTGCAGGGCCCTGGGTTCAGCCACCAGCACAAATAAAAAAAAAAATTCTTGAGAAACAGCCCAGCAAAGACTGCACTGTCCCCCTCCCCATTCCATTATTATATCCTTTCATCCACCATGCAAGCATTTGCATATTTACTAGAGTCTCAACTGGATGTCGGTATAATAAAAAATCTAGATAGACAAACAGAGCAGATACAGAACAGACCCAAATATTCATGAGTAGGTTTCACAAGGGTGCTACAGCAATTTTAATAGAAATCTTCAGTGATTTCTACATGGTGCTACAAATATAGAAAAAATAAACTCTAGAAGGGCAAAGAGTGGACCCTGCACCAAAGAAGGCATACGCTAGCCGGGCAGTGGTGGCGCATGCCTTTAATCCCAGCACTCGGGAGGCAGAGGCAGGCGGATCTCTGTGAGTTCGAGACCAGCCTGGTCTACAAGAGTTAGTTCCAGGACAGGCTCCAAAGCTGCAGAGAAACCCTGTCTCGAAAAACAAAAAACAAAAAAAACCCCCAAAAAACAAAAAAAAAAAAAAAAAAAAAAAAAAAAAAGAAGGCATGCACATGACTCATAAGCACATGGCAAAAGCCTACAGCTGTCAGCAGTAACACTAACGTCTATGTGCCAGCTACAGTGGCTGAGACAGGAAGCCTGACAGAGCTACACACAGAACAAAGCAGCCACAATTCAGCCGTCGTTTACTCTGGGGAGCGGGGACCTACTATGAAGCCCATGCTGGACTCAAACTTGAGGCCCTCCTGCTGAGACTTGGGACTGTAAAAGCACATGGCACTGAACCCAGCTTGCCTGAAATTTTTAAAAAAATATCATATATATATGATGTTCTATCTGCAGGTACACCAGAAGAGGGTATCAAATTCCATTATAACTGGCTATGAGCCACCACGCGGTTGTTGGGACTGACCTATGGAAGAGCAGTCAATGCTCTTAACCGCTGAGCCATCTCTCTAGCCCTTGTCTGACTATTTTCATAAAGCTAAATATAAATTCACTCTATGAACTAGCATTTGTACTTCTAGGTATCTACCCAAGAGAAAGCAGAAAAAAAAACCATAAAAAGCTTCAATAAGGATATTTATAGCTAGGGATGAAGAGATGGTTCAGTGGTTAAGAGCATGGGCTACTCTCCCAGAGGACAAAGTCTGATTCGCAGCACCTAGCGAAAGTTCCCAACCTTGTATAACTCTCATTCTAGGGGATCCAATGGCCCTTTCTGGCCAAACATACATTAAAAGGAAAAAAAAGTATTTATAGTAGCTTTATCTCAACTAGCCACAATCTAGAACACCCATGTGCCCATCAACAGGAGAATAAATAAAGTGGCAGACACAGAGCTGAGCTTAAGAGCACAGATGGGTATAAGCAGGCAGAATGAACAAATCAAGTCAGAGGCTGCTTTGGAAGGGGAGAGTAAGAAGGGGTGGTGAGGGTGTGGGTTATAAGCGGTATATACTTGTCAAGGTTGACTTGTATAATAAAACAATCCATTCTATTGTATGTTACTTAAATCTCAAAGAAAAATATTTTTAATAGAACTAAGCCTTACTAAACTTACAGAACCAGAAAAAGAAGTCAACATGTTGGCACAGGGAAATCTTCTTTATTAGTGTTTCAAGATAGGGTTTCTGTGTAGTCCTGGCTGTCCTGAATCTGTTCAGTAGATAAAGCTGGCCTCAAACTCATAGAGATTCACCTGTCTCTGCCTCCTGAGTGGTGGGCTAAAAGGCATGAGCTACCATTGCCCAACTCTGCTTTTTATTTATTTGGTTTTTTTTAAGTCTTGCTATGTAGTCCAGTTTGGCCTCAAGGTTGTGATACTCTTGCTTTAGACTGCTGAGTGCCAGGATTATAGGTGTGTGCCACCATACCTAGTTGAGAGTTTCAATATAATGTGTTGCACACTCAGTGAGATTTAAAGTAAATATACTCTGCCCTAACTATTTTTTGAATTTCTTCTGATTCTGACACTGCAGTTTGAGAATGGTTTTAATTGAAGATCCTTGCTCTAAATATTTACCTGGCAGATAACTGAAAAGGATTATCAAAACCAACAGCTTGTATGAAGTGGACACTAAACATGTGGCTTACCAGGTGGTGCCCAGGAAACGTCCCGACGGAATGCCCACATTACCCGAGCCACACGCACCGTATGGCCTTCAATATCTGCCACTGGCTCATCACTGAAAGGAATAACATACACATAGGGGTTAAATACCTTGGCAGCCATGCACAGCCCATTCAGTTTATTTGCTACTGTGCAGATACACTCGCTGTCGCTTGTACACAGGTATCACCAAGTATGTTCTACACTGTGCAGCACAGGGCTGACAGCACCCTGTACAAGGCTCTGCGCTACCTTGTAACTGTACCTTTAATGGCTTACAATCTTAGGGAGAACAATAATGTAAGCTACTTCTTTTTTTTTTTTAAAAAAAATATTTATTTAGTATACAATATTCTGTCTGTGTATGCCTGCAGGCCAGAAGAGGGCACCAGACCTCATTAGAGATGGTTTTGAGCCACCATGTGGTTGCCGGGAATTGAACTCAGGAACCTTTGGAGAGCAGGCAATGCTTTTAACCACTGAGCCATCTCTCCAGCCCCCTGTAAGCTACTTCTTAACGTTCTGTGACCACAGGGCAAAGGATCACTATCTCAGTTCATTGTGTCAATACATTCTATACTGGGGATTAGAGAAATGTTCTTCAGAGCAATGGAGCAGAACAGATTCACTGTATCAAAGGAGTGCATAGATTCAAAAAGGAAAAACATACTTTGGTAGAGGTATGAATACTGAAATCAGTTATGGTTCAATGGGGTCCCGAATAATCTTACTTATTAGTCTGTTCAAAGATCCAAATAAAAAAGAACTCCTAAGCTAGGAGGCCACTAATTTCTGCTACCTAGCACACACAGAAAGGCTGGAACACCAGAGAGGAAATAAACACGAGCCCAAAGAGGGCAATTACAAGGGAGCGCTGCCAATGAGCACCTCAGACCCAGCTAGTGCCCTATGGAGACCAGCATTGCTAAATATTACAAAAGCAATTAAAACTTGCCATGCTAGTTGCTGAGATCCTATCTGGCAAAGACTGCAGATGCTAATTAGTGCTTTGGAAAATTCTGGAATAAAACCTTGCCATGCTTTCTCTAGGAAAGAAAAATGAGCATTCAAGTGTCTTTCAGATCACAGTATGCTTCTAAAATTTTGAGAGGACTAGTAAAAACACCCACATGCCCACACGAAAAAGAAAATGCTGTAGTTGCAAAATGCACCCCAGATAGAGGATGACACCAGTGGCCTGTACTGCCAGACAAACCTCACTTGCCTCTCCTCTGTGGCTGTGTGCATAGATTCAGGAGCTCACAAAACTGCATTCCACCAATGCTTACCTACCATGTAGGTTAAACTGGGGTTGTTTTACAATAATGGGAGCTGGGAATCAGTGACTTACTATGCTAAAGGCAATAAACTGAAGCCCAAAGCAAGTAGGAAAGAAAATCCCAGCACACCTTCTGAGAACAAAAATAGTCTATGAAAGACATCTTCTATTTTCAGTGAGTTTCCTGGACTCCTGGCGCATGTCTGGGGTTAAATGTCCCATCTTAAACCTAAGGGCTAGCCGACTGCCTGTCTCCTTTAGGGATGGCACTGGGGACTGCAGAATGGTAATAATTACCTGTCCAGACTCCAAGCTTCACAGAACCATCAGCAGCACAAGAGGCCAAGTTGACATCCTTTGGTCCAATGAGACGGGTGGATTTAGGATGGAATACAATGCTCCTACATTTGTGTTGATGGCCTAAAGAGATAAAGGAGAGCAGTCAGAGGGTTCTACACTAAGGAATGTGAACAAACAGTATTAAAGTGATAGTCAACTACTAAAAAAAGACTCTGCATTCGTGGCTGGCCTTGAGTCTACAAAGATCTATCTACTTCTTACTTCTGCCTCCTGAGTGCTGAGATTAAAGGTGTGTGCCACCATGCCCAGCTATTTATTTTTTATTTTTAAGATTTAAGCTGGGTGGTGGTAGTGCACACCTTTAATCCCAGCACTCGGGAGGCAGAGATAGTAGGATCTCCGTGGGTTCAAAGCCAGCCTGGTCTACACAGTGTGTTCCAGGACAGGCTGAAAAGCTACAAAAAAACCCTGTCTCAAAAAAACAAAACAAAAAGGTTTTAAAATTATGTATATGTGTGTGAGTACGTGCACATGAGTGAGTGCCTACTGAGGTCACTGGATCTCTTGGAGCCAGAATTACAGACAGCTGCAAGCCACATAATGTGGGTTCAGGTTCTCTGTAAAGAATGTTTTTAGCTGCTGAACCATCTCTCCAGCCACCAAAAGAATTGTTTTAAACAAATCCTCAAATTGTATTTTTGTTTTTAATTGGGGGGGGGGCAAAAAAATGGCAGAGTGGACTATATCTGTAATTCCAGCACTTGGGAGGCCAAAGCAGGAAGATACTGAATTGAAAGCCAGCCTGGAAAACATAGTAAGATTCCACTCTCAAAAGACTAAGCCAAATCAAAAAGCAAAACACAAAAAACTTTTGTGTTTTTTAATTTAGATGCGGTAAAAGCCAATGTGGCTGGACAGGAAGACAGACTGCATGCATGTGAAGTCATGGTATTCTAGTGTTGTGGGGAGAGAAAAGCACACACATCCACTCAAATCAAAATGCAATGCATAGGCTGGAAAAATAACTCATCAGTTAAAGGACCTGAGTTGGGTTCCCAGAACCCACATCAGGTGGCTCCTAACTGTCTGTGACTCCAGCTCCAGGGGGTCAGACACCATCACCCAGTCTCTGCTGGCACTTACATATGTACACAGAGTACATACCCACGTGTATACACACAGAAGCAGTGATGTGTACTGTATCTGAGATAGTAACTCACCTCGAAGAGTGTGAAGGAGGCTGCAGTCAGGCACAGACCAGAGTTTGCAGAGCCCACTCCTATCAAACACAAAGGAAAGCACCTCAGCTAGGCTTGGTCTGGGAGGAAATGCACCTTCATAGTATCACTGAAAGACAGTTTTGTCTTGCCCCTATACATTCGACAGTGGCCAACAGAAAAAGCAAAGGCTTGTTGAAGGAGGGCTATAGCAGCTCCCGGGAATCAGTGGCCTCCTCTAGACTATCACGGCATGCAAGCTGCTATTCCAAATGTATACGTCAACTTGCAAGGGAAGGGAGAAAAATTAAATTGGACCTGAAATCTGAGCAGTATTTTGCCATCTACCAAGTACTTTAGCCTCTGGCTTTCTCCTGAGCAAGAGCTTCACCTTCTGCCTACTGTAGTCAGTGTTAAGTTTCTTCTTTCTTAGATAGCTATGATCCAGAAAAAAGCAAAAATAAAGTAAATCAGGGTTCAGGAATTGGCTCACATACTCAATAAAGTGCTTGGTATGCAAACATGAGGATCTGAGTCTAGGTTCCCAGCAACCATAGTTCAGTGTATAATGTCTATAACCCCAACACAGGGATGGGCTCATGGACCGGTCAGTCTCGGGGAAGTGATAATTCCAATTCAGTAAGAGACCCTATTTCAAAATAAAGTGGAGAGCAATTGGGAAAGGAAGGAAGAAGAAACATCCAACACTGGCCTCTGGCCTCCAACAGCAATACATATGGAACTGCACGTGGCATACGCCCACATGAACACATGAACACACAACACACACCACACACACACCCTAGCACCCCAACGTTCCTGTATATGTGGTAATTATACAAAGATAAGACTAATAATTAACACCAAATTCTTACCAAATGCATGACAAGTATTAGCTACTGTACCAACAGTGTAACAAAGGCACCGAGGCTCCCAAGGACTGCCTGCCTCAGCGAGACCACAGAACTAAAAGACCAAAGCTGGACTAAGACATGAAAATATATACTTGGTTTATAAAATTCCCCTATGAACTTCAAAACAGCAGAGGAGGAACAGGACAGACGTTACACGCCATGGTCTCGGAGGGACCTTCATGGGCAGGTCAAACACCGAACAGAAGACCTGCGGAAGCACGAAGCGGGCAGAGGAAAGATCTCTGCGACAAAGACATTTTTCTTTTAGATCCATGCACAATTCAGGAAATGTTATTGTAAATGAAACTTACCAACAGCTGTGGCTAGCATTTAGATCGGGACTGAAGTGGCAGTAGGAGATAGGCCAGATCGTCCCAATCTGACTGCAGAAATTATTCAAGACTATAAAACAGCAAACAACAAAAAAGGTGATCACTTAAAAAGGCTAATCAAAGAGTTCTTTGGCTTTTCACTTTGTGGAAAAAGATGGAGATTGGGGATTTGGGAGCAAGGAGAGGCAGAAGTAACAACCTCTCAGTTTAATCCACCTCCAGATTTTTTATGCATGGCCATTGTTAGATGGCACTAATGTTGATGAAAAAGATGGAAAGTATAGAATCAAGGGTTATCTGGAAGGCCACTTGTTTATCTAGCTTCATTATCCGCCGCACTCCGGACCCCCAAGGGTTTCTCCTCTGCAACCTTGGTTTGTCCTTAAACTTTGTAAACCCAGGCTGAACTCAATCTCACCGAGATCCACTGCCTTTCCCTCCAGAGTGCTGGGATGAAAGGTGTGCACCACCACTGCGCAGGGTACCTCTTTAGCTTTTATGTCAGCTAAACACAAACAAAAACTACAGAGGAAAAGCATAGCACAGCTTTGACCCATTAGAAGGGAGCAGCCAGAGCAGAAGCACTGGTCTCTGTGAGCACAAAGCACAGAACGTCCTTGTCACCACAAGCTGGCGGTGCCCTCCCACATACTGATCCATTCCTGTGGGTGGGGCTCAAACAATCTCTATTAAGAGACTGGACAAACAGTGAAGAGCCACCTTACCCGGAGAGATTTGTGCAGCTCTTGCATCTGGGAGGTTCTGGTTGTCTCAGGAATCTCCTTATGGAGACGGGCCTCTTCCAAGCGGTTTCATTGCTCTGTGACCCATAAACATCATCACTGAAGGAGCTACCAACAAGGGTCTGTACACTCTACTTCTAAATCCCACACAATTAACACTACCATTGTAAGAGTCTATCCTCACCCGTGAATGACAGACTCCTTTCTTCTTGGACCTCTGCTTACCTGGGGAGTGAATAATTAGCAATCCACACAGTCTGGCCACCTTTAGGCTATTTGGTCCTTCATGGTACCAGGTTTGTTGATACTAAAAAGGAAGTAAACAGAAGACACATTAGGTCTGCAGGTGTACCCGCTCACAAGGAAAGTGAACTGGCTCAGAATAGAACGAAGCAGGCACATGTCATTTTTATTAACTACTTGCTTTCTTTAAAAAAGAAGAATGGTTTACCTGTGTTATGTATCTATATGGGGACGTAGTGTATGTGAATGGAGGTGCCATGGAGGCCAGAGGACCACAGCAGATTGCTAGCAGTTGTGCACTGCTGGAATCTTGAAGATCAGCGCACACTCTGAAGGGCTGAGCTCTTTCCAGTCCCCCTAATTTTTTTTTCCTTTCTGAGACAGGGTTTCTCTGTGTAGCCTTGACTGACCCAGAACCTAACTCTTGTAGACCAGGCTGGCCTCGAACTCACAGAGCTCTGCTTGCCTCTGCATCCTGAGAGCTGGGATAAAGGCGTGCACCACCACTGCCTGGCAGTTTTTTGGTTTCTTATTGAGTCACATCGAGAGTGCTATGGTGCCTTCATGAATGGAGAACTTATAATGCCATTCACAGTCATATAATTACCAGTTCTTGAGATCAACCATTCATAGATGGTAGAACCTGTAGATAGCTCTCTTTATCCTAGCAAAGCACAGTACTGGGGAGACCTATTCTCCAATTTCTTCACATTTTACCTCTTCTTTTGATTTCTTAGATTTCTCATCATCTTTTTTAGTCTTTTTTAAGGCATCGGTTCCAACCACTGAGAGGATATTTCTTAACCTGTAACAAAAAAGGTCAGAAATCAATATGAATGAAGTGTCAAAGGGTTCAGTAGGAATCCAACACCACTAGTGAGAGCCATGTCAAGATCCCTGAATGCCTACAACCACAGGGAGCAATGAACCTTATCCACACTGTGGTGTGTTTCCCGGCTCATATTATTAGGGACAAAGTTTAGTTCATAAATTAGGCAAGTTAAAATGAAAATAACAACAACCCAGATTTTTAAAATTATGTTTACAGAGTCTGTTTTCTTTCTTCTCACTCTGAAAATACCCTTATTCTACTGCACAGATATAAGGATAGAGCAGACAAAGAGACAGCTGGGTGGTATGAGATTTCAGTATATCACTCAGAATGGTGTGCAATTTAAAATTTATAAAGCATTTACTTCTGGCATTTTCCAAGTCAATATTTTTGGGCATCAGATGACTATGGATGAGAAAAGAGGAAAAAAGGCAAGACCACAGTGAACAGGAAGGTGTCCTGCCTTCTCTTCAGACCTCCTCCATTCTTCCTTCTTTATTTGAAGGCTCCTGAAATGCAGCTCTTAGGCAATTAATTCTCTTCCACTTAGAGTCAACTGGCCTATACATGGCTGCCACTTAGTCTTTAAGGACAGCTGAACCCACTAATGCCATGATGTGCAGGCGCTGACTTGGGCTAGGTATATGGAGTGACTAAGAATAGTTTCAAGTTGGGTATGGTGGTGCCTGCCTTATTCTATTCTATTTTAGTAAATATATTTTCCTTTAAGGGGGGCGGTTTCAAGACAGGGTTTCTTTGTAGCTTTTTAGAGCCTGTACTAGAACTTGGTATGTAGACCAGGCTGTGCCTCGAACTCACAGAGAACTGCCTGTCTGTCTCTGCATCCCGAGTGCTGGGATTAAAGGTGTGTGTGCCACCACCGTCTGGCCTACTTATTTTTATTGTATGAATATTTTTACCTTCACGTATGTCTAATTGGCACACACGTACCCAGTCCCTGTGGGGGTTCTAAGAAGGTATCAGATCCCCTGGAACTAGACTTATAGGTGGCTTTGAGCCACCATGTGGTTGCTGGGAACTGAACCCAGGTTCTGCAAGAACAGCTAGTGTTCTTAACCACGGAACCATCTCTCCAGCCCCCAGCGCACGCCTTTAGACCAGCACTCGGAAGGCAGAGGCAGGTGGGTCTCTGAATGGTCTACAGAGCGAGTCCCAGGACAGTCAGAGTCACATAGAGAAACCCTGTCTCGGGGGCTGGGGAAGGGGAGAACAGTTCTGAAGGAAGTGGCTTGATGGCATATACTTTTAACCCCAGCACTTGGAGGTAGAGGTAGGTGGGTCGCCTTGAATTCTAGGCTAGCCTGGTCTGCAAAGTGAGTTCCAGGGCAGTCAGGGCCATACACTGAGCCCTTGTTACAATAAAATAAAAATTAAAGCTAAGTGTGATGGTAAGCTCCAGGTCAGCCAAGGCTATATAGTGAGACCCCTGTCTCAAAGCAACAGCAGCAAAACTAAAAACTAAAGAATAATTGTGAAAGACCGCAGAGCACAGTACATCACACCAGATTTGGACAGTGGTGAGCAGAATGTGAAAGTCATATGGAAGAGTGTGGGGCAGATATCAGGGAAGGCCTTACAGAAAAGGGTGTTGTCAAGTGCTTGTTCAGGCCAAAGAGTCAAAACACAAAAATGCCAGCTGAGGCAGAGGGGTGAAAGAAATGTGAAGGTAACAGTCAGGGAAACAAGTGAGCTTAGACCCGCAATGGCTCAGTGGGGCTGGAATATGGAGCACGGGAGGTCTGGTGTGCTCAGGGATATCCATGCTACCCATAGGAGGGTGTGCGCTGAGAGTGCTAAGGTGGTGAGGGGAGAGAAGAACAAAGGGAGAAAACCGGATCCAGGGTCACAGTGGCCGACATGAGTCACGGTGGTGGAGGTCGGGACACAAGGACCAAGAGCAGTACTTTCTACAACACAAGCACTCGGCAAGGTGAGGGAGACAAGCAGCAAACACACAGCCAGGGCTGGTGAGGAGGCTCAGCATGTAACGGTTGTCTACTGCCAAGCATGCTGACCTGAGACAAATCACTGGGACACCATGTTCACAAAGTTGTTGTAGGGACCCCACACTTGTATGAAGGCACATAAATGTCCACAGACAAACACACATAGACAGGATTTTAAAACGTATCCTTTAAAAGGGCTTTGACAGAAAAAACAGAGCTTACTTCACAGGAGAAAGGCTTCTGTGAGCAAATGGCACTTAAGCTCTACAAGTTGAGAGAAAACCAAAAAGTGAAATATTGTGTACCAGGGCCAGAGGACATGGCTCAGCAGTTAAGGAGTGCTTCCTGATCTTCCAGAGAAGCCAAGTTCGGTTCCCAGAATCCACGTAAGGCAGGTCACAACTGCCTCAGGGGATAGCACCCTCTTCCGAACTCCCAGGGTACCAGAACTCAGGTGCACATTCCCAGACACAGATGCATACAGAATTACTAATTAGAGCACATCTTAGAAAACAAACAAAAAAATCCCAGCATTTTCAAACAACTTCATATTAGAGCAGGAAAAGGTTTGATAGGAAAGCTGGACCTTCTTTATAATCCATAACACTAGAAACCTTGTAATTAAAAAAAAAAAGTGTAACTATAAAGGACACCTTTCTCTTCGTTCAGCAGGGCCCTCTCCAAAAAGTGTGATAGGTTCTCCCAAGGCTCGAAGGCAAGCCTTGACCTCTGAGTCATCTGTGGAGACATTGATTTGCCGGGCTCTCTTTCTTCTTTCAAACTCTGCCAAGACTTCTGCCTGCCGCTCACTGATGTGCTCCTCAATTTCAAACACTTCCCCTATGCGAAGAACAGGCAACACAGGTGAAAGAAACAATTAGAAACAGCACCAATCAGAGTCTGTTTTACAGTATAGCTTCTTACACTGAGTGGAGGCACCATGGGCTCACAAAGAATTCAGCAATATCGAAAGGTTTCTGAAGGTGCTGGTGTGACTAATCTGAAAATCAAATCAGAGTTGTTTTTGTCAGTGCCCGAGGGTTGCACCATGCAGCTTTGCTGTAGCCTTGTTTCTGAGCACGTGCAACTCTGCAATGCAAGTCTGTTGTGCTACACAACACTAAGGAACACTACCTCAAAGCCATTACCTGTTATGAATTGCAAAGTCTTTACAAAGTTTTTTACTCTTACAATATGGTTCAGTTATGGGGGACATGGGGCGGTACACGCCTGTAATCTCAGCACATGGGAAGAGGCAAGAAGACCAGGAGATCAACGTCATACTTGATTACATAAATATAGTGAGTTTCAGGACAGCATGGGCCATACAGACCTTGTCCGATAGAAAGGAAGGAAGAGCCGGGCAGTGGTGGCGCACGCTTTTAATCCCAGCACCCAAGAGGCAGAGGCAGGCAGATCTCTGTGAGTCTGAGGCCAGCCTGGTCTACAAGAGCTAGTTCCAGGACAGGCACCAACACTACAGAGGAACCCTGTCTCAAAACAAATAAAAAAAGAAAAAAAAGGGTCAATAACAACAAAAAAAATCCACTATCTGAGTTGTTGATTTAAATTAAAAAATAAAAAAATCAAAGTGCTATGAAAAACATTTAAAATGCCCTGCCTTGCAATATTATATTCAGCCAAGATTTAATCCTATTAATAAATAAGTATATCCATCTTATTAATATGCAAATATCTTTGGTTTTCAATAAGTTGTAAAGTTGTAAGCATATGAAAGAATTAGCCTACCTAATCTATCTTTTTATAGTTCAGCATATTTAGCTCATTAAATGACACCAAACACATAAGCCAAAATGACGCTCTAAATTGAGAGGAGAGCCAGGCTACTTCTTTCATTCTTTTGGTTGTCTCGTTACACACTTAGAGAGAACAGAATATCCCTAAGCAAAGGAGTCAACCAGGCTTTTATTCAAAAGGTCCAACAGAAATATTACTTAAGAACTGCCAAAGCTACCTGCTGAAGTAACACCACTATAAGAGCATTCACACACATTTACTGGTAAGACGAAATACCGGCCAGGAAAGACGAGACTTTGTGACCATAAGCTTTGTGGATACTATAGTGACTAGGTTTTTTTTAAAAAAATATTTATTTATTTATTTATTATGTATACAATTTTCTGTCTGTGTGTATGCCTGCAGGCCAGAAGAAGGCACCAGACCTTATTACAGATGGTTGTGAGCCACCATGTGGTTGCTGGGAATTGAACTCAGGACCTTTGGAAGAGCAGGCAATGCTCTTAACCACTGAGCCATCTCTCCAGCCCTATAGTGACTAGTTTTAAAACCCAGAGTAAGCGCCCACATTTGGATATAAAAGGAGGTGGTATGGGAATAAAGGTCACTTAGCGACAGTCAAAGAGTATTGTGTGTGCAGAGAAAGACACACACAACCCTTTCTGCATGGGAATCTTTTATTTCCTTAAAAAAAAAAAAAAAAGGCGGGGCTGGAGAGATGGCTCAGAGGTTAAGAACATTGCTTGCTCTTCCAAGGTCCTGAGTTCAATTCCCAGCAACCACATGGTGGCTCACAACCATCTCTTAATGGGGTCTGGTGCCCTCTTCTGGCCTGCAGGCATACACACAGACTAGTGTATACATAATAAATAAATATTAAAAAAATAATTTTCTTATGGTCTAGGGATTGAACCCAGAACCTTACACACGTTAGACAAGCACTCTATCCCCAGTTCTGTGTTTTTTGTCTGTTTGTTTGAGACAGGACAGCCTCAAACTATGTAGCCTAGGATGCTCCTGACGTGATTCTTCTGCCTCTAGTACCTGTGTGCTAGGGTAACAGGTGTGTGCCACCATGCCAGGCAAGCACCCCCAGCCCCCAGACGAATTATCAAACTTTTCTTCACCTTTCTGTTCTAATCTAATTTCTTACGATAACTATGCATAACTTTATCTAATGATGTAAAACTTAAGCTGGGCATGGTGGCTCCCATCTGTTATCTAGCACAAGGAGGGCATGGTAGGAAGACTACCACAACTTCTAGGCCAGTTTGAGCTAAAGTAGAGAGCCTGTCTCATAAACCAAAATGAATTAATACATGTCTTGACAGTAACATAAAGAGACAAACTGCAACAGTATACAAGTGGGAAAATGTAGGCTATAAAACAATTTACACATCATGGTATCATTTACAGAAGGAAAAAAAAAGGCACATTTATAACTGCATGGAACTCCTCAGAATACACCCAATGCACAAGTGCTGGCATTAAAGGTGCCGCCACCGCTGCCTGGCTTAAAAAAATCTTTTAAAAGTAACTGTCACCTTATACTAAAAAGATTATTTTAATCTACATTAAAACAAAACAAACAAACAAAAAAACCTAGAAAACTGGGTGGTGGTGGCACACACCTTTTATCCCAGTATTTAGAAAGCAGAGGCAGGTCAATCTCTGAGTTTGAGGCCAGCCTGCTCTAGGGTTACACACAGAAACACCTGTCTTGAAAGACAAAAACACAAACAAACAAACTAGAAAAGAGCAAATACTATAAACAGATTGAATTACACTTCAATGCCAGAACTAGGTTACATCTCCCAAAGACAAATAAAACTGATGAACCCAAACACTCACTGATTTCAAAGATTACCAGTAATTTGTGTAAAGAACTGTATAAAATATAAGAAATGCACGCATTGTCAAGAAGGTGAAGTTGCAAATTCATGGTAAGAATCGAAGGGAAAGGTTGTGTGTGTGCACATATGTGGAAGTCAGTCTGTCTCCTTCATGCTGGGATTACAACAAAGTACCGCCACATTCAGGTTTTAAATTCTTTTTATTTTATGTACATATTTTATATATGATGCTCTAACATCAAGTATCCCTGCATGCCATAAGGCATCAGACTCCACTATAGATAATATGGTCTGCCATGTGGTTGCTGGGAATCGAACTCAGAACTCTGTAAGAGGAGCCAGTGCTCTTAACGGCTCAGCAATCTCTTCAGCCCCTTTTTTTGTTATTTTGTCTTTTTTATTTTCAGAGCAGAGGCCCAAGCCCAGGACCCTGGGCTTGCTAGGTAAGTGCTCTACCACTGAGCTAAATCTCCAAATCCTTTTCCAACACCCTCGCCCCAAATCCAAACAAAATAACATGGGTTTTGAGGAATCAGTCTCAAGTTCTAACGGTTGCATAGCAAACTTTCTGTCACCTGAACTAGCTCCCCAGGTCAAGAACCAAAGGTGCTGACCCTATGTGGTTTGGGAATGTGTTCACCAGAAAAACTGGCATCAAAGGTGCATAGTGGTGTACACCTAGTTCTAGTGCCTGGGAAGAGGCAGAGGGAGGCAGAGTTCAAAGGCAACTGATTAGCCAAAGGATGGGACTGTGTGGTTCAGTGGTGGAACACTTGCCTACTATGCAAAAAACCCTGGGTCGGAGTCCCCTGCACTGTAAAATAAATTTTTTTTTTTTTATAAGGAAAGATGATTCACAGTTTGTATCTTTTTGGTTTTTTGAGACAGAGTTTCTCTGTAGCTTTGGAGCCTATACTGGAACTAGCTCTTGTGGCCCAGGCTGGCCTCGAACTCACAGAGACCCACTTGCTTCTGTCTCCCAAAGTGCTGGGATTAAAGGCATGCGTCAGCACCACCCGGCCACAATTTGTATCTTACCAGAGGTTATATTAATATTCCCGGCTTCAATGCCTGCTTTCAGTCCTTCTTTCCCCCAAATCCCAGATTCTCCTTTGGCCAGGCGTTCCCTCTCTTTCTCTTCCAAGCTTCCATAATAGATGTGTGGTTTCTTCACAACAGGAGCAACTAAATCATCAGGTGCTTTAGCTTTGGTTGCCTGTTAAATCAAAGACCCCGATTAAGGCTTAGTCCTAGTAAACCATGCTTCCCAAAAGCATGAAGCTAATGCTTTTTCGTTTTATTTCCTCCAAAAACAGTGACAAGGTGGGTATTCATCAAGATTTTGTGTGAGTTTCGGTTCTCGTTAGGTTTGGCAGACAAATACAACGAATCAATTTCTGTTTGAAGTATCTGGTTTGCTTTGGGACTCGTATACTTTATTTTATTGGAAAGGCAATCTTCGGTTTTACAAGAACAACTGCTCATCACTGGACAAATACCAAGAATAACCTAAACACAATCAGGGCGGTTTTAGGTGCACCAAGTCACAATGTTACTGGAATACACATTTCAAATACTTCCAGAGCCAATTAGAAGTTGGGAGGCCTCGTTTAAGTCAAGACATGTCCCCATTTTTTAAGCACCGTGTTTTGGAGCAGTCATAAAAAGTGTACACTGCTCGGGGCTGAAGTAAGAGAGATGCAGATAGCTGCAGCACACGAAGGCGTTCAGAAATCAGGAAAAGTCTGTAAGCTCCGTACTACGGTTCCTCAGCCTTACTCCTCCGCCCTGACCCGCAAAGTAACGGCCCCTTCCCGTGGGGACCCCGCCCTTTCTGGGAGAGGATCGGCCTGAGCTGCGACCCGAAGCTCCGTACCGTGGAGGAGGCTCGAGAGGAGGCCATGCTTGGCTCCGGAGCCGCGAGGCCCTAGCCAAATCCGCGCTCTGCTTTTCAGACCGTCCACCGCGCGCCCAGCGAAGAGGAAGTGCGTCACTGGCCGGAAACGTATCAGGAGCGTACACCCTGCTCTGGGAGTCGCGGAGAATCCTGGGCGTCGTAGTTGGCAAGCGTCGGCTGGCTTCGAGGGGCGTGGCCTCTTAGAGTGTTCGACACAAGCTTGCTGGAGAAGAGGCGCGTGGGAAGAGAGGCACGGAGCAGCCTGGGAACTGTAGTTCGGGCCGCGCAGCAATGGCGTCATGGTGGGAGTTGAGGTTCTGGGAAACTGCAGAGGCCTGAAAAGAGGTAGGTTCGCGGATCTCGACTGTAATTATGAGCGAACCGAGGGTCTCTGTTCTCCTTCAGGAGGACTTCCGTCATCTCGAAGCCGAGGACTGTGTTGCCATGGAAATCTCTCCCTAGACTAGTGCATCCTTGGAGCTGAGAAAGAGACTTGTCCACGACGGTACGGAAGTTCTCCCGAGGGCCTCTCGTAACTGGGTGCCTTCGTAAGAATTTGGACTTCAAGAAAACATTAAACTCGAAGAATCTTCTAGGCCTAAAATAAAGACGCGGCCAGGGAGCTGCGGCCTAGTTTGTTGTTGGTTTACTTGTTTTTGTTGTACAACCTTACAACCTATTTGTACGTGTTCTCTGAGATAAAAGATCCAGGGAGCGTGCATACGAGCAGCTCTTGCTCCGCTGATTGCTAGGCCATCAGAAATACGTTGTTTTTTTATTTTATTTTATCTTATTTCTTTTAATCCTTATATCAAAATTGTGGGGATTGCCAAACTATTCATGTTTCCTGAGCTGGTCAGACTCACGTGCACTCTTTAAGCGTCTTTCCCCAAACAAATACAATTATAGGAGCACTTCCTCTTCTAGTGCTTACTAAATGCACAAATTATGAACAAGGAACTAATTCTGTTCTAGCCATTCAACTGCGTACAGAAAATAAATTCTAGTGAGGGATGAAGCTAACCCGTAGTTCTGGAGCCACAGGGTTGCTATTGTGGCGGCTGGAGAGCTCTTTTAATCTGCACTCAATACTTCCCTCTAGTGGTGAGGCTTTCATTTTGTACACAAGTAGAAAAACTTCTAATTAAATGTCTTCCTTTTCCTTTGGAGCTGGCTTCCTCTTCCATTTCTCTACTTAACCATCTGGTAGAAGGTAGTATCAGACGCAGAATAATGCAGTTTGAAATGTCATGGGCCAGTGTTTTGTACTGATTATATCACCCCTGTCTGTGCTATGCCTCCCGAGAGAAGGGTAAATATTTCTTCATTTGTATACATTGTAGTCTTTTGTTTCATTCTAGATTCATACAATAGCAATTTATACGTATGTACACTATAGCAGAACTTTCCCTAGTCATTAACATTTAACTCTAATGGTCTGTGTAACTTTAAGGAGGATGATATTGTTAACTAAACTGTTTGCTTCAATTTTACAAAACTGGAATAATTTTTCAAGATTCACAAGGCTTCTGTATTAAAATAATATAAAGAATGGGAATGTGGCATGGTTCAGTGGGTAAAGGAACCTGTACCAAGCCCGGCATTCCACGTGGTAGAAAGAACTGACTCCCAAAGGTTGCCCTCTGACCTCTGTCTGTGGGCTGTGTGCTTCCACCAGCACCAATAAATAACTAAATATAACTTTTTTTTCAAAAAGTGAAAGTTTACCGGGCGATGGTGGCGCACGCCTTTAATCCCAGCACTCGGGAGGCAGAGGCAGGCGGATCTCTGTGAGTTCGAGACCAGCCTGGTCTACAAGAGCTAGTTCCAGGACAGGCTCTAAAGCCACAGAGAAACCCTGTCTCGAAAAACCAAAAAAAAAAAAAAAAAAAAGTGAAAGTTTTTAAAGTTACTAAAGAGAAAAAAAAAGCAATAATGGAAAAGCCCTAGGATTAAAGAAAAGTTAGTTTCACTTTCTCTGTTTGGATAGCTCAGTTTATTCTGAAATTTGTCCGCTTATTATAGTTGCTGTGGAGGACATAGAGATGATACCTTCCATGGGTACTAAGCTCTACTTAGTTTTTTTTCTGAAACAAACATGGGCTTTGTTAACACAAGCATTCATTTGCCACATGAAGTGATTCTGAACTTCCGCAGCCTTACTGGTCCTCATCTTCCCCCCTTCAAATTCACCAAGACACCTTTTCCCACAGGGGCTGACATCCATGGCTACTCCTCTGTAGCCCAGCCTGGGCTAAGTGCTCATGCAGTGCTGCTGAAGGACCCACCTGAGTTCTGGATTTAGACTAGATTGGCATAGTCTGTTTTCCCCACAGGTTGTGACAGTGACTTTAAACATCCATAGCTCAGCACAGGAAGCATCTGATTAATGCATGATTCACCCATTTAGGACCAGGTAAGAGCCTGTGGATAATCCTGTGAATTGGTAAGTGTGGTTTTCATGAGATTTAAGCTGTGGTTTTAACATGATGATGTTTCTAGAAAGCAGAGTTGTGTGTATGTGACTGTGAGTGTGCTGTATACATACGTGTATACACTCTGAGACCTGAGCATGTTTGCTAGCTCTCCTGCTGTGTTACGCTCTGCCTTACTTCAGAGCCAGGCTGATAGCCAACAAACTCCAGCAATCTTCCTTTCCTCCATAGCTCAGGGTTTCAGGCCCCTATAAGATCATGCTCAGCTTTTTTTCCCTTTTCTTTCTCTTTTCTCTCTCTGTCTGTCTGCCTTCCTTCCCTCCCTCCTTTCTTCCTTTCTTCCTTTCTTTTTTTCTTAAGGCAGGGGTTTCTTTGTAGCCCTGGCTGTCCTGGAACTTGCTTTGTAGACCAGGCTGGCCTCAAACTAAGAGATTTGCCTGCCTCTGCCCCGAAGTGATGGGATAAAAAGGGCTGTGCCATCATTGCCTGACTATGCCTGGCTCTTTATCTGGGTGTTGGGAATTTGAACTCAGGTCCACATGCTTGGGCCAGAAGTACTTTTATTTGTTCAATCATCTCTCCAACTCCTTACTGTTTGGTTTCTTTTATGTTTTTTTTTTTTTTTCCAGACAAGGTCTCCATATGTTACTGTTTCTTTGCTGGCCTCCACTCCCAGGCTCAGGTGACCCCGAGTGTTGGGACTGGAGTCACATGCCACTACAGTCAGCTCATTTCTTTTAGCTACTTTATTTCTTTGGAGGTTATTGGAGCACAAGATTAAGGTGATTGTTGGGTGTCATGCTTGGGAGCTCATAGCTAGAAGGGTCTTGGGACCTAAGTCTGGATTCCCAAGCTTGGTTTCTGACCTAAAACCTCTGGACAGAGAATAGTTTCTGTGCTGCTGTATCTGTGTTATCCCCCAGGTTTTGAATAAAGCATCTCAAAAAGTGTTTAAAAAAAAACCCAAAAGATTGCTGCCTAGATTCTCTACTGGCTGTTTGCTGGCTTTTGTTTTTAAAGATTTTATTTTATTTTTAATTTTGTGTATGTAGGTATACGCACATGAATGCAGGTGTCCAAGGAGGGCATAGGCATCTGCGCCTCTGAAGCTGACAGTTAGTTAGAAGCTGGGAATTGAGCTTGTGTCCTCGGCAAGAGCATAGATATGCTTGTGACTGAAGAACCATCCCCGTAGCCCCCAGCAATAAACAGAGGCTTAAAGAGTTTGAAGTCTATGCATGAACTCTGAATGAGTTAATGTTCCATTTATTTTATTATTCATGTTTACAGAATTCATCTGTTTGTAGCTGAGATTTGCCACCCGAAGTTCTTTCCTCTCTTGCTGTTGCTGATAGCCCATAGCTCACTGGGTGTGGCTGCCAGTGTTGACTTCAGTATGCTGCGGCGGAAACCAACACGCCTGGAGCTCAAGCTCGATGACATTGAAGAGTTTGAGAGCATTCGGAAGGACTTGGAGGTAAGGACTCACTTTCCGATTGTTGGGGCACCTCAGACTCCACCAGCAGCCTAGTTGCATCTATTGGGTGCTTTACAGGTACCTCAGAACAACGTGCATTTCCCGTGACGGTGACCGAAACAGAGAAAATGACCCCTTTACAGTTCTTCTTACATTACTCTGTTATTTGTTTATTAACTTTTTCATATATTTTGGTCATGTTCTCCCCAGCCCCAATACCTCCCATTACTCACTCAAATTTTTTTTTTTCTCTCTAAAACAAAACAAATTCCCAAACAAGAAACGAAAAGTCCACAAAAATACCATTGAATTCATTTTGTGTTGACCAACTGCTCCTGGGCGCTGAGCTGACTCGGGAGTGTGGTTGGCGTAGCCAGTGATAATGAAGATAACTGGAGAAAACTGATTTTCCCTTTGGCAGTAATGTCAGTTGCAGGTAGCTTCTTGGTTAGGGCTGGGACCCCGTGTCTGTCTACTTCTCCCTCAGTGCTGGTACCCTGTCTGGCTTGAACCTGTGCAGGTCTTTTATGTGCTGCATAGTCTCTGAGCACATGTGTGCATCAGTCCTGTTGTGTCTCCTTGGAGCCATCCTTCTTCACCTCTGACTCTAACAGTCTTCCTGCCTCCTTTTCCACATAGATCCCTGAGCCTTGAGGGGATGGGTTTGAGGAAGACATTTCATTTAGGACTGAGTGCTTCAAAGTCTTTACTCTCTACACATTGTCCAGTTGTGGGTCTGTGCTAATTTCCATCTAGAAGAAACCTCTCTGATGGGGCTGAGCAAGACACTGGTCTGTGGATATAGCAGTATGTCATTAGGAGTCATTTATTGCTATGTTCCTTTATGCAGAATAATATCATGTTTTCCCTTAGTCTGAGATCTGTCTAGTCTCCAGATTTGTGCTTGCTAGGCACTCTACCAGCTGAGCCCCATTACAGCCTCTCAGCATTTGTTAGAACTCTGAGTCACCACTATTTTCCCCCTCAGTGTTAGAGATTAACCTAGGACCTTGTACATGTTAGACAGATAATCTCACTGGACATGCAGCTGCTCCTTGAAATCACTTAGTTGTTTATTGTAAAATCTTTTACATTAGGAACTTTATTAAAGAAATCCTATCCATTTCCTTTACCATTGGATTTCTAGAATCCAGTCTGCAGTGGAGTACTGTTTATGTGTTTTGTTTTGTTTTTGTCTGAGACAGGATCTCACTGTGTAGCCCTGTCTGGCCTGGAACCCATTATGTAGATCAGGCTGGTCTTGAACTTAACATTAGCACCTGCTTCTTGAGTGCTGTGGTTGAAGGCGCACAAGACCACACCTGGCAGCTGTATATATCTCTAAGTTTGGTTTTGCTGTACAATATTAGATATCCATTACTAAGAATAAATTCTTCCATGCCTTCAGGATGAAGTCCAAATCCCTAGGCATGGTCCATGAAGTCCTTTATTACCTAGGCCGGGCCCATCTCTTCCCTTTATCTACCCAGTTATCTTTAATCTCAGTGCTGTGTACTCTGTTCCCTTTGCTTAGTGTATCCTATCCCTTTATCAGGCCAATGCCGCCTCATCTTGACCCAGCTGGTTAAGTTCACTCACCACCCTGTGTTGACTGACCTCTTGTAGGTACCACCACTCTCTGTTTTAACTCTCTGTTGGTCTTTCTTCTTAGCTGGGCCAGAAGCCCCTTGAAGGCAAGGATAAGTACATTAAGCTCTGGACTCTTCCCAGAGGAGGGCTCCCTACAAGCCTATTTGCATTGCTGCTCTTGGAAGTACTTTATATATATATAGGGGACATTACATCTTTTTATATATATATATATACACACACACACACACACATATATACATACATATATATATGTATGTATATATATATGGGACATTACATCTTTCATGTACCCAGCATGTAATTGGCTTTACATCGTTCATGTGAAGACTGACAACTTAGGTTTCTCTTGCTCTTCATTCCAGAAACTGTGGTGTGTATCAGTTTTTTGTTCTCTGTGTGTGTGTGGGTGTGTATGTGTTGGGTGCAAGTTTCTGCCCTGCCTGCCGGTTCCCAGATAACTGACACAGAGGCTTAAAATTAATTATAAATGCTTGGCCGATAGATCAGGCTTGTTACTATCTAACTCTTACATTTAAATTAACCCTATGCTTTGCCAAGTGGCTCATGGCTTTTTACCTCATTTTCTACACGTCCTGCTTCCCTGGCTGGCTGGCATCTCCTTGACTCGGCGTCTCTTCCTCCCAGCAGTCTCAGTTTGGCTGTTCCACCTATATATTTTGCCTGGCTACTGGCCAATATGCATTTTATTAAACCAATTTGAGTAGCAAATCTTTACAGTATACAAAGGGAGTATTCCACAGTGTGTATGAGTGTCCTCATGCCATTGGAGCCTGTGGAGTTAGTTCTCTCTCTCTTTTTTTTTTTCAAGACAGGGTTTCTCTGCAGCTTTGGAGCCTGTCCTGGAACTAGCTCTTATTTATTTATTTATTTATTTATTTATTTATTTATTTATTTATTTATTATGTATACAACATTCTGTCTTGATGTATGACCGTACGCCAGAGGAGGGCGTCAGATCTCAATACAGATGGTTGTGAGGCACCATGTGGTTGCTGGGAATTGAACTCAGGACCTCTGGAAGAGCAGCCAGTGCTCTTAACCTCTGAGCCATCTCTCCAGCCCCCTGGAACTAGCTCTTGTAGAACAGGCTGGCCTCAAACTCACAGAGATCCGCCTGCCTCTGCCTCCCGAGTGCTGGGATTAAAGATGTGCGCCACCACCACCTGGCTATTTCCCTTCTTTTACCACATTTATTCCTAGAATTTAATTCAGACTCAGGCTTGGCAAGCAATTATCCTTACTCACAGAGCTGTCTTGCCAGTCCAATTCTTTTTTTGTTTTTTAAGAATTCATATTGGTAGTATATTATTAAAGATGAGGTTTTGCTCTTTTTGTTTTTTGAGACAGGGTCTCACTGTGTAGCCCAGGTTGGCCTGGACCTCATTGTGATCTTTTGCCTCAGATTCCTGAGTGCTTGTATTATAGACATTTATCTTCAGCCCTGGAAATGATGAGTTTCAACAATGGTTTAAATTTTAGATGCAATGAGTCAAAATGCTGGACAGTGGACTTGGACTCTGCAGAGTCAGCTCATTGTTGAGTTAGCCTTTCCACTAAAGGTAGTGGGTTTGATGTCCTTTCCAGCAGCTTAGGAAAGAAGGACACTCTTGGAATCAATTAAAATGAAAACAGTAGAAAAAGTGGCTCTTCTTTCCTCCATTCTTTATTTCAAATAAGTAATCCAGGCTGTTACAACCTCTTCTTCCCCTACATTTTAAGTACTGACATTATAATTGTGGACTCCTTCGTATGCCTGGCTTTTTTTTTTCTTCCTTCGTGTGTGTGTGTGTGTGTGTGTGTGTCTGTGTGTGTGTGTGTGTATGTCTCAAAATAGGGTTTCTCTGTATAGCCCTGTAGCCCTGACTGACCTGGAATTTACTTTGTAGGCTAGGCTGGCCTTGAACTCACAGAAACCCCCTGCCTCAGCCTCCTGAGTACTGGGATTAAAGGCGTGCACCATCATGCCGGGCTCTGGTCTGTTTAAAAAAAAATTTTTTTATAAAGGTTTCTGACTACATGTGTCCTCACTATGTGCATGCAGTGTCCATGGAGGCCAGAAGAGGGCATCAGATCCCCTGAAACTAGAGTTACAGATGGTTGTGATCTGCCATGTGGGTGCTGGGAGCTGAACCTGGGTCCTTTGTAAGAGCAGCAAGAACTCTTTCTTAATTGCGGAGTCATCTTTCTGCCTCTATTCCTTGGTATTTCATTTTTACTAAAGTTGTTTACACCTTTGGAACAGTCTAGTTGTTCACAACACGAAACTTTTAAAATGACTTCATCCTACTTGAGTATTCTCAGAGATTCCTTTGCTTCTTAGAGTAGTTTTCATGAAGCTATTTGGTGGCTGACCTCTTAATGTTACTTCTTTGTAGTGTTGACTAGAGAGTAACAGGAAGTTCAACACACACAGAGAATTTTATTTATTATTATTTGTATATGATGTGGGTAAGTGAGGCTGCTTGTCTTCTACAGTGAATGTGTGGAGGTCAGAGGACAGCTTTCTGGAGATGGCTCTCTACTTCAACCTTATAGATCAGGGTCTCTTCCTGTTTCTGTTGTATACTTCAGGCTAGATTGCCCACTAACTTTTAGGCTGTCTCTGCTTCCTAGCTTGCTGTTAGGAGTGCTATGATTACAACTACCCACCACCACATCCAGTTTTATTGAATTATTTATTTATTACTTAAAGAACACCATGGGCTCTGGGTTTTGACGGCAGATGGTAGGTTGTGCTGCCATCTTAGTGGCCACGCTCCTTACACTGTTATTCAGAGGGAACCACAGGAGAGTTTATATTTGGGGGCATTCTAGAGTCTGAATTTTTAGCTTAGGGATGCTCAATTTCTGTAGCCAATGTATAATTGTAGTGATGTGTTGTGGGCCAGCTTCCCGCCGCTCTGCTCCCGGCCGTTGGCTTGCTTATGCCCCAAAATAACAACACACAAATTGTTTTCTTTTAAACACTGCCTGGCCCATTAATTTCAGCCTCTTACTCACATCTTGACTAACCCATATCGAATAATCTGTGTAACACCATGAGTGGCGTCTTACCGGGAAAGATTCAGCATGTCTGACCTGGTGGCTGGCTTCATTGCATCTGTCTCCCTGAGAGGCACGGCTGTCTGGCCCAGAGAGGCGAGACATGGCGATTTATCTCACTTAGAGGAGAGGCGTGGCATCTGACTGAGCCATCTACCTCACTTCCTTCTTCCTGTTCTGTCTACTCCACCCACCTAAGGGCTGGCCAAGGCAGTTTCTTTATTAAAACAGAAGACCCTCCCACATCATATAATATTTCAAAATCTGGAAAAAAATTGAACCTCAAATACTTTGGGTTCCAAGCACTTCAGAGAAGGGATCATCCTTATTTGATTGACTGTAATACACTGATGCTGGGATTTAAGGGATCACAGTTCACGAGTAGGAGGTAGAATTACCATTATAATTTGGGTAAGAGTAGCTGAGTTGGGCTAAAGCACTGTAGATAGAGCATCTGTCATTTTTTTAGGAAGCGCTAGCATCTAATGCCATCTTTATAGTCAGGATTGGTGGCTCTGGGAATCTGTAGTCACTTGTGACTCAGAGCAGGACCACTTTTGTGAAAGAACTAAGCCTAAGTCTTCCTCTGTATTTCACATTCACCTTGAATTGGAAAGGTTGAATCCTGTCTCCAAATGGCCATAAAGTCAGCTGTCTCCTGTAGCCTGAATGCAGCCCTTAATTGGGCTGTGAGTCACAGGAACCAAAGCCTTGATTGACTGTATTGAAGGTGCAGATGAGAGCGAACATTTGGAGAAGTGAGGCACACTCACAGATTATCTAGTCTCGAGAAAGCCCCAAACAAAACGTTCATGGGCCATGGTATTGTTTGGGTAGATGATTGTTTGTTTGCTCATCCACGCAAGGTTGATAGGCATAGAGTGGAACCAAAGAGCCCTTTTTGGAGAGGATGCCTTGTACACATCAGTAGTGAAGAAGATTTTTTATTGGTGATGGTAATAATAATATTCAGAAGCATAGACTTTAAGAGACTGAATGGCAAGTTTGGAAGTTGTGAAAACAGTGGAATAGAGAAGGTTTGTCCTTGTAACCTTGGGCCAATTATATATACTGTTGATTCAGAAATTGTTATTTCTGAATTGTTACCCATTGCCATCATTCGGACATGGAAAAGGCCCCTTTTGAAGAAGATGTTATCCACTGAATAACAAGGAGGTCAGGGGTGGGGGTGGATCTGGTGACTTTCTTAGGTTGTGAAGAAAATTTTGGAAGTGCTGTAAGTAACTTGTTTTGAGGGCAGCTTTGGTAGAAGACGAAGCTGCAGTGATGACGGTGGTGGTGGCTGTGTCCATTTGTAAACAGGGTCGGCTGTGGAACCTAAGGCAGATAGATAGATTGTAGTGGCTGAATATATGGTGGCTACAATGAAGGGGATTTGGCAGTGGTATAAATAATTACAGTGGTGGTGAGCACTATCATGGCTTTAGAAACCAGTCAAATCATAGACCCATGAAGTAAGCAGTTTTAGTGAAGGAAACTTAGGCGTTGTTTAGAAATGTAGATATAGCATAATTCTTTTGTTTGGTTTTAAGATAAGGTTTCACCCATGTAGGCCAGGCTAACTTTGAACTTGTAATAGTCCAGCAACAGAGTTCTAAACACAGAAGAGAAGGGCTTCCATTCTTTTTATTTTTATTTTTATTTTTTTTGTTTTTCAAGATGAGTTTCTCTGTGTAACAATCCTAGCTGTCCTTGTAGACCAGGCTGACCTTGAACTCAGAGATTGCCTGCCTCTGCCTCCCAGCTGCTGGGATTAAAGGCGTGCCACCACTGTCTAGCAAGGGCTTCCATTCTTAGGAATAAGAGTTATCAGGAAAGCTATAGGTTACTTAGGGACAGTCCACATTTGAGGAAGTAACATTCATACCAGGGAGGTTTCTGCAGCAGAAGCAGGAAATCTTTCTTGTTAGGAGATCCTCAGCCAAAAGTCGAGACAAGTGTAGCAGCTTTGATGCAGTGTGGTGCCAGCTGGATTGACCCCAAGGTCACCTGTCTGTTACAGATCTTTCCTTGTTTAGTTGCAGTAGTGCCACCAAGAATAGGAAAGGAAATTTTCCAAAAAAATTCAAACCAAAACCAAAACAGGGGCTGGGATATAGTTTGGTGATAGATCGCTTGTCTACCACACATGAGGCCTTGGGTCCAATTCCTAGCATCACCAATAAACAAATAATTAATTTACAAAATGACCTACCCCAGGTAGCATCATCTTTTTTTGTGATACCATCTGTGTGGAGCCAGTCAGACTGTAGGTTTTGTTTTTTTCCTCTTTTGAGACAGGGTTTCTCTGTGTAACCATCTTGGCTGTCTTAAAACTCACTCTTTAGACCAGGCTGGCCTTGAATTCACAGAGCTCTGTCTCCAGAGTGCTGGGATTAAAGGTGTGTGCCACCATGTCCAGCAAGGCTATGGATTTTTGGCGACTACTAGTCATATTGTTTTTCACTTGTTCTCATTAAACATAGTTTGTTGCCTCATCTCCACTGTCTCCAACTGTAGGTTCATGCTGGGCCTTTGTTTTGTACCCAAAATTCCTCACCACCCTTTCTTTGTGTCTCTTTGGAATTGTGGACTTCATTATAACCCTGAACTCTGTATGTATATAATTAATAGTCACCATGCTCATTGCCTTCTAGACAGTGATATCCTGGAAGGTAGGGTTACATGTTCTAAGATTGCACGCCTGTATCCTTCTTTAACTATCCTAAACTGGGGATATCAGTTTATTGTTTATTAGCCCTAACTCTGCCCCTTATCCAATATCTAGTACATGGTAAGTGCTAGCTAAACATTTGCTAATTGAAAGAATGTTTTTCTTTTTCTTTTCTTTTTTATACTTTCAGACACGCAAGAAACAGAAGGAAGATGTGGAAGGTGTAGGAACCAGTGATGGAGATGGGGCTGCTGGGCTTAGCAGTGACCCCAAAAGCCGGGAACAAATGATTAATGATCGAATTGGTTATAAACCCCAACCTAAGCCCAACAACCGCACATCTCAGTTTGGAAACTTCGAGTTTTAGGGATGAATTCTCCTGCATGCCAGATCTCTGGAATGAAATAAAATGATGTCAGAAATACAGAACAGATTTAGAGAATTAAGTGTGTACAACCAAGGAGAATGTTTTCTGTCTCCTGCAGAGAGAAATAATGTCTGCATGAAATTACTGCTGTTCAACTTTTCTGATAAGCTAGAAGCCAAATTCTGGCTTGTTTCTGGAAAGTTGAACTGTGGGAAGCTTACCTGATTTTTGTTTTTAAAATTATATTTTTGGAAAAATGTGAGACATCCCTAAAAGTAGTAGCAATGAAGTTCCCAGTTCTGAGAAGTAAAGGCCACGAGAGGTGATGTCATCCTCCTTGTCTTTACAAAAGGACCCCTAACCCGCAGTTGATCCTCTGAACTTTCAGTTCACCCGTTTATTCAGTATTTGGTGACTGCTGACCATCCTGCAAGCAACAGAGATTCCAGATGAGCGTGTTCATGGCTATAAACTAGCACTTGGAAGGCTGTGGTAGGAGTCTCATGAGCTGGAGGCTAGTCTGGGCAACAGAGTAAAATCTTGTCAGAGAATGTCTAAAACAAACCAAGACAAAGACTCCTACCCTCATGGAGATTGGATTCTAATGAACAAACAAAAAAACGAAGAGTCAGATCCATTTACAGAAAGACTTCATACAGCGAGGGAAACACGGACATTTCCGACAGCACGAGCCACTCTAATTCTCCCTTTGGGACGCATCTGAGAATCCGTGCAGCAGGAACTCGTCTGAACTCTGGATACTTTTGCACCATGCCCCATTTTACCATGAAATTTAGGGACAGAAGTACTGGCTGTGGAAGCCAGAACATGTAGAATCAAGTTTCAAAGAGACTCATTATCTCGGTTTTACCCAGGCTTTTGGATAGTTCCTGAGTGATATAAATGGGAAGGTAGAGATAAAAGGGAATTGTGTAGCTTCCTCTTCCTGCTCCAAACTTTTTATAAAACCTTTATTCCAGTTTTATTGTTTACCCCTAAGTCCTATTATCCTACTGTTTTAAAAAAACAATAAAACCCAAGACACAGGCTGTAGATTGGGGACTCATGTTATTGCAGCCTGCAAAGGCCTTCTAGGGCAAGGAGAAAAAGTGTCTGCCTGCATCAGTCAGTCCCTCTCTACTGCAATTCTGCAGTAGGATTTCCCACAGTTGTTTTTATGTTTCTGCATGTCTTGCCTTTTGTACTAATAGCTGGCATGCAGAGGTCTGTGTAAGACAGTGCTGAGTGACTCATGCAGACACCCTTAATTCCTGAGAGGGAACCAGAGCCTCATAGAGTGGTAGGTAGGAGATTTGAACCCTGGGCAGACTGCTTTCCAAGCCCATGCTTCTAAATGGCCTTTACTATATTGCTTTCTTAGTGTTCTTGTCTGAAAGCAGTATGGGGAGAGAAGTTTCTATTTTCAGCTTCCCAAAATTTCCATGTTATCTTATTTAACAGAATGAGACAATTATTTATCAGTAGACTAGGACTTATTGCAATTGTTAATCTTTTTTGGGCACAACTACATTACATATATCAATTCTGCATTCCTTAGGATCTGTTCATTTCCAGATTACCAGTACCCAGGATGTTAGTCATGTGCTTGTAATGATACCGACCTTACTCAGAAGAGCGACCTTTCATTTCCTATATCTTCAGGGACAGAATAATCAATAGATAGTAAAAGCATAATATGGCTTGGATATGCCTGTTCTTGTATGGGGTACCTTATCCATATTGCTCTTAACGTAAATTAAAAGGTGCTATTACTCCTTTGTGTATGTGAGCGCACACACGAGGCATGCCAGGGATCGAACCTAGAGCCTTAGAAAGACTCACTAGTCAAGCATTCAACCACTGAACTGTACCCATAGCCATTTGTTTTTGCAACAGTCCATCTCGACACAGCTAAAGTTATGCCCATCTGCAGCCCTCTCTATCTCCATCTTCATGTCTGGTTCTGAGAGATCCCTGCTGCTCCAACAGAGACAGACACACTAGAGCATCTGTAAACACAATACCCAGGTGCTGGGATTCCACTGTTTCCCTAGGAGACTTACAGACCAGGTTGCTAGGCCCGAGGCCATTAGAGGTCTTCTGGTGGGGGCACATCTGCTACCTGTATGTGCCCCTCCTCCTCACTTCTCCTATTTCCAGAGTGGTGAATTCCTTGGGAATTACCTCCCTTCTCCCTGCTACCAAGAATTAGAGATAGCCTGACTGGAGCTGAGGCCTGAACTCTCAGACCTTGCCATGTTACTGTCTGTATTTTCATGCTGTTAATAACTCTTAATAAAATTCTTGCCCAAAAGGAAAATCACCCTGTGTTCCCCTGTACCCCCAAACTGAAGGCTGGCTATTTGGAAACTACTTTGTAGACAGATATGCATGGACTCACAAAATCAAGATGTTTATTTTGTTCTCTTGCACACAACACTTAAACCATTCCCGTTCCACCAATCCTGCTCTCTGGGAGCTCACAGTCTCTGAAACAGTCAACTTGAAATGTAGAGCTAGTGTTTAAGGCATTACGTCAAATGCAGTCTTGTCATTTAGATGACTCTTCGGAAGTGGCTGGAAAGGGTAGGCTCAAGATTAAATGATATGATGATGTACACCCTGCCTCACTTTCCTGACTCTAGTAAGGAACCCAGGCCCACTGTCTGAAAGAGAGTTTGGGATAACCCTACCATAGTAGTGAAACTCTGATGGATTGCTGAGGAGGTTCCACATGTGGGCAATGGGGTGTTGAGTGTTCTTCCATTTTGGATCTGTAACTCTGGAGAAAGGTAATCCTTTACCTAGCTTTACAGAAATTCTAATGGGGCGACTGCTTCTTGAAGCAAACTTAAGACCTCCACCTGGTTTGTAAATACCAACTTCTAATTGGTATGATAATTATAATCACAGCATTGAATGTCTACTGCATCAGGAAACAGACTTTAAAAACTAAGCTGCCTGGGATAAAGACAGAAAGGGAAAAGTAGGCAGGGGCTAAAGAAATCCAGACACATAGGAGCTGGGCATTAAAGTTCAGGAGCATAGGATTTAAGCTTTCCCTCTTCCTGTACTAACCACACCCTCTAGAACCTAGTCTGGGATCTCGAGTGCAGGTTTTGTAGCAGACTGCTTCCGACCCAAACCTCCCCTGAAGACCCTGTCAGAGTGAGGTTTCTCTTGGTCTCAGACTCAGCACCTCGTCCTAACTGGCCTTGGTTCTTCTCATTACTGATAAGGTCCTGTTTCTCATAAGTGTATGCTTTATTTTTAGGATTTTTGGGGTTAAACAAGGCTGTGTTTAACCTGACCTATGCTAGAGAAGTGATCCATATCTGAGCTGCATCTCAGCCCCTGGAAGGTGTTTTATGGCAGCTCATCTGGAGATCTTTAGAAAGCACCAGGGTCACCACTAAGTGTGTTTTTTGTATTCCCCTGGGTTTATTATTCCTTGGCTTCTGAGATAACAACAGGCTATTTGTCCTGTAAAGTTGGGCTCTGTCAGTACCTGTCATTCACTGTGCAAGATTGAACTAAGAGAAAAGCAAAGCTCTAAAGTTAATTTCTTAGATTTTTTAGCCTTCATCCAGTAGGCTTATAACCCTTTCTTGGTTCAAAGCTACCAAAATATATATTCCTTGTTCTCTGATGTTTAATTGGCACCGTAGAGAGAAAGTATCAGAATCACAATACTGGGCCAACAAGATAGCAGGTTTGTTTCTTCTGCTCCGAGGCACAACTGGATCTAGCACCAAAGAGGGCAGGGTATAACAGACTAGCATAGGAAGAATCACTTTAAAGAGGTAGTTTGGGAACAAGCCTGCAGACTAATGATTGACAGAACATCCAGTGGGATTTACTGAGAAAAGGGTTTTGGCCACTGTGATCTATGCAAGTATGTTGTGAGCACACATAAAGGACTAGAGACTTTGTATACATGTGTGAACTCTGGCTATAGTCCACATGAGTGTGTTGTGAGCACATATAAAGGACTAGAGACTTTGTATACATGTGTGCACTCTGGCTATAGTCCACACGAGTGTGTTGTGAGCACACAGAAAGTGTATCTGGAGCTAAATAAAAGTTTGTGGAATGAATAAGTATTAGCCAGCAGCATTTAGGTGTGACACATGCCCAAGACATACCACCTACCAACCAGCAGTTAAAATTCTCATGCTGGATACCAGGTAGCCCCACCTTCTGTCCCTTCCAGGTACAACTTTGCTATTTTAATGCCAACTCAGGGTAATCCTCTAGATTGTCAGCAGAAATATCACCTAGAAACTTAGAAATGCCAAATTTGGTAGCACTAGGGTTGAGGTCCACCAAGTATTGTCTTAACAAGAAGCCCTCTGGGTGACTCTGAAACATTCTAAGGTTTGAAAATCATTTGTTTCGAGGGAAACACACAATAATAGGAAAAAATTACAAACTTTTGCTTTGTTCATTTGGGACAAACCAATGTCTGAGTCAAAGAAAAATGCCAATGGTTTTATTTAACAATCTCTATTTCTATAGTCTCAAATTGATTGTTCTGTTTTTGTTTTGACTGTAAGTTCATTTCTAATCAAAGTGTTACGTGGAAACACAAGTTGATGAGCGACAAGAACACATCTCCACAGACTCGACACCTGCAGCCCCACACTCTCCACACTCCATAGCACACCTAGAGAAAGGCACTGTGTGTTCCCGCTCACTGAGGTAAGAGGAGATTATTTTCTAGTATGAAACTGAAGTCCCGAGTTGGGTGAGATGTCCCTAATTACCACCAATCCTGTTTGAAGTTAAAATCCTTTTCTATCACTGACCCAGAATTCCACCCACATATTATCTATTTAAAACAAAAATACACAAAACCCCTAAAACAGAAAAATAAAAAGCAGATAACCAAGTCATTAACTAGGAAGCTACCTGGATTAGACAAGGTTCAGGATTATGACTTCTCAAGAGAAATGTCAATGTCATCTTATTAGAAGAACCACTACTCAGAGACAGTCAACTAAGCCTCTATTCAGTAAGTGTGTGTGCATAGAGACAGGAGAGAGAAGGGATGACTGGAGAGGGAATCATATCTTTCGGTCCCAAGATGCTTCTTACAGAATCGATAAGGCCACATGTGGAGTCTGATGTTAATGGCAATGCTCTGTGATGTCCACTACCACTGCCTTCTTCCAGCTGAAGAGAAAGTATCCTGTCCCAGCCCCTGCTGCTACTGCGATGCATAGGTACCCATTGTAGGTCATGAAGATGAGCATGAGGAAGTAGCTGATGACCACTTGGATAATGTGCAGCACTGTCTGCAGGAGGTGGGGGAAGCTCAGCATCTGCTGCCTGGGGGGTAAACAGAGAAAGGACAGTCAGACTCGGGAGTCTGCAGGCCAGGAGAACAGCTGGCTGCAGCTGTTAGCACAGCCTTCCACTGGACTGCACCACAGCTATGCTGGAAACTCAGAGTGCGCGCGTGTGTGTATTTGGCAAGACAGAGCTTTCAATTTTCCTCAAACTGGTCTCAAGTTCACTATGTAGCCAAGAATGGCCTTGGATTCTGATCCTCCAGCTTTCACAGAGTGCTGGGATTACAGGCATACATCATGCTTGACTAGATTTAACTTTTGACAGAAAGGATCAATTGCATTCTGCCATTCTTTCTATATCTTGACTATACATTCTTAAAATGACCACTACTATTTAGCAAAGATTTAAAAAAATTGGGTTACTTTCAACTTCTCCCAAAGTGGCAAACACTTGCAACTTAGAACAACATGTATGTGCCTTTGCAGACTGTGAGTCCAATAACCCATAAGTGGGAACTTCTAAAGTCACATGGAATCACTAACTCAGGAAGAAAAAAAAATACGTGCTTTGTTACAGTATTAAGACAGCTCTCTAGAACTTTCATTTGGATCTATTCCATCTTACCCAACAGTTTTGTGTGTCTCCATAAGGATGGTTCCGTTTGGTCCTGGGACAGGCATGGAATTGTAGCGAATGCTGACTTGAGACTTACGCAGCAGACCTTCTCTGGCTATCTTGAGTCCTTCATAAAACATTGCTAGTAAAAACACTGCTACGAAAGCTCCAGCCATCTCTAAGGAGGGAAGGAGAGGAGGAGGTAATGGTACAGTCAAAATTATCAGCCAGGGAGCTGCAGGTGCAGTGGCCCCGCCTGTGCTCAGGATGATGAGTGCGGGCAGCCTGAGCTACATGACAAGTAACTATCCCAAAACAAAATGGAAAAAGTGTCAGTCTTAGTTTGTGAATAGTTGGATGGTTGCCTCTTTACCCACTCAGCAGAGATAAGATGTTATTGAAAAATCACCGTCTCTGCTCAAGAACATATTGACTTTCTGATTATAACCCAAAACATCTAGAATTCTGAAAAAAGGAATAGCCAGCTGCTGTTTTGTTGTTTAACAGGGTTGTTGTGTGGCCCAGGTTGATCTTGATCTTCTGGAGATTCTCCTGTCTCTGCCTCCTGAGCACTGGGATTACAGGTGTGTACTGCCACAGCCAGCTAAAACAACCTGCTTTAGAAAGTGCTGCTCCTATATTTTGTATAGGCATTTAAGATACATATATATATATATATAGTGAAGAATTGATAAGATGAATTTATTTCTTTTTTTTTTTCAAAGATTTATTTACTTATTATGTATACGGTATTCTGCCTACATATATCCCTGTAGGCCAGTAGAGGGCACCAGATCTCATTACACGTGGTCGCTGGGAATTGAACTCAGGACCTCTAGAAGAGCAGTCAGTGCTCTTAACTTCTGAGCCACCTCTCCAGCCCCAGTTGAATGTATTTCTATGACTAATTTAAATTTAACATACTACTTGAACTAAATGCTTCTGCCACCTTCTCCAAAATCAAATTGGTTTATTTCAGAAATAAGCTTGGTACCTAAAGCAGTTTAAGTGACCATTAAGCTCATGCTATTGCATGTAAATGTAAAAGCATACCAATACATGACAGATACAAAAAGACAGGTGCCAGCTACATAAAAAGAGTGACTATGATATACCACATATCAGAAACAGGGAAACCATAGTTTGATGTAAAAGAGAAAACACTGGTTTAGAGAGTTCTAGAAAGTAGGATTCATGTTTTCGCTCTGTCATACTAGCCGTGCGATTCACTATTTGAGGCTTATTTATCTGTAAACAGGCAGTTGTGAGGTCAATACTTTTTTGAGGCAGTGTCTATGTAGTCTGGCTGTCCTTGAATTCTCTATGTAGAGTAGGCTGGCCTTGAACTCTAAAACATCCTCCTGCCTCTCAAGTGCTGAGATTAAAGGTATTCACTACCATACCTGCCAAGACTTGATATGCTTCTAGTCTTAGGCCTAGGACCAATAACAACTTAGCAAACAAGAAAAGGATTGTAGAAGATATTTATCTGGCATTTTAATTATTTTTCAGTGCTCCAAAACATACATATGAATTTAAGGAAGCTTGCTGGAGGATCAAAAACATCTTCTGACTAGGGAATAGGAATCATGATGGTTATGTAGCACAACCACACTGATCTGGTAATAGGACAGAAAGAGCTGCTGATTTCCAAATTTATGTCACCATCTCCCATGTGATCATTATCTTCAAAGATGACCCAATGGTTACTCACCTCCAGGTGTGTTGATTACCAAACCAGAGAATAAGAGTTCCACATTCTTAAAGCCAAAGTGGAAGGTCATAGTCTGCCAGAAAACCAAAACAAGTCAGTCAGAGAAGATTGAAGACCCTAATGAGAATCTTGGGCAAAGAGGCTTACAGTAACACATCTAGACAAGAAGAAATACTTGAAGCAGTGGGAAGCTTTACTATTATGGGCACTGAGAGTTCCCCCAACACCTCACCCCCATCTCATGTCCCTTTCTCTTTTCTATATAAAACACAAAACACCAGGACTTAATTTAGGGAAGGGTGAATTTCAAAAGAAACGATTAATGAAATAATTCTAGAAAGTCTTGGTTCTGGTGTCACTTGGTATGTTGCCATATGAATACAGGCAGATCACTTGACTTGCAGGGGAGGGGGAGGATCTGCTTTGTTTTCCCTCTTTGATAACCCCCCAGTGCTAAAATCCCATGTTTCTATTATTCAAGTGTGTGGCAAGGACACTTACCATCATCATGCCTTCACCGTGGGAGTGTGAGGCCGAGGTGGTTGGGTGATGATGATGAGGTGGCATGGTACTGTTGCTGTCCATGTGAGTCATCCCCATATGGTTCATCCCCATATGTTCGGAAGTATCCAGTTTTCCAGAAAAAGATGACAGTCAGCAGAAAAGTCTTTTAAGAAAAACAATTATATATTAAGGACATATTTTCTTGATAAACACTTTGCTGGGTGAACAAATGCCTTCTGAGATACAGAAGTAACTTGGACTACTAGGAATCACCTTTGAGACGAAGGACAAAGGGCTTGTACTGAAGGCTTGACACACCCATTCCTTATTCTGTAGGACTACTCCTCTAACTAAGACACATGTTTAATGTGTGTTCAGTTTAAATTGAAGGTAGAGGAAAAAAGCCTCTTCAGAGCGCAGGAAATAGATAATTTGAAGTAATTTATAAGTGGGAGCCATTAACAAAATGTAACTGCTCTAAGGCTTTCTAATCATAAACATGAGTAGATAAAAAGCCACAACCTCAGATAATTCTCCTAATTGGGATGGCCTGTGTTTAACCAGGATATTTGGATTCCACTTAAGAGGACAATCAGTTTTGAGCTCAGGAGAAAGGTCTGCTGTGGCCTTAGGCAAGGAATGTGCCCAGCCGTCAGACATAATTTTAGTCCCACCAGGACATCAAAGTTAAGAACACGAAAAACAAGGTATAAATTGGATGGTCTATATTAAGTTTAGACACTGCATATTCAGCCTTGTATCTTTGCACCACGTTAATGCTTTACTGTAGAAGTCAACCTGAGTCAAGGCACAGTAGTTCCCATAGCTGCTGTGCGGGCAGGGGACTGGGAGTTTGGGACACAATGTGCAGAAGGAGTTATGTTCATAAAACCTGTCTTTTTTTTTTTTTTTTTAAGACAGGATTTAGCCTGTCTGTGTAGTCCTGGCTGTCCTGGAGCTTACTATGTAGATCAGGCTGGCCCTGAACTCTGAGATCTGTCTTCCTCTGCTTCCTGAGTGCTGGGATTAAAGGTGTGCATTGCCACTGACTGTAAAAACCTATCTTTTTTTCTAATTTTCATTTACTTTTATTTGTATGAGTGTTTTGTGTGCATGTATGAATGTGTATCACTTGTGTGCAGTGCAAGAGGAAGCCAGAAGAGGGTGTTGGATTCTTTGGAACAGGAATTACAGATGGGTATGAGCTACCATGTGGGTGCTGGGAATAGATCCTGGGCCTTATGAGAGAACAGCAAGTTTGCTTATCCTCTGAACCACCTGTCTAGCTCCTGAAATCTCTTTCTGTGTTCCTCAACTCCAGGATGTAGAAGAAATTCAAAATAGGAGCAGGGCATGGTGGTACAGGCCTGTAATCTCAACATCAGGAGGTTGAGGGAGAAATAGTCAGAGTCTGACTATTCAAGTGAGACCCTGTCTCAAAAAAGGAAAAAGAAATTCCAATTAGGTATCCAGGATCTTGAGTCTGAGTATGCTTCTGATGACTCATGCTCCTATCAGGGGCCAAAGTCAAAGCTAAGTACTAGTAGTTCAACAGCAGATAAAGGGAAGTACTTGATAAGGAGAGAAGTGAACAGAATAATTTCATGGTGTAATTTGCACCATGAAGGGATGAATATACAGGGTCGCACGACATCCTAAGATGTGGAGAAGAGATGCAGCTCAACTAGGAAATTTACAGCCAGGAAACTACATGTCTAACTCAAGAACACAAGTTTTGAAGCCACCTTTGCCTCAACTGCTACCCCATGACTCTATGACAGTAGACTTACATAATTCTATCACACAGGCATAATCAAGGTTCCACTTTTAACTTCAGTAACTGTCATTCTAGACTCTACATTATCATTATAGAGTTGACAATCTAACTAGTCCTTTTAACACCACTGTTATGGTATTAAGATGTTGAGCAGCGGTTTTGCTCATTAAAATTTTATAATAAATACCAAATAACAACATATAAAATAGTGAGCCCACAAATGCCAATGATGAGACAAAATTGCTCAGCAGTTAGCAGTTTTCCTTTAAAAAAGGAAATTATGGCCAGGTGGTGGCGGTGCAGGCCTTTAATCCCAGTGGGAGGCAGAGGCATGCTGCTTTCTGTGAGTTCTAGGCTAGTCTGGCTTAGAAGAGCTAATTCCAGGACAGGCTCCCAAACTACAGAGAAACCCTGTCTCAAAAAACCAAAAATAAATAAATAAAATAAAATAAAATAAGGAGTCAGAATGACTAATACAGACATGCAAACAGAAGTTATAAATTTTATTTTCTTTCAGTGCAGGCTGGAAAATGATAAGATTAGAAAAGCATAAAAGATAACTTCATTCCGTGTTATCGACAGGAATCCAGGTCATGGACAGGCACGGGAAGATAAAGAAAGAGCCAGACCAATCTTTCTTTAGACTGAAGAGTAGAAGGGGAAGCTGGGCAGGCGCACCTCGCAACGTGGTCTCTTTAAAGAGCAGAGCACAGCACAGACTACTTGAGCCCTATGCCCTTATTTCTTTGAATTCTGATAACACTGTTTTCAGTAATAATATCTGAGGACCTGGAGGTTTTCTTTTATTCAAGCCCTATGTACCAATTATAAAAATCTGTGTAATGGTACACATTATCAGAAACCCTTCAGACAGATCAGTGCCCTAGGAATCCAAGCGTTCAAAGCTCAAGAAAAGCTCTAAACTGTGTGCACCTGCCCCGCAGTGCCATGTGTGTAGGCTGCGGTCCACATTCATCCACACTAGGGAAGAGAGCAGGAAGAGAACCAGCTTGTTTTTCTTGTAGTACACAATAGACTTCTGTAATGAGAACCTTCAGCAAGGCTTACACAGTGGGGTCTGGACAGGGAGGAAATCATCATATAAATAGTGTATGAAACTCCAACCTGGTGCACCATTGTATTCGTTAAGCTTCTTCTAATGGCTGTAGCTCGGGGACACAGAATTTGCTTTGCCTGTGTGAGGGCTCTGAATTTGAACCTAACAGTGACTGCGTGAGATTAGGAAAAATCCCACAGGTCTATGTCAAACCAAAATTATATATATAATTTATATTATACATAATTATATGTATAATATAATGTATATGTATATATATATATATATATATATCAGGAAGAACATAGAAATTCTTACTTATGGAAACACAATACATAAGGGCTGGAGTTAATAGCTCATTGACAGAGGTCTTGCCTAGCACTGCTGAGGCCCCTAGTATTAATAACCAGCATGGCAAAAACAAACATTCTGTTTTATTTATTTTTTAAAAATTCTGTATCTTTATTTACTTTTACTGTATGAATGTTTTGCCCTGAATGTATGTTCATGTATGTATGTTCCCATGTGTGCGTGGTCCCTGTGGAGGTCAGAAGAGGGCATCAGATCCCCTGGAACAGGACATAAAGTGGCTGTGAGCCACTGTGTAGGTGCTGGGAATTGAACTTGGGTCCTCTGCAAGAGCAACCAGTGCTCTTAACCATTAAGCCACCTCTCCAGTTCCCTTAAATTTTAAATCATAATATGTAAATGCTAGTCTATATTTTTTTCTGCCAACTTAGCTTTTCAGCGATATGCCATGTGTCTGGATAACCGATTGTATACACAAAAAAAAACCAACCAAACAAAAAACAACAAAAAACCCGAAACAACGACAACAATAATAAAAAACAAAACAAAACAAAACCAAACACACTTAACCCATTCATTCCGTCTAGAACAGAAATTCTATTCATAGGCAGCAAAATGGTATTTGTTGGTTTTCCTCTGATAGTTTAAAGTTGACCCAAACTTGGTTTATTCTAGAATGAAAATGGATACTGGCAGAAGAAGAGTGAGTCAGAACCCAGAGCACAATCTGAGTGCTCTGACTTTGTGCAATCCTGGTGGCTGGCTATGTGACTTATTCATGTCGTGTTTCCCAAAGTCCACAGCAGCTTGCTCTCTTAAGAATTGTTTTCTGTAATTTAGTTCTACCCTTATCACCTGTTTCTAAGAACTGGGCTCAAGGTCCACAAAGCAATTGCTATACATTTTATGGAATCAAGTTCTCCATTATAAAGCAATTAGTGGAACTTGAGGGAGGGCAATGGTGAGTAAGAGGCGGAACTTTAAATTCTGCCATAAAGCATTGATTCAATGGGTTTCTGTTTGGACACACTGTGAGCATATGGTAATTACATGCTAAAACTCAACTTTCTCTTTGCTTCTTATTCTCTATCATTTCTTCAGGTTTACATGTCATTTATAAAGAAGAAATAACAAAACATGGATAGAACAGAAAAAAACAAAATCCTTGATTCTTAACTGATAAAATCTACTTGCAATACTGTTATGTTACTAGGCTTCTTTATAAGACAGCAGAAAGAACAGAAATACTGTACTTTTATTTATATTGTTGCCATTCAGAATAAGCTAGTTCTTTAATAGAATTCAAGTGGGCCCCCTACTAGAAAAACACATTTGTATTAGAAAATGTAGAAGCAACTTAACAGCAGGCATGTGTTAAGCTCCTCGTATGGACAACTTGGATTGTTAAAAAAATACAAAACAGTCTAAGAACTGACTTCAAAACAAAACATGGCACAGACTTTTAAGGAACTAGTCCATATAACCACTAAGAAAGCTCCACTCAGCTTCTCAGGAGTACCTTTAGAGATACTAACTTGAACTTGGTTCTGCTGCCCTGACGGTAAGGAAATGATCAAGCCTCACAGGACACTCTAGTCAGGACTTGATCATAATTCTAATTCTTTAGGTCCCCATAAGATTATCAGCGTCGGGGCTGGAGAGTTGGCTCAGAGGTTTAGAGCACTGGCTGCCCTTCCAGAGGTCCTGAGTTCAATTCCCAGCAACCACATGGTGGCTCACAACCATCTGTAATTTGATCTGGCACCCTCTTCTGGTATGCAGGCAGAACACTGTGCACACAGTAAATAAATAAAGCTTAAAAAAAAAAGGTTATCAGCGCCCCCCAATCAGCAGGAAGTAGCCTGGAAAACTACGCCCACATTCCCAAAAAATGGATTATGGATGTTTCCCTTTGTTTAGAAGTTGGTTATTTATGGATAAAGGTCAGAATGCTAAACAAAGGAGATTCAGAGTTCTTGTTTAAAAAAAAGGGGGGGGGGTGCTGTGGGACAATGGTCTGAACCCTGTCACTTGTATTTTAAATAAACACCTGTAGTGTCTATGCTGGGTAGTCCTGCTGTTTTTTTCTGTGCCCTCCCTTCCTGAATCTAAGCAGAGTTGTCTGTTGAGGAACACTTGGCTAGTGGGACAGAGAGAGACTCGCTACAGGTGTTTATACAATTTCTTTTTATTACAATTCAGTCAGTTTACCCCCAAGAACTATCAGAAAAAGGCAATTTCCCCGTTCTCTACCAAAGACTCGCCTAAAAGATCATCTCAAGGCAGGCCACGTACAGACAGCCCTGTAATCCTAGCATCTGGGAGGCAGATCACAAGTTTAAAGCCAGCCTTGAGCTACATAAGGAGACCAAGTCTCAAAAAACCAAGTCAAGTCAAGTAAAACACAATGCTTAAAACGTCAGACTCTGCAAATCCTAGAATCTCTAGCAAAATAAAAATGAAATTTGGACAGAAGCTAGAATGCAACAAGAAGTCTAAATCCCGATGGCATTCTGAGCCTCAGCACTCCCTGCATTTCTAATAGGTGTCCTGGCATTACACAATGACAGAGGAGAAACACTCCTTTGGACTCACAGGAGGCAATAAGGAAGTGGTTATACTTGGCATGCAGGTTCTCTACATAGCCTAGGCAGATGTAATCCAGAGTCTTGGACAGTTTTTCTGGAGACTGCCTAGGCCTTTTCTGACTTCCATGTTAAGAAAAATAAAGAAGGCTTTTATTCATAAAATGATTTATATTTCCTTTTAGACTGGTAAAACATAAAACAGACACTCAGCTTTCCTGCTTTTGGCAAAAAAAAAATATGAGAAACTCAAGGCCAAACACATTAAACCACAATAAATAAGAATTCATGTTTATGGACTATAAGTAACCAGTTCAGCTGTGCAAATAGTACCTTCTGATGACCTGTAAGGACTAGCATATATCCTATTGGACTGACTGTTTCAAGTGCCTTTCAAAATCTCCTTGTATTAAAGATTGATCTACTCCTCGACAGATGACCTTTGAGGACAGACTTTAGGGGAACTTTCCAACAGCTAAACTTTAAATTCTCTTGATGGTTTTATGAAAATCTCTCTCTCTTCTCTCTTAGCTTTTCATACTTCAAAAAGTTCCTCAATCACCTCTCTCTCACGTGCGCACACACGCGCTCTCTCTCTCTCTCTCTCTCTCTCTCTCTCTCTCTCTCACACACACACACAATTTTTCTCTTAGCTTTTCATATTTTAAAAAATTCCCCAATGAGCCTGTCTTGGTGGCTCACGCCTTTAATCCCAGCACTTGGGAGGCAGATCTTTGTAAACTGGAGGCTAACCTGGTCACATAGTGAATGCCAGAGCTATACCGTGAGATCCTGTTGCAAGCACTAAGAAAGCCGCAAGAGAAACAAGGTTCACTCTTTTTGCTGGCTGATAATAAAAACAAGGCTAAGGGTCACCTATAAATCCTCACCTGCTTCTCTCCACAGTACTGGTTGGGCTGAGAGAGACGCCAGAATGGGTTAAGGATTAATTTAGTGAATTTTTTTTTTTTTTGCAGACTTTCAGCGATCACTATCACTATGTTATTTTCTCTTTCTTCACCATGTGTCACAGAAAGCATTACTGCAGGTCATCTGTGGGATCCCTGAAAGCACTCTTCTGGGAAGGAAACCAGGCTGTGCCACTGTTCATATTCGGGCAACAGTAGAATTCATGTGGCTGTGTTACTTATACATTAGACTCCCAGGGAGCATCAAAAGTAACCAACCACCAGACACATAAAGGAGAAAACCACTTTAAACAATTCGACTCAAGAGTTTTTCTTTATAGAAGTGGCCAGGGGGGCTGGAGAGATGGCTCAGCGGTTAAGAGCATTGCCTGCTCTTCTAAAGGTCCTGAGTTCAATTCCCAGCAACCACATGGTGGCTCACAACCATCTGTAATGAGGTCTGGTGCCCTCTTCTGGCCTTCAGGCATACACACAGACAAAATATTGTATACATAACAAATAAATAAATAAATAAATAAACATTTTTTTTAAAAAGAGAAGTGGCCAGTAATCTAGGCAAACAAGAAATGCTGCACGGATTGACAGGTTTTTAAAATCATAAATCAGTAGCTATCAATTAGTGGCTCTTCTACCTGGATGAGGCTCTTTACTAGGAATATCTATTCATCAAGAACAGTAATTCGACTTTCCTTGTCTCCAACTCTAATTCTGTCTATGGACAGCAAACCTGTGATCTGATTCTAATCCGAAAGAGACAAAAAATACCATTTCTGGCTATTAGCTGAAGGTCACCTTCTCACGTCATAAACATCATCAGCACACATTGCCCTAGTATTAAGCTTGTTTAGACTGAATAAGCCAGGTAGAAAACCTGTTGGGGCAAGACAGATGCTGGGGACTGACTGCATGAGGAATTACACGAGAGAAATCACGGCAATGTCAAACAGTGTTTAAAATGCTCCTATCCAGTCCCCACACCACTAACGCATTCTGGACAAACATGAGTGGATGGTACAACTACCACATAAGCAACAAAACATAGGAGAGGAAAAAAAAACTAGTTTAAACATGAGACCATGAGACTTGGTAATTAGTTTACTATGAAAATTGTTTTATACTTTAGAGGTTCATTTTTCTTAACCGTAAAAACAAGACAGTATATTATTAGTGGAAACCTCCTTCTCCATTCCCACTTGTATCTAGTAGGACAGAATGCTTCTAGTACTCTTACTACTGGACTGTAAGTTCAGGGAGCACCATGCTTATTTACCTTTGGATTGCCTATATTTAACACTCTGAATACAGTAATGAATTATAATAAAAATCTTCATAAAATTTTTTTTGAGATGATCTCACCACACAACTCTGGCTAGCCTTGAACTCAGAGATCAACCTGTGTCTGGCTCCTGTGTGCTAATATTAAAGACGTGTGCCACCACACCTGGCTTCCTTAAGAGTATACTTAATTTCCTCTTTATTACATTAATGAATCTGACATGTTATATAGTATCTGATATGTTTCAAAACTATTCAATAGCTTTATTGTAAGAAGTAGCAAACTGTAGTTGATGTAGAAGTACCATAAGCAAGTTTGTTAGCCTTACTTTGGGCCCAAGTTAAATCGAGGAAAGGGACTTTGCAGGTAGGACTACTCATTATTTTTTGTAGTGGTAGAACTGAACCCAGGGTCCTATACCTTGACAGGGAACACACAAACATATAATAGAGGAAATGAGAGAACTGTCGGATTAATGTACTTAAATGTACTCAGAACATTTATTAAATAAATAATTGCATAGAACCTGAAAAAATGTTAAAAAAAACATCCTTTCTGGGGGCTGGAGAGGTGTCTCAGAGGTTAAGACAACTGACTGCTCTTCCAGAGGACCTGGTTCAATTCTGAGCACCCACTGGAGGCTCACAACTGTCTGTAACACAAAGATCATCCCTTGCACAGACATACATGCAGGCAAAACACCAATGCACATAAAAAAAATCCTTTCTGAAAATCAAACATAGTATTGATGGAGGAGGGTCATCTGTCTATGTGTTACTTTCATTGGTTAATAAAGAAAATACCTTGGCCCTTTGATAGGACCAATTAGATAGGCGGAGTAAACAGAACAGAATGCTGGGAAGAAGGCAGTGAGGCAGACGCCTCAGGTAGACGCCATAGCTCTCCTTTCCGAGATGGACGCGGGAAGACACCACCTCGTTGTGCTACACAGATTTCTAAATATGGGTTAAAGCAAGATGTAAGAGTTAGCCAGTAAGAGGCTAGAGCTAATGGGCCAAGCAGTGTTTAAAAGAATACAGTTTCTGTGTAATTATTTTGGGTAAAGCTAGCCCGTGGCTGGGAGCTGGGAAGCGGCCTGCAGCTCTAACAACATAGTGTCTTTTCAGGATGGAGGAAGCAAGGCACAGAAAGCCTCACTGGCCTGTTCAATGCTTACTAGAAAGATGAGTCCCCTTTGCTAGAAGCTGCACAACTAGCCCACTCTCTGTAAGTTAGAAGATCTTCCGGCCGTCTCTGGATCTCACCAACAGCTCTGTTCCCACCTTTGTGCTTACATTACTCCTGGGCTTCAGACAATCATTTCTTCAGCATCAGAAGCCTACCCTTCCAATCTCTTGGGCAACACGTCCTTCCCATCTTTCAGGGTCTACCTCTAAGACTGCTATATATCTGTAAAACATCATACCTTTCCAATCACCTAACTGGGGCTAGGTAGCAACAAACCTTAAACTGTTTTCACGACCTTTTCAATCTGCGCTAATTTCTGACAACATGCCGAGAGAACGGTGTGAGAGAAGGTACAAATGGTTGACTGGAGGCATTTCTTCAAAGTTCCTTCTTATCAACACAAACATTTCAAACCTCTTCTGCAGACTTACTTTTGACATGCTAAGGAAAGACGCCTGGTTTCAAGCAAAAAGGACCCCCTGGAAAAACCTTAGAAGTCACAGTATGGACCTTTCTGTAAACATAGGACTTTTTAATAACTGCTCCTACGCCTGTGGAGACATGTCAGGATGTGTATTGCTCCATTCCAGAAGCTTAAGTGAACTCTTCCAGCCAAGACAAATGCAGAAGTTCCACCAGGATCTGAATCATGCTATTTGATGGTGATGATGTTGGTCAAAGAACCAGCAGCCCAGGTTAAACCAGTATCTCTACTGCAGGTGCCTGCTGCTTCTCAAGCTGTAATGTGCTTATTCAAGGCTGCAATAGGAAGGAACTATCTTCCCCTCAACTAGCATACTGATTTATACCTGACTCCTCTTCATGTGGATGTGTTTTACTAAGACAGATCTTAGCTTACACCCCCCTCCCCACAACATCAGTGACTGCTAGGTAGTTTGTCTTTAATATCCTGCTTTAAAGACAATGGACAACATACACTATTGAGTCCACAAGCTTGGATGTTAGTTCCAATATTGTCACACAGAATTATTTTGTGCAAAACACTTCTCAGTCTCAGGACCACTGACATTTTGAGCTGGAAATCCTTCATTACAAGCTGCCACACGTTACAGCATCTCCATCACACAGTAACAGCTAGGAAACCATGCCCACCCACACAGACTCACTCCTCTCTACAAAATTCCCAGGCACCATGAGTTCAAGGCCACCTGAACCTCTATGGTAAATACAATTAGAAATTTGAGTTCTAGCTTTGATTATTTTTCTTATACATTAGGCAATTTAACCTTTCTGGTCATAGGTCCCTCAGTCAAGGGATGGAATAATGGAATAATTTATCTTTAGTGTCTATTCAGTTTAAAAGTTCCGAGGTGAACAGCAGTTTCAATAAAGCAAACACAAACGTGTCTTCTAATGCACTTGGAGTAACAGCTGGTATGTTTTAGATGTTCTGACCTTTTAGGCTCTTTAGCATTTACTTATCAAACATACGTAGATCACCTAGCACTCTCCAGTGCACTCTTTTATTCACAGTCCGCTCCTCTGAGAGGCATTCCTTTGCTGCTTCTGAAGTGGAGCTGCCGACTGGTGTACAGCTCTGCCATCCCTGGAACTCAGAACAAGTCAGTAAAACTCTGTGAGAACAATATGACACATAAAACTGGGATAATAACATCACAACATTATAAAAATCAAGTGTAAATGCATATATGAAAGCAACAGCTACCCTAGTAACACACATAGTAAATAATAAATGCTAATTATTTTCTTCCTAATTCAGGTGGTTCTCAAAGTGCAGTCCAAAGACTACTTGGATCAGAATCATCAGTAATGTTGCTGAAAATAAACCACGAAGCTAAGGAGATGAGGTCCTTATCAGCTTGGGCTACATGATAAATTCAAGGTCAACCTGGTCTACCAAGTGAGACTTTGTCTCAAAAAAAAGTTATCTATTCACTTTGCGTGTTATGGTTTTATAGACAAAGTGATATTTTTGGGGACTGAAAGGATACATGTTTGATATACCCCTATTCTGTTCCTACTATGTATGCTTCCCTCCACAGTCAACAGAACAATGTTCCAAATTTCTACTCTAACACCAAGAAACACATTGGAAACCAGAGATATGTGCATGCATTTACTGCAACACATGCACACTCACACACACTTCCTCAGGGTGACTGCCAGTCTCGGTAACATACGAGGGATGAGGCACTGAAATGTGTGAGACATTTGTGCAGAGAAGAGGAAAGGCGAGGACCTGCAAGGGGAGCAGAGGCCGGATCATACCCTCCCCCCCATTACCCTCTGCCCCAGGCGCCATAGAAAATCAACACAAAACAACACAAGGTTCTGGTTTAAAGCTGTAAGAACACACAGCTAATTTCAGAAATGGCCTGGGCACCTAGCAGCAGAATGAAGGTAGGGGTAAGGAGAAAGAGAAAATTACAGTTTAAGTATGAAGGAAAACACCGGATGTGACGACATGCAACCCTCTGAGCCTGAGATTCCAGAGGCAGAAGCAGGAGGACCAAAAGTTCAAAGTCTCTCAGCTACATAAGTAATTCAAGGAAAAATGTTAGTAGCAGCTGGCAATTTTGACCTGTTTTATGGTCTCTAACCTCAAAACTATGAAGGTGCCACACAGTTCAGAAAGTTACCATACATACCCTGTAATTATTACACCATCTGAGAGGAGGGTAAAGCACAGTGCTCTTTTTAATCTCAATCCCTCTGTAGATTGCTATAAAAAGGGAATCTCTCCACTCCTATGTGTAAGACAAGTATGACTGGGAGATGGTCCCCTTTCCTTCCTTTCTTTTTTTCTTTTTTTTCGAGGCAGGGTTTCTCTGTGTAGCTTCGGATCCTGTTCTGGCACTCACTCTGTAAACCAGGCTGACCTCAAATGCACAGAGATCCACCTGCCTCTGCCTTCTGAGTGCTAGGATTAAAGGTGTGCGCCACCACCGCCTGACTCCCTTTTTCTAAATTTATAATATATTTACCCTGTAAATCAGCTCTTAAATAATGCCATACTGAAAACCATTAGAAAATGTGCAGGACTGTGATACAGTAGCCTCAGTGCAGTCTGTAATGCCCAGCAGAAACCCCATTCGTAGGAAAAGGACATGTGCTAAATAAACCCTCTTATGCAATGCTAGTGGCTCCTAGTTTTACCTTATCAGCTCATAATTCTATCTAAGGCATCTCCAGAGCTACCTCACTTATCAAATAAAAAAAAAAGAAATATGGTTTTAGCAACCACTTAAAGACATCACCAAAATGAGACATGGCTTATCTAGACAATTAGTCTTGCTTACCCTTTCTTCCTTTGGGAAGCTTAAGTACATCTGTTTATCTGTCTTCTGTGCACTTCTTTTCTTAATCTTCAAACTTGAGCCTATATTAAAGTAACCTTAATGTTCCTAAAGGTTTCAGAGACTTCCTCAGGCCACTGAGGATGGCAGCATAGAGCTGTGCCTGTCACCTCACAGCTGATAAAGTTACCTATACAAGGTCTCCACTGAAGAGTTTATCTCTAAATAATACAAGTTAAGATGTTTCAAAACTTTCTTTCTTTCTTTCACTGTGCATTGTCAATTAACACCCTGCAAATTATAAGTCCGTCTTCAGTTATCAGTCCCAACACCTTGAAACAAGCTTCAAGATATTTATCCTAAAGGCAAATATATGAACTCTTACATGTATAAAGAAAGCTATACACTACAGGACTGTATCTGTAATGCCAAAACACTGAAAATACAACCCAAGTTCACTGATTAGATATATTTCCAGAAAATGAGATACTTTATAGCCATTTAAGAGTAAGAAATGTCTGCCCACCTTTATAGGATGATCTTCCAGATATATTATAAAATAATATATGGTAGGGGGAGCAGAGCACACTGTATGATATAATCTATAAAAAATTTTAAAGGGAAAAAGTATATACACATAGTTTACAATTTGAAAATTAAATGATCAGGTTCAATCCTTTATTTTCCAGTGGGGAAACCAATCTACATGTTATTAGAGAATGACATTAACCATTTGCCTCTGCAATGGGACTCTCTGTAAGACTCAGCCTTCTTGTTTCCTCAGATGGTTTGCTGGGAAGTGTAAGCAGGAGGGACTTCTGAGCCGCACATACCCTGTTTGAGCAGTGAACAGTGGGAGACTCTTTTTCTTTAGCCCACTCTCCCCTTTCCACATGAAGAAGATCAAGTATAAAGCTACATTCTTCACAGAGGCCTTTAGAAAGCTTTATTTGCTTGTTCCCCATAGCACGACTCAAATCTGATCCAACAAACAAACGGAAAAGGCCCTTTAGTTATGCAACGGCAGAAGGCCCAAGTCCACTGAGGAGTGATCTCCTGGGCACTGCACTCTACTTTTCTGCTACCACTCGCTGCTGGCTAAGTCACATCCTGGAATCAAGGAAGCAAGAGATACACTCTCTTTATGCTCTTACTGCTCCACTGTAGTCAGGGTGCAGTTTCAGAACTATTTCAAGCATAATTTATGTAAAGATTTCAGCTTTATGTATAGTTATCTGAGTGGAGCCGAGTACTGCACCATCTTCACAGATGAAGTTGTCACATATTAGCTACTCAGAGAGTAAAGGCACTTGCTGAGCAAACCTGAACCCAAGGAAAGGTGGAAGGAAAGAACTGACTCCACAAAGTTGTCCTCTAACCTCTCCACACATGTGGATTCCTGTACCCACACCTGTATACAAAAGTAAATAAGTAGTTCAGCTGGCCTGGAACTTACTATGTAGCCGAGGACAACCCTGAATTCTGGTCTTCCTGCCTCACTCTCCAAAGCACACAGCCTTTGTCATTAGATTTAAAGAGTCCCAGCTACTCGGACACACACAGGGAAAAGATTTCTTTGGCTACTTGTTGTAGTCAAAGACTAACTGTACTTGCTACAATCCAAAGTCTTTTATTGTTTAAATTTTTCTTTAGTTGCAGAGGATTTCAACTGTCCAGGTTATAACGTTGATGTACCCAGAATGTGATACGACACAGAAATTACAAAACAGTTGACTTGTTCTTTTTTTTTTTTAAATAGAAAACTGCAATTAAATAAAGGAATTTATATCCCACCGAACCACTAATTAACAAAAGATGATTTTATCAGAGTGCATAAGGGAGTACAACTGAAAACAAGAAAATTGCTCCTGGGTGTGATGATGGTTCAGACCTTTAATCCCAACACTCAAGAGGCAAAGGCAGGGTGAATCTCTGTGAGTTCAAGACCAGCTTGGTCAATGTAGTAAGAAGTTGTTGCAAAACAAATGCACAACAAACCCTCAAAACACTGAGTTGTGTGAAAGGCGGACAGCGGCTTCGTGGTATACAAGTGGTATCCAAGCAACAGGTGCTGAGCTATGACCGGGAAGAGTGGTACTTTAGACCTGAGCCCAGTCACCTGCTAGTTGTGTGAACTCGAGGAACTTGTTCACTCAACATTTCTAAAAAAATTTATTTTTTATTTTATATGTATGAGGTCAGAAGAGGGTATCAAATCCCCCAGAACAGTGGTTCTGGAGACCCCTGGGGGGTGTTGAATGACCCTTTAGAGGGGTTGCTTATCAAATATCCTACATATCACATATTTACAATATAATTCATAACAGTAGCAAAATTAGAGTTATGAAGTAGCAATGAAATAATTCTACGGTCGGGATCACTACAACATAAGGAACTGTACTAAAGGGCCGCAGCACCAGGAAGGCTGAGGACCACTGCTCTAGAACTAGAGTTACAGGCAGTTGTAAGCTGCCATGTGGTGCAGGGAAGCAAACCCAGGTCTCCCGCAAGAGCAGCCAGTGCTCTTAATCATGGGCCCATTTCTCCAGCCACAGAACTTTTAGCATTTTAGACATTTTAGATTTATTTATTTTTATGGGTACGAATGTTTCGCCTACATGTATTATATGTACCATGTGCCTACTTGATACCCATGTAAGTCAGAGAGAGCATCAGATTCCCCGGAATTGGAGTTACACATGGTTGTTAGCCACCATGTAGGTGCTGGAAATTGAACCCAGGTCCTCTGCAAGGGTAACAAGTGCTTTAACTACTGAGCCACCTCTCCAGACCTCATTCAATACTTCTTGCTCATGCACTTAATGAAGGTACCATGATGAAGCCCTACCCCAAAGACAGTAGAAGAAACATGTGACTAACTACAACATAATTTGAGATGTTTGAGTTACAGATAAATATTGTATGGGAAGCTGATAAAAAGCTAACAAAGGCTGGGCATAGTGGCACATAACTTAAATCCTAGCATTTAGGAGGTAGAGGCAGGCCCTTCTCTGAGCTCTAGGTCAGCCAGGTCAGCATGGTGAGACCTTGTCTTAAAAAGGAAACAAACAAACAAAAAAACTAAAGAGAGAAAAAGCTACGTGACAATGGAGTAGAGATTATGAGTACACAGTCAACAGCACTCCCCTTCACTTTATAAACCAAGTAACTACATTCTAGTACTCGGAATTACTTGACAGTTATATAGTTCTCTAACATATGTACTTATTTAGGGAAGAACTCAACAAGGCTAAAAAGGGGCCATTAATGTGTCACTGGTTGCTAAAGTTTTACTGTTAAGCCATTTTTTTGAATTTACTTTTGAATGCAGTCTTCCATGTCATGCTGTATTGCATAATGTCCTCAGCCTACAAAAGCAGGTTATATACAAACCCCTAGGGTCACTGTGTAAAGGAAAAGAGGTAGGGTGGATCCTTCTCAACCTCTTCCTTCTCCACAGGGTTTGCATTCCTAAGGATGGGCCCCTCCTCTGCTTGGGGGGATGTTACCTAAATCATAAAACCCAAAGCCATGGAACTTCAAAGGCATTTTCTTCCCAGTACCTACTATAAGATGTGTGTTATGTGTTTGTGTGTGATAAACAGCACACTGTAATAAGTATAAGACTTTTGACAACTTGTTACATAGCTAGTTACAAAGGCCAGCTTTTTAAAAAAGCTGTTTTAAAAAACAGCTTTGTTGTGCTAAGAGCTAAATGTGGGAGTATAGGCACGAGCAACTTCCTACTGCCTCCATTCCCTGCCCCCAGTCATGCTTGTCTGGCAAACTTTAAAAGGCAGAGTTTTCTGGATGATTTACTTGACATCAGTTGAACTCTTGTCAATATAAATGTTTCATTTTTCTGTGATAACTGTGCCTGTCATCTTTTCCCTCTCTTGGCACTGGCACATAAAGACTTAACAATAGAATCAAATTAGAAACAAGAAGGGAAGGAATGACCTAAAGAGCAGAAACATTTGACAGACCACACACACAAACATGCACGCACGCAGGCACACACACAGTCGCTGGTCTCAAGTTTGTTATCTGCTTGCCTTCCCTCTCGCCTCGCCCTCCCAGTGCTGGGATTACAGGCCACCATCCCAGCTAACCAGGGACCTCTAGTATTTGATTGTAGCTTCACAACAGTCATTTCATTTTATGTACAGCCTGGAACCTTTGTTTTCTTCAACCTGAACTTTAGACGGTAATCCAAAGAGAAACTGGATTGAAGTAGTGTTTACCATGCTTTACCTCAGTCAATCTGCATAACCCCACATTCTAGGGATTACATTTTTCCTCTAGAAACTCCTGAACTAACTGGATTTTTAAATCTCATGCCGTGGCAATAGAGGGAGGTAGATCTCTGACTTGGAGGCAATCCTGGTCTGTATAGCTCCAGAATAGTTGGGGATACACAGTGAGACCCTGTCTAAAAATCAAACAAAAATATTGATCATGTCATTTAGAGTATAAATAATTTCATGCTGATCTAATTGGAAACTTGTCATCTTGAACTCAAATATGGCTTTGGGTTTTTTTTTTTTTTTTTTTTTTTTTTTGGTTTTTCGAGACAGGGTTTCCCTGTAGTTTCTAGAGCCTGTCCTGGAACTAGCTCTTGTAGACCAGGTTGGCCTCGAACTCACAGAGATCCACCTGCCTTTGCCTCCCGAGTGCTGGGATTAAAGGCATGCGCCACCACTGCCCGGCCTGGGTTTCTTTTACATATTTTTTTTAACTCTCTGAGTCTATTATTAATCTTAAACTCTCAGAAAAGAATCCTAAAGAACCCTGAATAATTTGATTTAGGAGGAAGAGATTTATCAATGTGGCCACACCAAGAAGAGGGAAAAAAATGTACTGGCCCTCCCCCTACAGTCCACCTTCAGGATTCTGAAGTGAAGGTGCAGTTTCAGAGAGGCCTACCTAACAGTACCAGTCAAGGTGTGGCTCCACACAGCACTGAGTCTTCTGGAAGGTAGTCAGACAGGTTTAAATCTCTTTCCAGGAGAAAGGGTTCTTCTCTGGCTGGCCCTGGCTTTAGACTCCTTTTCTCGTAGCATGTCTAGAAGCTAAACTGTGGGGACACAGGTATCCCTGCTAGGTTGGGTACACCAACACTAACTGAGCACTTACTATCTGTAAGTGTTCTTCTAGCACTGTATGCCTTATGTGAATTAACTCATATGACCTTCAGAAGAACTCCAGAAAATGGGTACTATTATTACCCCTATTTTACAGAAGAAAAAACTCAGCAACTTGTCGAAGGCAAGTTAAGTGAAGAAATCTGACCCTAAAGCTTAAGTATATGACTTCTACTCTACAGAGCCATTCTAGTGGTTGTGTCTATGAAAATAAAGTTGAATGCTTTGGCTAGACTAGGTAAGAGACAGTCACGTAGATGCCCATAACCCATTGTTAGATGCAGGAATCAACTCTAAAGGTTGGCAGAAAATTTCATGAAAATCTAGAAAAATTTTGTAGTCAGGATGCTTTGTGAATGGCTTTTAAGCAGTTATTGTATGTTGAAGAAAGCAGCCATACATGATTCAGGCCAGGGGTTGATAAGCTTTCTATAAAGGACCAATTACTAAACATTTAAAAACTGTGACCCATGCCGTTTTCGCTGCAGATACTCAACTCTACCTTGTAGAATGAAAGTACCCCTAGATAATATGTAAATAAATGAGCACGGCTGTGCTGCATTAGAACTGTAAAACAGGCAGCTGAGGTAAGATTTGCCTGTAGTCCGTTGATCTCTGAGAACCATACTCCAAGAAAAAAATTGAAGTTTTAGATTAAAAACAACAAAGCCTACAGAGGATATTTGTGCTTAAAGCTGAAAAAGGATGGGTAAAATGTGTGTGATTCCCTACTTTAACAGACTTTAGTTAGCCAAGCCACAGTCCTAAGTGTAGCAGGAAAAGGACAACTCTTGTCTTGGAAAATTTTGAAAGCCCCCTGTAGGCTGGTGATACGTAGCCTAGTGGTAGAAGCTTGCCCAGCTTGTGCAAAATCCTGGCTGCAATCCCCAGTGCCATGGGGACACACGCCTGCCTGTGTTTGCCAAAGCTGCTCCTTCACTCTGGAAAACCTGATCTCCTCCCAGCATCCTTTTGGAATTCTGTTCATCTTCAAAGCCCTTTATGTAACCCTACAATTTCATTAGTTCAGGAATCTAAAAAGGAAAAGATTAATCCCCAGAACGTGAGGTTATGCAGATTGGCTGAGGTTTAAGGCATGGTAAACACTGTTTAGGGCACTGGTATTAATCTTAAAAACTTCAATCCAGAAACCGGGTAGTGGTAGCACATGCCTTTAATCCCAGCACTCGGGAGGCCCAGGCAGGCCTCTGTCCAGCCTGGTCTACAGGAGAGTTCCAGGACAGGCTCCAAAGCAACATAGAAAAACCCTGTCTCGGAAAAAAAAAAAAAAAAAAAAAGAAAAGAACCTTCAGTCCAGTTTCCCTTTGGATTACAATGAAGAGAAGATAGAATCTCTTCCTACTTTGATATTCTACAATAATTTCCTAGAGGTTCATTTTCAATTGACACAAAGTTTTACACACAGTAGATTCTGAGGTAGTATTTCTCCAATTGTATTATATATTCTGCTTTTAGTGACTTGAGTGAATAGAATACTATATACAGTTTAAATCTGCATTCAATTCATATCTCTATACCACCGGAAGATAGTAATGTGAACTTGCCTAATAAAAAAGTTGTCATTTTTTGCAAATTTGATTTGAAAGGAATTATTAAATTTGCTGCTTCCTAGTTAATATTCAGGAAATCTCACACTCTCTCTCTGTATGGATGTACAATTTTCATTATGTAGCCCTGGCTGACCTGGAACTCATTTTATGGACTACACTGGCCTCTAATTCTCAAGATCCACCTACCTCTGCTTTCCAAGTGTTAGGATTGAAGAAGTGTGCCACCACACTTGGTGATCAATACATTTTCTACACATTCAGAGTTGTATGGTTAGGAAACAACAAACCCACTGAACTGGAACCTGAGCTCAGGGCTGTGTTTGTTACTTATCTCTGCACTCCCGGTTCTCAGCAGACTTGTCTACATCTGATCCGTCCCTTTTTAAAGGTGTTTGGGGAACCTGGCCCAAACTCTGATGTGTTACAAAGGCTGGGGTAGGAACTCAGGTTTCCTGACTCTAATCCAATAGTACCAAGCTGGATATCCTAATCCAGGAAGACCAGCTTTGCAGAAGCACCAGATCCTACATTTCCAATTCTAAGCCTGAAAGGAAGACTCATTTCTACCTTTCTCTTCCTCAAGTTGCTAATGGAATTCAAGATCAGATACTATGCCTGCCTACTGTGTCCAATAACCAAACAGGCCAGTTTTAGGGTTACTAAAAATCTAAGAAAGGCCATTTAAAACACCCATGAGAAAAAAACTCCTCCACCCAAGAATGTAAGAAAAGAGCTCAGATGTTCTCTTAGGAGGACCTCAGTGAGAGTTCGAGGCCAGTCTGGTCTACATATTGAGTTTCTGGGAAGCTAGGGCTACTACATAAATAGACCATCTCAAAAAAATAAAACCACCACCACCAACAACAACAAAAAACCAAACATCCAAACAAACAGACAAAATCCATGCCGGGTGTATACCCAGCACTGAGGCAAGCAGATCTATGAGTTCAAGGCCAGCCTGATGTAGAGTGAGTTCCAGGACAGCTGGGACTACATAGAGAAACCTTGTCTCAAACAAAACAACAAAATACCAAACAAAAACCCCCAAAAAACTAAGAGAGAGAGAGAGAGAGAGAGAGAAACCTATCCACACACCCCCACACCCACTCGAGTTCACAGTGTGAACAGAGCTATTGCTCTAGGCCTACTGCATATTTCAGTCATCATCGCTCTAACAGTCAGATTTCACTGCTTGAACCGTCTTAATCTGTAAAATAAACACAGAAGCAGAGCAATGGCCTTATCTGAAGATAAACACGAATAATTTACTTACAAAAATTGTAAGTAATGTATAATATTTCTAGTTCTTTTATCCCCCTTCTCCCTCCTCCCCGGGAGTTTTAGACAATAGTACAGTCATCTTCAATGAACAAAAGAGATCAAGCAACCCAGACAGTTCACAGCCAGTACAGCATTTTTATCTTTCTGGAAGCTACCTATAAAAAGACAAGAGCCATCTCTTTGGGTCATGGGGGGGGGGGGATAAATTAAGGAACCAGGGAACAAGGATAAATTCTGTTAATTTATCTAATAAAAAAATTAAATGAGAACCCACTGTGGGCAAGAAGGCTTACAACTTAGTAGTTCAAAAACTATAATAAAGAAGGAAGTGCCAAGAGGTACAAAGTTCTCTGGGAGGGAGCTACCCACCCCTTCAACATCATCCTAACACTAAAGCATTCCGGTAAGGGACACTTAGAGGAACGACCTGACTGAGCAGAAAAACTGAGAGAAAGAACTCTGACATTGTGGAAATGGACGCTACAATCGGACACACTATCTGCGTATCCACAGCGTGGCTAACCAGGTCTGGTTCATGATCGTTCAAAAATGATATTGGATTAACCCAAAGAAATACAGAACACAGAACGCGCGCATGCACACACACGCACACGCACACACACACACACACACACGCACACACGCACACACGCACGCACACACACGCACACGCACACGCACACACACACACACACACACACACACGGTGAAGACTTGAGGCGGAGAAGTCAGCAACAAGTAACATTGACCTAAAACCTTGGCAGCAAAACTCAACCCAGCAAGTGTGAGCTGATGATTTTCTACTTTCAAAGTCCCATCATCCACCCTCCCGAATATCTCAGCTCTTCCGAACCTCTCTGGATTTTAGAATCGGGGTCCTTCCCCAAGCCGTATGCTACACAGTCAAGTAAAGAGCCAGGGCTGTCCTTCACTCGTCGGCTCTCTAAACCCTGATACAAAGGATCAGGTTTTCCCTTTACTCTGCGTGACCTCGGACTAGTCACCCAAGCGGTTAGTTTTCTTGTTTGCAAATTTGTTGATTACGAAGAGACCCGGATAGGACTCGATGATCGCTGAGATTTAAAACCTTGGCAAGCTGCACAAGGAAGCAGTGGACACACGGTCCTTTGCGTAAATGGGGAAACTGAGGCCCTGAGCATCCTGCCTAAGAGCATAATAGCAGTAACGCTGTAGGGGCCAGGCCACCGCACGGCTCAGATCCCCAGACTTCTAGTCACGGGCTCTTTCTCGGTCCACACAGCCAAGAGGAGCGGCGGGGGGTCCTGGTTCGGGAGGGGAAAAGGACCGCGAACACGCTGGGACTGGGATAGGAAGGGGAGAAGGCCTTACCTTTCCAGGACGAGCTCCGCCGCCCGTGCCTTCCTCTCGGAACTGGATCCCCTCACCCGGTCTGGACTTCTCCCAAGCCCCCGCCACTACTGCCCGGCTCGACGTGTCCCACGACCGCAGCAGAGGCCACCGATTCCCGCCCTGGACCCGCCCCCTGGGTAATCGGACCAATCCTCCCTCCGAGCCTAGGAACTCCACCCTCTCCGGGGGCTGGCGTCACCAGGCGCTCACCGTCTCATTTGCCTTTGCTCCACCTTCTCCACCGCCGGGTCTCCTCTGGGCCCCGCTACCAGAGAGAGTTTTCCTGCCGGAAAACAGCTCGCCGCCGCGGCAATTTACGACATTGGCCGTGACAGGCCCTGGGAACATCCGGCTTCCTCCCTTCACTCGATCAAAAGCCGACGTGATGTTCGGGGCCGGAGACGAGGATGACACTGACTTCCTCTCGCCAAGCGGCGGGTGAGTGGTTGAGAAGTCAGGGCCGGAGCGCAGGGCCGAGAGACCGGTGGGTGGTTGCAGGGGTCCGTCTCTTCCGGGTCCAGACCCTGGCGGCAGTCTGGTGTCAGATTTGGTTCAGGACCTGGCATCTCTCTTGACACCCTTTTGCTTTATGAATCAGTGTCTCCAGTGAAATGGAAATGATTGCCGAGAAGACTGCCTGCTTCGGGTTTTTTTTTTTTTAATAGGACTCAGCTCCTATAAATATGAGTTGTAAATTCAAGAAACTTTCTCTTTCCGGTGAACCAGGAGCTGGAGGGTCAGCTTCCTCCAAAGCCTACCGCAGACGTTACCTTTTCTGTGGTTCTCTGCCTTCACAGCCCCAGGCAGAATAGACTGCTTTATCTCCTTCTTCCCACGAATCTTTGCACGTGGAAGCCACTGAAATCTAAGTCCTGACAGAACTGCTTATGTTGCTTATTTCACTCTGGCACTCAGAATTTTACTCCCGGATGATGCTGATTGCTCAGGAAGTGCCTGCGAAATCACATTTTGTAAGCCCTAAGGCTTAAAGCCAGCGGGGGAGACTGCATCCAGTTTTGAGCGCTGTCTCAGGACAGACTTTTAAAAGAGAGGTTCCCCCGCCTTTAACAATTAACTTAGTGTTGTTCATTCTTCCATTGTCTTAGTGGACCTCTCGACGCCCTTCAGCCTTGGTAACTGCAAAGCTCACTTCTTCGCAGAGCCCCTCTTTGAACATGTAACTATACAAATTTTCTGCATAGTGATGAACCTACTTAAGAAAAGACAGACGCATCAACATGCCCATCATCCTATCGGATGCTGAGAGGTCACAATAGTGATTGATCTGCTATACTGGGATTCAATACAGAAATGACCATAAACCATCTCCCCAGCTCACTTTCCTCTCTTGGTTTTCCTTATTTGTGCACACATGCGTGCTGCACACACACATGTGTACACAACACACGTTATGTGTGGTGTATGCATTCTGTAAACATGTTTGTGGAGGACAGAGGTTCAATATCAGGTGATCTCTGTGGCCTTCCACCTTATTTTTTGAGACAGGTTCTCTCAGTGAACCTGAATTTACCATTTTGACTAGAAAAATGTTTCCATTCTTTCATATTTCACCCCAAACATTTACAACCTCTGCTGCTGTTGACTGGATTTTCAGCCAAAACCTGTTTTGTGTGTGTCTGTATATGGGGCCCTTTTGAATATCTTCAAGGTTTGTTTATTTATTTGAGACGGTTTCACTGTGAAGCCCTGGCTGCCCTGGAATTCTTTCTGTAGACCAAGCTGGCCCTGAATCTGCCTGTCTGCCTCCTGAATGCTGGGATTAAAAGCATGTGGTGTCACACCCAGCTTTAAGGCATATTTTAATTTCATAGTCTTCACTATGTGAGAGTATTTGAGGAAAGTCTATAAAGGAATTTTAAGACTCTCAACTTCCATGCATCACAGAATCTGCTGCTGACTAGGCAGATGACAGTCATGTGCTCTTCTCCTGATTCCTGACCCAAGAAAAGTTTTTCCGGACTCAGCTAGGCTGCTTCCCTGAGCAGGCTTAATGAAAGACTCGAGATTCATTACAGATATGACTGAGGGTCCTAGGCATAGCAACAGACAATTGGATGATGAAAGACTCAACAAAAAAAAGTGGATTGAGTTTTGTCCCCAGTAGTAGCTAGGAAAACAGAATCAAATTTAAGCTTAAGGATAGGGAAAGTGAGCTGGGGAGATGGTTCAGGGGTTAAATGCACTGGCTTCTTCTCTTCTAGAGGACCTGGGTTTGATTCCACTACCCACATGGTGGCTCACAACCATCTACCACTCCAGTCCCTGGGAATCCAACACCGTCGTCTAGCCTTGTTGAGCACCAGGCATGAACATGGTGCACAGGACACACGTGCAGACAAAACACTCCTCCGCCCCCCCCCCCCCCACACATTAAATGAAGAAACAAGACTACAGAAGGTTTCGTGAGCAGTTTCTGATTTGGCTTTGTTAAGGAAGTGGAGCAGCTCACAATGAACACTGACACTGCCTTTTGGTTCCTCTTTTGCAGTGCAGTTTACTTTTAAAATGCGGCCCACAGTGTGACTTAACTTCACAACTCTCTTGATCCTCCTTAGGATAGTGAAAAGTGATCAGAGCCCGAGTACTAATGTCTAGGATGGTTGGTTATGTGACTGATACTCTGCGTTTCACGTTCCTGGACCTCCTTTTGTCTGTTCACTTGTTTTGTTTTTTGTTTTTCTGAGACTGGGTTTATCTGTAGCTCTGGAGCCTGTCCTGGAGCTTGCTCTATAGACCAGGCTGGCCTCTGCCTCCTGGAATTAAAGGCGTGCACCACCACCGCCTGGCCCTTGCTTGTTTGTTTTTGAGACATATTTTTACTGTGCATCTCTGGTTGGCTTGGTACTCACAATTTATGCCAGACTAGCCTCCAACTTCTGCTAGATCCGCCTGCTTCTGCCTCCTGTGTGCTGATTAATCAAACTAATCAAGCCTGGGCAAGTTCTCCAACCTTAAAATCAATGGTTAACCTAAAAGCAGTAGTCAGAATACATGCCTTCTCCTTCGGTTTTAGCCCTTTCCCCACCTTTATGACTCTGAAATGAAGAAATAGGCAAATGTCTGCTAAGTATATCATATTTGACTTCAGCTAATACGGAGAGGAATAAGGCATAATTCCTACCCCTTAAGCAGTAGAATAAAATCAATCCAGCAATGGTAAACATAAAATCACAAAGCTTTTAAAATTTTAGATTTATTTACTTAATGTTAATGTGTACAAGTATATGTACAGGGTGTCAGGTTCTCTGGAGCTGGGCTTACAGATGGTTATGAACCACCATCTGGGTGCTGGAAGCTGAACCCAAGTCTTCTGCAAGTGCTCTTAACATCTGAACCATTTTTCCAGCTCCCACAAGGCCTTGTTTTGAGATAGCATCTCACTATATTATGCTGTAAATTCTTAAATTCCTGGGCTCAGATACTCCAGTGAGTATTCTGAGCTGCATCCCCAACCTGTCCTTCCTTTTATTGTCAATTATTTGTGTGTAAGCAATAATACCTTGTCATGGATAAAGCCTTGACAACCTAAATTCAATCCCTATGAACCACACAAAGATAGAAGATGAGAACCAATTCCACGAAGTTGAATTGCTCTCTGGTCCTGCATGAACATACACTCCCTACACAGGCAAACACATACACATTGTACATACACAGTAATAATAAATAAGTTTTTAAAAATTTAAAATAAGATTTGAGAGTTTTTGTAATGGTAAAAGTAAAATGCTGCAGGATCCCCGGTGGCTGCAGGTCCCTGAGCGGCGGCGGCAGGCCATGAGGAGAGACAGATGGGCACACCATGAGACTGCACTGCAGGTCTCCGAAGGCAGCTGGTCTTGGGCAGGGAGACACGCAGCAGGCAAGAGACAGAGACATGGATAGGCACGCCATGCAGAGTGAGGTTGGATATTTATTTAGTGGGATATGGAAGGGAAGGGGGAGAAGGAGAAGAGCAGAGAAGCAGAGAGAGAGAGAGAAAAAAAGGGAGAGACAGAAGGGGAGAAGTGGGGAGAAGCAGAAGCTGCCTCTTCGAGAGGGAGACGAAAAAGGAAAGGAGGAAAGGATTCAGGCTGGAAGCTGAAGATCATCTTGCCTCAGCAGATGGGGGGGGGGAGGAGTGGGCGTGGCTTGTCTCTTAAAGGGACAGGACAGATCATTACAGTTTTTCACTATTCCAGAATTTTACTCCTTTATGGAATCTCAGCCAGGCATAGTAGCACACGTCTTTAATCCCCAGCACTCAGAAGCAGAGTAAGGTAGATTTCTGTGAGTTCAAGTCCAGCCTGATCTACATAGAGAGGTCTATGGCAGCCAGATCTCATAGTCAAACACTGTCTTAAAAAAGAGAGTCTCGCCGGGCAGTGGTGGCGCACGCCTTTAATCCCAGCACTCGGGAGGCAGAGGCAGGCGGATCTCTGTGAGTTCGAGACCAGCCTGGTCTACAAGAGCTAGTTCCAGGCCAGGCTCCAAAGCTACAGAGAAACCGTGTCTCGAAAAAACCAAAAAAAAAAAAAAAAAAAAAACAACAACAACAACAACAACAACAAAGAGAGTCTCCCTCTCTTGCTTTCTGTCATCCTTTCCTCTCATGTCCACACTGCTCTTCCAATAAAAGCATTTCCTTGTTCAAAAAAAGAAAGAAACAAAGGAGGAAAGAAAGGAAGAAAGGACAGGGAGTCTTTAAGTCACCCTGGCTAAAAGAAAAATTATCATTTTCGCCTATGTTCTTTTAGCATTTGTCGATATCATACTTAAGTCAGCATTACTCTCAAGTATTACATTTGCATTGCAATTTAAACCTCTTTGTCTTTAAAGTAAACGTTTGTGGCCCCATTTGCAGGACATATGCACACATATGAATTATACTCTTTTAAGATTTATGTATTTATTATGCATACAGTGTTCTGCCTACAGGCCAGAAGAGGGTGCCAGATCTCATTATAGATGGTTGTGAGCCATTATGTGGTTGCTGGAAATTGAACTTAGGACCTCTGGAAGAATAGCTAGTGTTCTTAACTGCTGAGCCATCTCTCCAGTCCATGAATTATATTTTTAAAAAGCTAGAAGATTTGCGTTGTTGAGAAGTTTCAGAGTTTGTGCACCCCAACTTAGGAGAAGAGGAGTTCAGGGCTAGACTGGATTTGAGAGTTAATTATTTTCTCAGTTGATTTGTGTTGTTATAACAGAATACAACACACTGGGTAAATAATTAAAAGAAATTTAGGACTTAGTTGATGGAGTACAACACTCTGATGGTTGCCCCTTTGGATAATTCATAATTTGTGATATCTAATCTTTTCATTTTACCATAAGCTTCTGGAAAAAGAATCCGGTTTCAGCCAGGCGGTAGTGGCACACGCCTTTAATCCCAGCACTTGGGAGGCAGAGGCAGGCGGATCTCTGTGAGTTCAAGGTCAGCCTGGTGTACAAGAGCTTGTTCTAGGACAGGCTTCAAAGCTACAGAGACACCCTGTCTCGAAAAAAACCCCAAAAAAAAAAAACCAAACAAACAAAAACAAACCAACCAAACAAACAAACAAAACAATTGAGGGTGGTCTTGGAGATCCTCAAGACAAATACAAGAACAAAAATGTTTCTGGGAAAAGTGAAGAAAAGATGATGAAAATATTTTCACAAAAACATGCTTATTAAAAAAAAAAAAAGAATCCAGTTTTGTTCACCTGTGTTTACCTAGCACTTAGTAGAGTGCTTAACATCTTTGAAGCCCTAAGAGGCATCTAACTTAGATTAGGCTAGCTTCCAGGGAGACCAGAGGTAGAAAGAATGCTTCAGGTAGGAAGAATATCATGCCTAAAGGCTGGAGTTTAAAAAGATTTTGCATGGAATCTGATGCCCTCTTCTGGCCTCTGTGGGCACTGTATGCATGTGACACAGACTCTAATGCCAGCAAAATCATGATTTCTAGGACAGAGAGAAAGAAAGAAAAGAAAATACACATACACAAAACAAAACCCAATGACAACCAACAACAATAATATTTAAAATCTTTAAAAAGAAAAGAAGCTGAAAGTTCCTTATAGTAGCTATGGCACACATTTTAGAGATAAGAAATGGCCATGTCTGAAGCTTTGGAAGTAAGGGGATGAATTTTTAAAGGATCTTCTAAAACCATCTTCATTTTGTAGAGTTTGAACTAAAAAAAAAAGATTTTTTTACATTTATTTGTTTACTTATTTATAGTGTGTATGAGTGTGTACATGTGAATGTGTATATATGTAGATGCATGGATACAGACATACATGTTTGTCATGGCATGAGTATGGAGTCCAGGGGCATCTTGTAGGAATTGTTTCTCTCCTCTCACCACATGCTTTCTGCATATTGAGCTCATGTCATCGGGATTGGCGACAAGCACCTTTACTTACTGAGCCACCTTGGACCTTGGTGGTCCAAGTTCCTAGTCTCTATCATACTAATATTGAACAGTCATCAAGAATAATCATGTAGGTGCAGTGTGTAGAATGTATGAAAAGTAGAGAAGAGTTGGGTCTGGGGGCACAGGCCTGTAATATCAGCTGCACAGGAGGACTGAAAGGTCAAGTCCAGCCTGGCAAGACTCCATCATGAACTTAAATAACATAAAAAGGGTGATTGTGGTGGACGTGACCTGGTGGTGGAGCACTTGCCTGGCATGTTCAGTGCCCTATGGTCACTCCCCAGTACTGGAGTAGGTATGGGGGGAGAAAAAACTGCATAAGATGTAGGGAGGGGTTGAATTAGGAGATTATTGCAATGATAAAACGATTCAAAGGTGATGGCATCATAAATGGAGGGCATGACAGTGAGGTGAGGAAGTGGCAGTGAGGTGGGAAGTGGGGAATGCATTCGAGAAATCTTTACAAAGTATAATCGGATGGAACTTGGGTCAGCTATTGATTTCAAATAACAGATATAATCTTGACTTCAGAGAGCTTCAGCTGCTACTTCTGTTACCGAATGGTGAGCTACACTACCAGAGATATTTACGATCACAGGCATTAGCATTTTCAGTGATTAAAGTTTGAGATATGTCATACGGAATTTTATTTTCATTTTCCATTAACAGTGCCAGGCTGGCTTCTCTTTTTGGACTGGATCAAGCAACTACGGGGCATGGAAATGGATTCTTTAAGTACACAGCCCCAAAGCAGCCTAAGAAAGGCCAGGGAATAGCAGCAACAGGTAATTTAAGAGGCATTAGCATTGTGTCTTAATGGATTGGTTGGATGGCTGTCTTTGGAAGTGACGTACTTTAATGGTTAATATTGGTTGTTGACTTGATAGGATTTAGACTCACTCTGGGCGCATGTGTGAGGAGTTGCCTTACTGGATTAACTGGATGAGGAATCCAGCTCAGTGAAAAAGGGAAAGTGAGATGAGCAGCAGCATTCATTTCTCTCTGCTTCTTGACTGTGGTACCAATGGCCAGCCATCTCATGTACCTGCTTCCATTCCTTCCCCCACAACGGACCGTGTCCTCAAACTGAACCCTTCCTTAAGTTTTCTGTCAGTTATTTTGTTTTTCTATCACATGAAGTTACCAGTACACACACCAGGTCCTCTGTCCTCCGTCAGTCAGTCCAAGCTCACCACCAGTGGTGATTGCCTCTAGAAGCTCTCAGGTACTAGGTTCGAGCAGCTAGATGGTGGCCTTTGTTGGGAAATGATGGGGACAAATTCTTCTGCCTTTTGTGTCCAAAACCGCCCAAAGTGCTCATTGTTACATCTGGTTCATTCATCATGAAAGACACAGGAATCATTTGTTAAACGGCATCTGTGGAAAGGAAGGGGAGTGAGAGACTAATATACCTCTATGTGTCTTCGGTGCTTTACGTGGATCGACATACTTCATACTCAAGATAATTTGGTAAAGTAGGTGACGTGACCAGATTTTGGAGGCTATGAGGCAGGGTTGAAATTGGAATCCTGAATTGACTGAATCCACAGCATTTTCTTTCCCCTTTGCTAAAGATGATAAGGGACTGGTGATACAAGAGCCCGAGGAGAGCAGGTAGTGGTGGGCATTAAATTAAATACTCAAAGACTGAAGTGTGCAGAGCCTTTTCCATGCCAGACATAATGCTGACTAGTCTGAGGATACATGGCTGGATATTGAGAGAGCAGCTGAAGCAGATCACTCGTGTATGGCCATGTAAGAGAAAGGCACAAACACTCCTGTCCATTCCTTTGGATTTTAACCTGGTATGTTTCTGTGATCCTAGTAGTGTGTAGGATTTTCCTTACATTTCTAGATGGTTCTGCAGCTGACACAATTTGAGTATCTTATAGTTCAGTTCAATTCTGAAGTTATCTACCTGGACATAATGTGCAATCCCTCGGATTGAGGGCTTAGTTTTCTGAGACTGTCCTCACTAAGAAACCAGGCCATCTGTACTGCTGACTGGCCAGGGGCCCCATGACACCATCTCCTGGGTTCAGTTAATTGATAGGACTTGCACATCGAACTCAGGGTAATTAGTTGTTTCTTTTAATGTTGGTTTATTAAAAAGATATTATAAAGATACATATGCACATCTCTTCCTGTGGATGAGGAGATGACTGGAGGGTGACCGTGGGTGAGAGGTGAGAGATGTCTAGCTGCTGAGCCCTCTCCCCCTTGTATCTGTGTCTTACAACCCGGAAACTCTTCAAACTTTGTGGTTCAATAGTTTTTATACAGCTTGCTGTAGCCTATCCTTCCTGAAAGTCGGTGAGTGGAGCTAGAAGTTATAGTCCCTAATTCTGTAATTGTTTTCCTGGTGGCTGGCTCTATCCTGAGGAGCCCCACTCTGAGTCACCTCTGCAGCAATGTCAAAAAATAAAATTTCAGATTTTTTTTTTTTTTTTTTTTTTTTTTTTTTTTTGAGACAGGGTTTCTCTGTGTAGCTTTGGAGCCTGTCCTGGAACTCGCTCTGTGTAGTGAGAGCTGCGGGCAGGCCTGCTTTTCATCCCACCCAGCTCCCGCATAGCTAGCTTTACACCCGAAATAACAACACACAAACTGTATTCATTTAAACACTAGTTTCAGCCTCTTACTCACATCTATCTAACCCATATCTAATAATCTGTGTAACACCACGAGTGGTGTCTTACCGGGAAAGATTCAGCATGTCTGACCTGGAAGCTGGCTCCATCACGACTGACTCAGGTCAGAGAATCATGGTGACTGCCCAGAGAGGAGAGGCATGACGATTGCTCGAGGCATCTGCCTCACTCCCAGCATCCTGTTCTGTCTACTCCACCCACCTATGTTCTAACCTATCAGGCCAAGCAGTTTCTTTATTAATTAACCAATGAAACAGCAGATAGATAGAAACATCAGCTCTGTAGACCAGGCTGACCTCAAGCTCACAAAGATCCGCCTGCCTCTGCTTCCTGAGTGCTGGGATTAAAGGTGTAAGCCATCACCGCTTGGCTCGGAAAAGTTTTAAGATTTTTTTTTAATTATTTTGAATTTAAGTGCATTAATGTTTTGCCATGGGTGTCAGGTCCCCTGGAACTGGAATTACAGACAGTTGTTAGCTACCGTATGGGTGCTGGGAATTGAACTTGGGCCCTCTGGAAGTCAGTCAGTGCTCTTAACAATCATTGAACCATCTCTCCAGCCCTTGAGACCTTTTAAAACTGGCTTTTATTTGCAATCCTAGAAGCGGGTATAAAATGAGACGTTCTGATAAGTTGAGAGTAGGACCTTGGCTTTATATAGGCAAAAAAGAGCTGAAGAAGCCAGATTCCAAAAAATAGATTAGCCATTTTCAAGTTCATTTTCCTGTAAAAGAAGAAAGTAATCAATAGATGCTGGTCTATGTGAGGTTTCTGACATGTCACCAGACACAGCCATGTGCAAATTTGGGGACTTGGATATTATTTATCTTTCTTGATTTAAAAGATCAGTTTAAAAATCTTCGTTTTTCTTGGCGATATGGAATTATAAAGCAAGTAACTCTATTTTTTTTTCTGTTGGAGCCCATACAAAAGCTAAGTCCAAAACAGTGCCTCTCATCATGTAGACAAGGCTAGCCTCCAACTTGAGATTCTGCTGTTTCTGCCCCTCACGGGCTGGGATTCCAGGCATGGCATGTGTCACTGTGCCTGACAATGCATAAACTCAGCTACGACTAAAGGGATTAAACATAGGGCTCCAGGGAATTTTAGGGAGCATTATCAATAGCTAATACATTTCTTTTTCTTTTTTTTTAAGATTTATTTATTTATTATGTATACAACATTTCTTTCATATATGCTTGTATGCCAGAAGATGGCACCAGACCTCACCATAGATGGCCACGAGCCACTATGTGGTTGCTGGGAATTGAACTCAGGACCTCTGGAAGCACAGTCAGTGCTCTTAACCTCTGAGCCATTTCTCCAGCCCGCTAATACATTTCTTAAAAGATGTTTGTACTGCTCTTCACACTAAGGAAGGCACAGAGGATTCATGAGTGGGAACAAGAGCAAGTTGGGACTACCACAGCCCGTCAGGCTCTGTGCTACCTGTGCACCCCTAGTTTCTTCACTAGCTGTGCACTTCTGCCCCGTTGTGCACCCCTAGTTTCTTCACTAGCTGTGCACTTCTGCCCCGTTGTGCACCCCGAGTTTCTTCACTAGCTGTGCACTTCTGCCCCCATTTAAAGGCCTTGAGCATACAGACGTGAAGGAAAACAAACTACCTCAGGCTTATCTGATGAAATAATTAGATTTTTTTTCATTTAAAAAGTGGATTGGTTGCTTGTGTGTATGTATATAGGCATGTACGTGTCTGGGTAATCAGAGGACAACTTGTAGGGCCAGCTCTCTCCTTCCACCATATGGGTTCCAGGGTCAGACTCAGGCCACCAGGTTCGGCAGCAAGCTTCCCTATCTTCATAAAGGTAGGGAAATTTATTTTTTCCTGTGAAAAATTATTTTTCAAGTGAAGGAGAAACTGGAAGGCAACAGGAGTGAATAAATACAGATTTTGCCTTAAAGAGATAATAGGTCGAAAGAAAGCCTTTTTTTTTAAATGAAGATGTTAAAAGGGACTCAAGAAAAATTCATTAGCAATTAGTGATGGAAACAAAAATATCTAACCATCCCCTGAACAAGGAGACATTCAGTTAAAGAAATTTTAAGACAAAGAAACTTTGTTCAAAATAATTTTTTAAGGCTACACATTGTAAGATTTTCTTTTGCATGCCAAGTCCAAAAATATGAATAATGTTGGCTTCATAGAAGGAGGAATTTCAAGTCAGTGAGACTCTCAGGGCGATGGCCATGCTCTTCTTGTTCCCCTGGCAGACGCAGACTCAGTTTCCTCTTCAGAGCATGAGCTGGGGTGATACTAACCCCAGAGTGCTGCAAGAAGCTGCCTCACCGCGGAGGAGGCTGCTAGGCTGGCCTCCCACTCCTGTAGATTGCTTCATCAGGAGAAAAGATTTGTCTTAGTATTACATATAGCTAGGAAGTGCAGATTAAACTGAACTGTATGTTGTTTTCTAAGGAAAACATAGAACATACCATAAGAAAATAAGCAAAACCACAGTGGACACTTGATTTTCACAACTGTTACCATTCATTCTGGGCCAGCATCCTGCTTCTGAATTTGAGCAGGGGGAAATGTTTACTTTCCTGTCCCCTTTAATCAGTAAACCAGATAAAACAACCACGTGAGGGTACTCCTCCTGTCCTGTTTCTCCTCTCACTTGGTGAAGATTTAAAAAGACCATTTCCCCTGGGCAGTGATGTGGGGCGGTCACAGCTGTGCTCCTGATGGGAGTGTAAATTGACATAGACTTTCCCAAGGTGCAGCTTCACCTCAGAATCCCATTTTCAGGAATGTAGTCTAAGAAAAGAGTCAGAGGTCACATTAAAAAAAACGTGTGTTTTAAGAATGTTTACCATAGCATTATGTATAACAAAGAAAATTTGATAACTGCCCAAAGAAATGTAACATAGTAAGAAGTTAGGTAAATTCTTGGGACTGGAGAGATGACTCAGCAGTTAAGAGCACTGGCTGCTCTTCCAAAGAACCTGGGTTCAATTCCCTGTACCCACATGGCAGTTCACAGCTGTCTGTAACTCCAGTCCCTGGGGATTGGACACCCTCCTACAGACATACCAGCAGGCAAAACAGCAATGCACATCAAATAAATAAATAAATCTTTAAAAAAATTAAAAAAGAAATTAGGTGAATTCCTGGAATAGGTCATAGTACTTTGTGTAGTTATCAAGAAGCAGCTTGGGCTGTGGCCATGAACCGTCCACCTAGGCTTGTTTTGGAGAATACAGAAAAGACTTATGAGAGTCAATGAGAAAAGGAAGAGGCCAAGTTGAATCTTCATTTTGTATTAAAATACTAAAAATGCTACTGTAGAGCTTATGTGTACAGAGAAAGGACTCAGAATAAATATTTCAGTTTACTGGAATTTATTTTTATTGTGCTTTCTTATATTTATCTGACTTTTTTTTTTTTTATATATTTTTGAGGCAGGGTTCTCTATAGCTTTGGAGCCTGACCAGGGTGGCCTTGAATTCACAGAGATCCACCTGCCTCTGCCTCCCAGAGTGTTGGGATTAAAGGTGCGCACCACCACTGTCCGTCCCTGTTTGACTTTTTACAATGTCCTTGTGCTCTCAAGTTGAAGGAAGTTGTTCCAACAGGAAAATAAGAGAGAAAAAGGCTTGTGAAAGTAAATCCATTTGATTTTTAGTTAGTGTTCTCTTATTACTTTTCTATGAAGATATTCACCTAGTGAGCTTAGCTTGTAGTTTACCAGTGGGTGCGGTGGTGAATACCTGTGGTCCCATCACTCAGGAGGTTGAGGGAGGGAGATCATGAGTTCCAGGCCAGGTTCGACTACACAAAGGAGACAAAAATCAAGACAACAACAGAATGCAATTTACCCTTAATATGCCATTTTAAAACACTAGTTTTAACTCCTGGGTGTGGTTTAAACATTGATGCAAAAATACAGCCATCACCTCAAAGGGACAGAGTTTTTTCTAAGCCAGATATGAGCCACTGTGGCCCAGGAACACAGATTCAGGTCTTTTCAAATCTCATGTCACAATGTGGTGAAATTTGGGAACAGAAGAGAGGAAGTCACAAATCAAGGTACTTTTCACATGCATTGGTGAAGTCATTTTTATTTATTTACTTATTATGTTTTCTTTATTTATTTTTTAAATTTTATTTTTTTTTTTAAAAAAACAAACTATCTTTATTCATTTTACATACCAATCCCAGTTCCCACTCCTTCCCCTCCTCCTGTTCCCTTCACCCTTTTTCCCCCATCCCCCTACTCTTCAGAGAGGGTAAAGCACATTGCTTGGGGAAGGTCCAAGGCCCTCCCTACTATAACTAGTCTGAGCAAGGTATCCATCCAAAGAGAATGGATTCCAAAAAGCCAGTATAAGCAGTAGGGATAAATCCTGGTGCCACTGCTTGTGGCCCCGCAGTCTGCCCCAGTCCCATTCAGAGGGTCTAGTTTGGTCCTATGCTGGTTCCTTCCCTGTCAGTCCAGAGTTGGTGAGTTCTCATTAGCTCAGGTAGACTGTTTCATTGGGTGAACCCATCATGGTCTTGACCTCTTTGCTCATATTCTCAGTCCGTTCAGTCTTCAGCTGGACTTTGGTAGCTCACCCAATGCTCTGATGCGTGTCTCTGCCTCTGCTTTCATCAGTTGCTGGATGAAGGTTTTATGCTGACATTTAAGATATTCATCAGTCTGATTACAAGGCAGGCCAGTTTAGGCACCCTCTCCTCTATTGCTTTAGGTCTTAGCGGGGTGGGGGTGGGGGGATGTTCCTGGGGCATTGGTGGAGTCATGAGGTTAAAACAAACTGAGAAAATATCTGTTGTGGGCCTCAGATGCTATCTGATGACATTCTTAGCCTTGTGGTTGGTGGAAGCTAGTGTTCTTTTAGGTTAATACATTCCAAAAGGTGACGAGTTAGCCACTAGGATGTTAGATTAGACACATGAGTGGGCAAGGGAGGTCTATTAAGCAGATTGAAGACAGCCTAGGCATAGGCTGTAATTAGGCTCTGAGCTTGAAAACATTCTTGTCTCAGCCCAATCACTGGCCTTCTCATCAGTTTATCAGCTTTGTGGAGATTCAGTGTCAGGTGAGGTTTCTTCCAGGAACTTTTATCCGCATTGCCACACTAAATTCCCCGTTCTAGAAGAGGGAAATAGGTTTACTTTTATATACCCCAGTTGTCAGAGCATTGAGAAGAGAAAAGAATTCTGTTTTCTAGACAACGCTTCTTGTGTAGCCATAAAATTTGTGGTGTATGGTGTTGGGGCTGGAGTGAGTCTGACATCATCTACTGTCATGTGTACAGCTCTCACTTAGAGCCTCTCCTCACCACCAGACAAGGTCACGGAGCTCTCTCTCTGGATCCAGTGAGAATAGTGGTAATGAAAGCATTGTTACACTAACCAGAAAGTGTGAAATGGAATTTTGAGGCTAATTTTGTGATTAAAAATTTAAAAAGTGAATGATACCTTTGTTTTTTGCATCTTCAGGAAATCAGACAGCACCCAAACCAGCAGCAGCCACTCCAGGCATTTCATCTGTGCTGTTTGCAACCGCAGTGCATGCATACCGATAGTAAGTAGTTGAGAGAGAGTGCTGAGCTAGTGGAAGTCTGGGAAGCATAGGATGCAGTTCCTGTCCTTTCTCAGAAGCTCGCCCATGGCAGCCTAGATAGAGCCTTAGCTAACCCACCGTCATCTTGTCTGTGCTGTTAGTGTTTGGGCCTCCACAGCAGCTTAGTTCTCAGGGATACTGTGGGTGGCAGATGATTGAAGAATGTAGAGGGTGGGGCTGGGTGTGGTCACACTCACTTTAATCCTATCACTTAGGTGGCAGAGACCACAGGATCTCTGTGTGTTCCAGACCAGCCAGAGTTATTCCAATGAGAGCCTGTCTCAAAGAAAGAAAAAGAAGTTGCCTAAGAGCTTTAGATTAAAAACTACCCACCTCTCACCTCTTCTCCAGGCAGGATGCCTAGTTGTATCAAAAACGAGTGCTGGCCTTCAAGGTTTAAAGGGGTCCTGATATCTGTTGTTTTCTTGCTTCAATAGCATAAATGGGCAATATGCAAAGCAGGGCAAATTCGGAGCTGCCGTCCTGGGGAACCACACGACCAGAGAGGTGAGAAGCCCCACGTTGAGTGATATAGCACATCCCAAGTATTGTTAATATCAGAGCTTTGGTTTTTGTCTGCCTGATCTGGCTCATGGGTCAGAGGGTAAGAGTGGCTACTAATGATAACTCTGACTGTGTAGGATTCAGTAGATGGCCTCAGTTTGCTTACCGTTACACATTAAAGCAAGTGCAGCTGCTCAGAATGTTTGCTTTAGACATTTCCTTTGTGATGGTTCTAGTGTCAGAGTTGGAAAGCTTTGGTAGACTGTCAAGGATGCTCTTCGTTGGGTAATGATCTTTCATTGAACCATCAACACATTCCATGTTTATGCCTATGTTAATGACCAATATTTATGCTTTGCAAGTCTGAAAACAAGGTTAACAGTTGATTACTGTACATTAGTCAGGGTGAAGTGTACTGGATGTCACTAAATACCTCCAAGCCTGACTGCTTTAAGTTAGTAATCCAGTTCAAATACCTCTCCAGAACGTTGAGTTAGACATTATTGAGTTAAACATAAGAAATTTTCACATTTCAGAGGCCCAGAGAACACAGAGTTCATGCTTCTCGGCAAAAAGCTAAGATTAGTTGCCCTTGGTGGCTGATACAATGGACAAAGCTGTAAGACACACAAAAACAGGCATAGGAAATGTGAAACACAAGTAAGTGGTACAAGTGCACAGTACATCTTAATCTCAGTCACTACCAGGAAGTGTTCAAATTTCTTTGTCCCTCTATGGTTTTTCTTCTTGTACATCCATTTGAATCAACATCTAGTGAGGTTACCCATTGCAGTTGGCTCCTGTGTCCCTAAACTTCCATCTGTTGGTTGTTTTTACTCATTATTCTTTAGGCTTTTGCTCTTTGCTCCTTTGGGGGACCTGCCACCCAGCTCCCAAATAAATCACACATGGAGACTTATTATTTTTTATAAATACCTGGCCTTAGCTTGACTTGTTTCTTTCTTTTTTGGTGGGGAGGGTATGGAGAGTTTATTGAGTGATATTGGGAGGGCGTAAGGGTAGGGGAGTTATGCGGGGGAGAGGAAGGGGAAGAAGGAGGAGGCAGGGAGCTGCCTCTTCAGAAGAAGAATGGACAGAGAGAGTGTGTATTGTTTTAGACAGATACAGTAACACAGCTTCAGAGAGTGAAACAAATGCAACATAAACAAAAGAAACATGCCTTAAATGAATATTCCCCAACATCCATCCTCCCTTCAGGAAGCAAATGATGACTGGTTGTGCCTTGTTTTGTGTTTTAGCAGCTGCTGCTGACTATTATTTGGACCTATTAATTAATTAGCGATCATAATTTGGATCTTAGGACTCTAGTTGTGAGATACTGTAGCTGTGAGATATCACTATGTTTGATGACTAGAAAGAGGTAGTAGGTTGGAGAAGCAATTATAAAGAAACAGATAAGGAGCTGGAGATATGGCTTTGCGGTCAAGAGTATCAGCTTCTCTTCTAGAGGACTTGAGTTTGGTTTTCAGCACTCACATATTGGCCCACAACTGTCTTTAATTCCAATTCAGGGGATCTGATACCCTCTTCTGGCCTCTTCATGGATGTGATGCATAGACATACATATAGGCAAAACACCCATTTACATAAAATAAAGTAAATTTTAGGGACTGGAGAGATTGCTCAGTGGTTAAGAGCCCTGGTTGCCCTTTCAGAGGACCAAGATTCAATTCCCAGCATCCACATTGCTACTCACAATTGTCTGTAACTTCAATTCAAGGGGATCCAATGCTCTCTTCTGGCCTCAACAGACACCAGGCAGAAGGTACAGACATGGTACACAGACATACATGCAGACAAAGCACCCATTCATATTAAAAAGTTGATAGCTAGGTGATAGCACACACTAGGACCTGAGAGGCAGAGGCAGGAGGATCTCTGTGGGTTCAAGGGAGATATGGTTTTCTAGAGCTACACAGTGAGACCCTGTCTCAAAAAAGAAAGGCACAGATAAATTGTATCAGCTATATTGTAAAGTTCTTTAGATTTAAAAAAAAAAAAACCACCTCACTGGGGAGCTGTAGAAATGTTCAAGGGAAGATAAATGAAAAAAAACCAATGGGGTGCCTCTGTTGTATACCTTGAGCATATCGCTGCCTTCAGGTGACACAAGCAGAGAGACTGCTCAAGAAAAGAGAAATTAACAGCCCAGAGTCTTGCAGCTCTACATGGCTTTTCCCCTGTGGAACATTTGTTGAGGTCAGGGTGGTATTAAGTCCAGGCACTGGGCCAGAGTCAGAACAATTTCTGCAGCTTTGTAGTGCGTAGGAGAAACACTTCTGAGGGAGAGGACCTACACAAGTGACAACTGTCTTCTTCTTGTATTTGCTAGATTTTGAGCTTCATAGGGAAGTAGCTAAATGTAACATGAGGGCTGGCTTGTTTGGGTTTCTGTCCTGCCCAGTACCCTACAGCTGGCAAGTCCCAAAGAAAAATCACACAGAGATCTCCATAAGTTCTAAAACTGATTGGCCCATTAGCTGAGGCTACTTATTAGCTCTTATAGCTTATATTAACCCATTATTCTGATCTATGTTAGCCATGTGGCTCAGTACCTTTCACAGTGGGGCAGCTCACGTGTTGCTTCTTCAGAGTCTGGGCAGGAGTTGGAGGAACCAGCTTCCTCCTTTCCAGCATTCTCCTGTTCTCATCGCCCGCTTCTACTTCCTGTCTGGTTGACCCGCCTATACTTCCTGCCTGGCCAATCAGCATTTTATTAAAATACATATTTGACAGAATACAGACAATTCTCCCGCACCAGCTAAAGAACTCAGCTAAAAGTCTGTTGAGTAGAACTTTAAGAACCAAGGAGTTAGACTGTCTAGGCACTTAGCCAAACCTTGGACAGGTCCTGCCTGAGAATCAGGACAACTTAGAAGCAGACTGGTTTATAAAAATTTTTTAAGATTTGTTTATTTATTTTAAGTATATGAATATTTTACCTTCATTGTTTTTCTTTGTACCAAGTGAGTGTGTGGTGCCCGTAGAGGTGAGAAGAGAGCATTGGACCCCTCTGGAACTGAATTAGAATAGTTGGGAGCACGTGTAGGCACTAGGAATTAAGAGTCACAACTGTGCTTACCCACTGAGTCAACCCTTCAGCAGTGATCCTCTTACGGCCACTTCAGTTTACCGTTGTGGTGATCAGCCCTTCACTTTGAAAAATAGGATACACATCAGATTTTATTCTTAAAAAGATTTATTTTATTATTTTTAGTTATGTGTAAGTATTTGTGTCTACATGTGGGAATATGCATATTCATGCAGGTAGCTGAGGGGCCCAAAGGTATCTGTTACCTTGGAGATGGAGTTACAGATGGTTTTGAGTCTCCTATCATGGATTTGGGGAACTAAACTCAGGTCCTCTAGAAGAGCAACAAATGCTCTTAACCACTGAACCATTTTGTTTCTAGCCCAGAGGGTGAATTTTAATTATTTGGACATTTATGTTTGTTTAATTGATATATAATACACATGCACACAGTCATTCATAGATAACCTTATGTAAGTGAAGTCACATGATATTTATCTTTTTGTGATTGACTTGCTTTATTAACTCAGTACCCTCAAAGTTCATCCATGGTTTTTCTCTTTTTTTTTGGTTTTTTTTTTGGGGGGGGCAGGACAAACTGTGTTGTATGAATCAGCAGAGAAGAAGAGGCAGGGGGGGACAAACTGTGTGGTATGAATCAGAGAAGAAGAGGCAGAGTGGGGGGGGGGACGACAAACTGTGTGGTATGAATCAGAGAAGAAGAGGCAGAGTGGGGGGGGACAAACTGTGTGGTATGAATCAGAGAAGAGGCGAAAGGGTGGCGGGATGAGAGCATGCATCTAGGAACTTTTGGAGTGTTGTTACTTTAGGTTAAATAGCCCCAATTTAAAAGAATTTTTTTTGTAAAAAGCTGCTTAAGGGCATTTGAATAATTGGCTTGGAATTGTAAGGACCCACTGGAAGCTCATGCCTGTGTGACTCAAGCCTGTTGTTGTGATGCATCCACAAACAGAACCCTTGAGTCACGAATGGGGTGCATGAGAAGTCGGTGAGGGACATCTCCCGACACCCAAGTCCCATCTCAGCAAAAGGCTTGGTTTTCACTGCGTGGATCAGACTTCAACGAAAGCCTGAAAAATGAATGGGTCACCCCAGGGGGCCCTACCTGCATAGAGCGGGGGGGGGGGGGGGGGGGGGGAACCTCACTGAGTTCAAAACCAGTCTAGTCTGGCTGAGAGCTTAGGGCATTTTCCAACACGTTGGCGCCGTGCCAGTTGGAAAAAAACAGACCCGTCTTGGTGAGACCTCCAACTGTTAAGAATATTTTTTTACAGAGCCTATCTGCGGGTGCAAAGAATTCCAATCAGACCAGATTAAGCCAAGGAAAGAATTATTCTACCTAGCTGTATTCATAAAGAGAGGATATAGCTATGAAATTTAGATAAGGTTTAGGAGACTTGGCTGTGGGCCAAGACTATTTTCTCTCTGATTACCAACATAGTTAACCTGTGTTTTCCATCATTAAACTAAACAACTTCATCAGCATTTCTGGCATGATCAAAGTCCCAGCTTATCTTCAAACCTGAAGAGGAAAGTATGCAGTTGATTGGGTCACAAAAGAGTCAAGAAACTAGGTGTTTCTTGCTCAGGGCAAAAAAGGAAAGCAGAGGCCTCGGGATAGACCTGGAATTCTGCTGATCATTCTTGAAATCCAGGAATAAACACACCCTTTGGTCACACTGCAAAATTCTTCTAGTATGCTGCTGGACTCAGTTCAACAGGATTGTGTTGAAGACTTTGAAGCAGTGTTCATAGGGCACTTCGTCTGCACTTTAGAGTTTGGATGTCCCAGACTCCACAGCACCAGGCTCTGCATCCTCACAGTTGCCCTGCACTGGCTCTAGGCATGTCAGGTCCATGGAAAACAGCCCCGTTCATTTCTGCAGAATCGTATTTACGTTCCCCAATATCATTTCTAATTCTAACTTGAGGTTTCTCTCTTTATTTACTTAAAACTTTTTAATTTATTAGATTTTTAAAAAATACCAATCCAAGTTCTCACTTCCTCCCCTCCTCCCATTCCCTCCATATACCCTCCCACCCCACCCCCATCCAATCCTCAGAGAAGGTAAGTCATTGCTTTGGGGAAGGTCCAAGGCCCTCCCTACTATATGTAGTCTGAGCAGTGTATCCATCCAAAGAGAACCAGTTCCCAAAAAGCCAGTCCACGCAGTAGGGATAAATCCTGGTGCCACTGCCAGTGGCCCTTCAGTCTGCCCCAGCCATGCAACTGTCAACCACAGTCAGAGGAACTAGTTTGGTTCTATGCTTGTTCCTTCCCAGTCCAGCTGGAGTTGGTGAGCTCCCATTAGCTCAGGCAAACTGTCTCAGTTGGTTAACCCAATTATGATCTTTACTTCCTTGCTCATATTCTTACTCCTCCCACTCTACAGCTGGACTTCGGGAGCTCAGTCCAGTGCTCTGATGTGGGTCTCTGCCTCTGCCTCCATCAGTTACTGGTTGAAGGCTCTATGGTGATATTTAAGATAATCATCAATCTGACCACAGGGCAAGTCAAGATCAGGCCACCTCTCCTCTATTGCCCAGGGTCATAGGTGGAGTCATACTTTTGAATTCCTGGGAATGTCTCTTGGGCCAGGTTTCTACTAACCCTATAATTGCTCCCTCAATCAAGATATCTCTCTCCTTGCTCTCATCTCTGTTCTTCCATCTTGACCATCCCATTTCCTCAAGTTCTCCTCTCTCCTCCTCTTCTCCTCCTACCCTCCCCTCTTCCCTCTCCCCCAACCCCCATTCTCCCAACCCTGCCAGTCAATCCTGTCCATTTCCAACTTCGAGGTGGGTCTATATATATTTTACTTTGGGTTCACTTTAGTACTTAGCTTCTCTAGGTTCATGAACTATAGGTTCAATATTCCTTATGACTAGTATCCACTTATGAGTGAGTACATACCATATTCATCTTTTTGGATGTGGGTTACCTCACTTGGGATAGTGTTTTCTAATTCCATCCATTTACATGCAAAATTCAAGATTTCATTGTTTTTTTTTTTTTTTTTTCTGCTTGCTGGCTAGAAAAGCTGAGGGAGTTGGGGGAGGGGCCTGGGGTTTTGTCCCATCGGAGAGGTCCTAGAGAGTGGGGCATTCTGCCATATGGCTGTTCACTCATCTCTTAAGTCCCCTCAGTATTGAAACAAGCTGTGCTTCAGAGTTCCACCGAGGTTGCCCATCCATGCTTTTTCTTACCCATGATCTTTCTAAGTACATGCTTTAGTTCTTGCTATAATCCTGACTCCCTGTGTGTAGTCCTATACCAAGAAAAATACCAGTAAGAAATAAGGACAAAATGAATTTGCAAACAAACAAAAGTGAGAGAATCCATTGTCAGTGCATTGTTACTTTCAGAAACTTGGAAAGAAGTTTATTAGATAGAAGGAGGTATATGTCCATGTCCTCTAGAAAACATGGAGAAAGTTCACAGATGCTCCGATCATAATGGTTTCCAGCTGGACACAACTTGAATAGCCATGACTAGGAGAGTGAGTAAATAAGCTGTGATGTATTCATATAGAATAATAGTGATGCATGGTAGAGAACCAAGTATTGGAAAATAAGTAACAGGGCTCAAATCTATATTAAAAAGCAGGACAAAAATCAAGATCTAGAATCATTTATAGTAATTTAACTATAGTGAAATTGACCTGTGACTTAGTCATAGTAGTGGTTCCCTGGGGTAGGGAGAGATTATGATAGGAAGGGGCAGAGGAAGCTATTAGGATGTAGGAAACGTTGGTCTTTTCTCAATCTGGCTGATTCCACATGGGCACATATACATGTGAAAATTCACACACATATGATTTATGTGATTTCTCCCTCAAGTTTAAAAGATTTTTGTTGTTGTTGGTGGTGGTGGTTGATTGGTGTTTTTTGTTTGTTTTTTGAGACAGTTTCATTCTGAAGCTCATATTGAACTCAAACTCATGGCAGTCCTCCTGTGTCAGCCTCCCAAGTGCTGGGGTTACAGGCATGCACCACCCAATCTAGCTTGTATCTTCTGTAAAGCATCCAGGCACCATCTCTTAGTTACCCCTCACATGAATGGAAATGCCAACAAAATAAAGCTATTGTTAATTATGGTTAAAGAGTGAGGCCAGAATGAGAAGAGTTAAAGTGGGCAATGAAGAACCGTATTCCCAGACTGAACAGTAGCCTCATGTCTTACTGATGGCCCTGTGTTGTCTTTCACATCTGCTTTCTTTTTCTGTCCATTGTGTTTGACTACAGTATAGGATTCTTCTTTACATCAGTCAGCAGCAGCCAGTGACTGTTGCTACAATTCATCTGAACTTTGAGCTAATGGTAAGAGCCCCTCATGCTGGAGTCACTAGCCCCTTTAGGTTTGTGGGAAAGATGGCCCTAAACATTCCTGATAGGAAAAGATCCTCTGTTCAGACCTGGACATCAGTAAGCAACAGAAAGGTCTCCTGGCTCCTTTTGGGAACGTGGACTAATGGGAGGCTGGGGAGGGAGGGGTCCTTACTACCTCTCCGAGTCCCCTGAGTCAGTGCTGCTCTGTGAGCTGAGATAGTTGAGTTACCCATGTACTGCTCTGCTTGAATTACCCACACTTTTTTTTCCTTTTTCTAGGTTCGGTCCAATAACTACAGCACCTTTTATGATGACCAGAGACAAAACTGGTCTATCATGTTTGAGTCAGAGAAGGCTGCTGTGGCGTTCAATAAACAGGTAACGTCTTCTTACTCGTTCCTGTACAAAGCCAGAGCACTTGTTTGGAGTCTTCCTTATTTAAGTTATGGCAAAACCATTACTGCTCTGTGTTATTGATGACAAGGTAAAGAACCCACTAAACTTGCTGTGTTGAGGAAAAGAATAGAGGTTCTTACTGAAATTGCCTGAGGAAATGTTTAAAGGGAAAAATGGAGAAATATAAGCTTATTTGATTAAACAGTTTTTTGCTAGGCTAGAGCAATGGTCAGGTGTTAAAATACTTGTTGCTGTGCAAGTGTAAGTACGAGAGTTCACATCCCCAGCGCGAGTGTGGCGGAGATGGATTCCCAGAGCAAACTGGTTGGTTAGACAACAGGGAGCTGTGGGTTCAGCCAAAGACCCTATCAAGGGAGACAGCTAACATTAATCTCTGACTTCCAGACACATGCAGCCTCACATCCATGTGTCCACACATGTGAACACATATATACACATACCACACACACACACATATACATGCAAAAATCCTTACCTTTTTTGCTACACAGTTTTCTTAAAGGTACGTGGAACCTGCAAAAGTAGCATTCAAAAGACTTAAAATTTTATGAACTCATTGTAGAAAAACATCTAAAAAATCATTTAAAGGCTACTTGGTAAAGTGCTTGTCATGTAAACATGAGGACTTGAGTTCTATCCCTAGAACTGTGTGATAAAGAGAAAGCCAAGAGTGGTAGTGCATACTTAGAATCCGTGTGCCCCTCACAAGCATATAACACACACATGCTTAGAATCCGTGTGCCCCTCACAAGCATATAACACACACATGCTTAGAATCCGTGTGCCCCTCACAAGCATATAACACACACATGCTTAGAATCCGTGTGCCCCTCACAAGCATATAACACACACATGCTTAGAATCCGTGTGCCCCTCACAAGCATATAACACACACATGCTTAGAATCCGTGTGCCCCTCACAAGCATATAACACACACATGCTTAGAATCCGTGTGCCCCTCACAAGCATATAACACATACACTTATAGCTTTACTATCCAGTGTAATGACCCGACTGTTTCTCTGCCCCTCACAGCCGTTTTTTAAAATAATCACTCAGAGGCTTATATTAAATGGTTGGTTTATTACTAGCTAGCCTTTACGTTTAAATTAATCCATATCTGTTCTGTGCATTGCCACATAGCTGATGGCACACCACTGCTCTAGCATCTCGTTCCTTCGGCCGCTGCTTGAGTCTCCCAGACTCCGCCCTTCTTCTCCTGTATCTCTGCTTGGATTTCCTGCTTGGCTCTATCCTGCTTTATTTTGCCATAAGCCAAAGCAGCTTTATTTACCAACCAATGAGAGCAACACATATTACAACATACAGAAAGACCATCTTACATCAACCCAGAGTAACACATATTAACACATTATATTGCTTTTTCTTTAATGTGTAAAATAAGTGTAAGTATGTGTATTCCTTTAAGAGTTCTATATTTTCTGTATTTTATCTTTCCAACTCATGAAAAATTATTTAGGAAGCTTGTAATATGGATGTTCTCTGTTATGGTTTGAATGTGCCTTTCCCTCAGAGATTATTGGAATCTAATCACTGAGGTGATGGTAGTAGGAGGTGAGGTCTTTGGGAGTTTATTATTAGATCATGAGGTCAGAGCCTCTGTGTACTTACTTTTATTTCCTAGGCACATTGCTAAGCACTCTGTTTGCATTGGCCTGTCTAGTTTTCATAGCCAGCCCATACGATTTGCAAAGCTCTTCTTCATTTTGCAAGTGGGAATGGGTAGATAGATATGTGGAGATTAAGTTAATTGTTGTAGGTCAGAATTAAGAACTGGCAATGCCTGGATCTGTACCCAGATATCCTGACTCCAGTGCTGCTTCTTAGGCACCTTGATTCCTGGCCAGATTACTAACTTTGGAATGGCTTACTTCTAAACTTGTTGTCTGTTTGTTAGTATGCAGCTTTTTGAGAAAGAATATTAGTGGTGATTGAATGGGTACGTATGAAGCTTAAACCAAGCTGATGGTGCTCTGATTTTGACCTTGCAGGTGTGTGTGGCCAAGTGCAATAGCCATTTTTCCTTGGATACAGTGCTATGTCAGGATCTGGTTGCAGCAGAGGGTCCTGCAGTAGACATTGGAGATTCTTTGGAAGTAACCTATACGGGCTGGCTCCTTCAGAATCAGGTGCTGGGCCAGGTAAGACTTTATTTTCCAAGTTCTTTCTATGTAAGTGGCCTGTGACCTTCCATGTGCAATGGAAAGTGAACTGTGGTCAGTAGAACCCTTGTGAAGGCTGAATCCGTGTCCACAACTGCTTTGGGGCACATTCATGAAATGCCCCTGTGCAGATGTGCTCAGGGCCCCACATCCCACCTCACGTCTAGGACGGACACAGTTTCCCAAGGATCACTACCACTTTTAAACCTGAATATATCTTTAAGAAATAGATTATATTTTTAAAACTTCTCACCATATTTCTTTTTCTTTTTGAAACAGGGCTCACTATGTAGCCCTGGATGGCTTGGAACTTGTTAGTTAGATCAGGCTGGCCTGGAGTTCACAGAGATCGGCCTGCCTCTGCCCTCTCTCCATAGTGCTGGGATTAAAATCACGCCACTGTGTCTAGCTACCATTTCCCTTTTAACAGACACTGTAAATATGTTGAAAACTTTGTTTTTAATACTAAATTCTCAAAAGACAGAAAGAATATTATGACTTAAAAAGTGTGAATGTGTGGGCTGTAGTGGCATTGATGTTTAATTCCAGCACTTGGAAGGCAGGTGCAGGCAGATCTCTATGAGTTTGGGGCCTGCCAGGTCTACATAGTGAATTCCAGGCCAGCCGGGGCTACATAGTAAAAACCTGTATCAAAAGAGGATGGTGAGCTGATTAAGTCCAGTTGTATCCCAGTTTGACCTGGACCAAATCTGTTAAACTCTTGGTTTTCCCGTTTGTATAGGGAGGTTAGTAATCCTCATCCCAACTTCCTGGCAGGACTGTATCAGCACCAAATGAAAACATTTGTCATAGATGAAAAGGGCCTCAGCTGATGGTGCCAGAAGTGTGCTGGCACACTTTGGTAAATCCTTGTTCCTGGGGCATTCGTTGTGATAACCTCCATCCATAATGTAGTCCTATCTTTTTAATTTCCTCAGGAGCTATGTGCCCATTATACCTGCCATTTCCTGTTTAGAAGTACTGACCCTGTTAGTTGATTATCATGATTATTATTGTTTTTGAAACTGACTTGTCTTTATTTACTTTACCAAATGGCAGGTTTTTGACTCTACTGCTAACAAAGATAAACCACTTCGCCTGAAACTGGGATCAGGAAAAGTAGTCAAGGTAAAAGCCTGTTTTGGAATTTAGCTTAAATGTTGTAGTATGCCTAAAATGTCCTTAACCTCTAGAATCTGGAAATGCTTAGTTGAAGAGTAGAAAGGTGTTTTCTACACTGTTGACACTGGGGAAATGTTGCCTAGTAGAAGCTTCTTATATTGAAGATGAGTGCATTTGTTTTCTTGGATCCTCCCTTTCTTTTTCCCCCTAAGGCTGTGATGAAATTATTCCATTGTTCCCACAGCCTAATGGAGAGGTGGCACTGTTTCTTCCAGCAACTGCCATAATGCTCAATTCTCATCTGTTTGATTTGATGTAGCATGAGGAGCACCGCTCTATGATTTGAGTTGGGAATTTTGCTTATCAATGAGTATTTTAGCATATGATCAGTGTCATGGTGTTGGGCATGTTAGGGCATTGTGCTGGGTCTATTCATCCATGTGCAAAAGGTTTTTTCTCTTCATTGCCTATGCCTGTTCCCTCCAAATTCTGTAGAGACTTTTTCTATTAAATAGTTAAAGCATTCTCCTTGAAGTTAGACAGCTCCCATGTCCAGCATCAGCTTAATACCTACTGAGTGTATGGTCTTTAATGCAGCTGTTGAACCTCCAAACTCTCTTTTCTTTCTTAAGTGAAGGCTATGCTGGCAATCGTGAGATTAAACAAGCAGATGGAATTAAATAAGCAGGTGAAATTCTTAACCATAGCATCTGGAAAAATGTGATTAATATGTGTTAGCTTCCACTCTCTGCCCCCCAGCATTTAAATGTTTGCCCAACTCCAGATATGCTAGCTTTTATTCCTTTTTTAGTTTGTTTATTGAGTGTGTGGTATATATGTGTAAGTTTATGTGTTTGTGTGCATGTTCTTTTTGTCTGATGAGTTTTTCCCCACTTCTGGTTTCTATAGGGCTTAGAGGATGGACTGTTGGGCATGAAGAAAGGAGGAAAACGGTTAATTATCATCCCTTCAGCCTGTGCTGCTGGCTCTGATGGAGTGATAGGTTGGGCCCAGCCAACAGACTCAATCTTGGTGTTTGAGGTAGAAGTTAGGCGGGTAAGTGAAACGACCTGTGTTATGCTTGTAAATCAGATATGAAGATACAGATTGCTTTTTAAAAATAGAAATGGCAGGGTAGGGAGAAGGTTTGTTAAGTCCTTGCCTTCAGACATGAGGTCTGAGTTCAGTTCCCAGAACCTACAAGGACATGCTGGTAGGTGGTGAGTGTTAATGATAACCATATGTATTTGTATACATAGTCATATTTACATATATGTATATATAAACACATACACAAAGAGACATATATATGGTCATGTGTTCATAGGAATTTCTGAAAGCTTTAGAAGAAATCTTGAATGGTTTTCTCTGAGAATGGACTTGGAGTTCATTGTCTTGTCTTTTTTTAGTGTGTAAAAGTCTTGTCAGCTGCCAGGTGGCGGTGGCACACACCTTTAATTCCAGCACTTGGGAGGCAGAGGCAGGTGGTGCATCTCAATGAGTTTGAGGCCAGCCTAATCTACAAAGACAGTTCCAAAACAGCCAGGAATGTTTTGTTTTGTTTTGTTTTTTAATTTTTATTTTTTGGTTTTTCGAGACAGGGTTTCTCTGCAGCTTTAGAGCCTGTCCTGGAGCTAGCTCTTGTAGACCAGGCTGGTCTCGAACTCACAGAGATCCGCCTGCCTCTGTATTCTGAGTGCTGGGATTAAAGGCGTGCGCCACCACCGCCCGGCAACAGCCAGGAATGTTACACAAAGAAACAAGAAATCCTGTCTCGAAAAACCAAAATAAATAAATAGATAGATAGATAGATAGATAGATAGATAGATAGATAGATAGATAGATAAATGTAAGTAAGTAAGTAAGTAAAAATAAATCTTGTCAGCCAGGTGTGGTGGTGCATATCTTTAATCCCAGCATTTGGGAGGCAGAGGCTGTCAGATCTTAATGAGTTGTTTGTGGCCAAACTTATCTACTAATGAGTTTCAGACCAGCCAGGGTCACACAGTGAGACCCTGTCTTTGAATATCTATAATTTCTATACTAAAATTTTGGCTAGTTTATAGTATTCCTTTTCCCAAGTGACCTTGTTATTGTTATGTTTAAATGGTGTGCTGGTGATTATAAACTATAAAATATAGTACAAATAATAAATAGGATGACTATATGTAGGTGCCCTCCTAAGGAAGACGTTTCTCTTTGCTGGGCCAATTGAATCTTCTTACCACATGTCCCCCAGCTGCCTTTTTATTTTTGAACATCTTATAGATTTTTCTTTGAGCTTGGGGAAATCATGGGTAATGATAGACAACAAACTAGTTCAAAACTATTAATACTGATTTGTAAACGTAACCAAAAGTTTTCTACTTTACCAGTAATCAAGAAATTAAAACTGAGCATAGTGGCACATGCCATTGGTCTCAGCATTTGAGAAGCAGAAGCAGGTGGATCTCTGTGAGTTTGAGTCCAGCCTGGTCTACAGACTGAGTTCCAGGACAGTCAGAGCTACATAGTGAGACTCTGTCTCAAAGAAAGGGAGAGAGAAATTAGAAAAGGCATACTTGAGAGTGGAAAGAGACTGGAGAGAGGAAGTAAAGGGTATTGGGATAAGGATGAGGGAGATGAGGGGAGAGTATCTACTAAATAGACTTCACTTAAAAATGCCTTGTCATATCTAATATTTTAAATGCTGATTGAACAAAAAGCCAAGAGGACCTTGAGTTGGGAAGAAAAAGAAAAAGAAAAAGGAGGTCTGGAGAGATGGTTCAGTAGTTAGGAGCACTTTCTGCTTTCCCAGAGGACCCGGGTTCAGTTCCCAGCACTCACATTAGGCAGCTCATAACAGCCTGTAACTAATTCCAGAGGATCCATTAGTTACTGCTGGCCTTAGCAGGTAGCTGTGTGCAAGTGCTGCGCAGAAAGTCATGCAGGCTCACTCATCTATGCATTATTTAAAAATAAAAAGTTTATCTTTAAGCAAACAATTGGAGCCTGACAAGATACTAAGTTGACAAAACTGATAGTGGTGACCCTGACCTCGCATGTCAAGCTGAGAAAGGTTTAGAGACTGCTGTGCCTGTGGACCAGTTCAGATTTTACAAAAGTGATTTAATAATTTATGCAAAACTTTTTAAAATGTGAGCATACTCTTTAAAAAACACTCTGTGTATGCGTGTGCGTGTGCTATACTGCACATGTGAAAATCAGAGGACAACTTACAGGAATCAGTTCTCTCCTTCCACTCTGTAGACTATGAGAATCGAATTCAAGTTGTCGGTCTTGATGGGTAGAGCTTTTACCCACTTAGTAATCTTCCAGGCCCAATAATTTAACTTACAGGAATTTGTACTCAGGAAATATCTAAGATTATATGCAAAGATCTAGACGTAGAGCTAGACATTAAATCATATTCTTTGTGATAGAAATAAATCATCTAATTAAGTGAAATAGGTTTTTATAATAGTATGTATATTTATGACTTCTGTTTCAAAAATCCTTTGGAGACTTTACCTTGTAGTAAAGAAAGAGCATGATCTCTAAGTTAGACAAACTTTTCAGTAGCTGAAAGCAAAGAAGATAAATATTTAGTGACATGGAGTGCATTGATGTATAATAAGCAAGTAAGCAGAACAGCTATAAAGCTATAGCCCCATTTGTGAAAGCACATATGCCCTCTTTCATACACACAATGATTGTAACTAACCATTTCCTTTGTCTTCTGCATATTTTTTGATTTACCTATATGAATAGGCCATAGCTTGTATACAAAAGAATAAATAAAAGAGAGCATGGAAGGGTAAGCCTGTACATTCTGTTTCACCCCAGGTGAAGTTGGCTAGAGATTTTGGCTCTGATGGCCACAGTGTGAGCTCCAGGGACTCTGCAGCACCCTCCCCCATACCTACTGCTGACAGCCTCTCAGGTGACCCTGTTGTGACACCACCCACACCACTGCCTCTCAAATCTGGGTAAGACGTTAGGGCCATGGCAAGCTCTAGGATTCTTCGGCATGGTTCCTGAGATGTAGTTTGAAACTGCAGTCAATTTTAAGTAATTGGAAAAAAAATAAACAGGATCAGGAAAATGGAAAAATGCTGCATCAGATTCTTCTGACAATGGATTAATAGTCTGTAAAAGTGGTATAAGAATATCTGCAAAACTCTGGAAGAAAGCTGAGCAAAGGGCAAAGGGCGTGAATACAGAATGAGAAAGTGGAGTGAATTTGAAATGTTGTTCAGCTTTAGTGGCCTTTAAAGACTATACAAATAAAGAGGAGTTAAATTTCTGTTTTAGCTGTTCAGTTGAACATTTCAAAAGCAATGTTTTTAAGCCATCTTAATTTGTGTTTGTGATTATAGATTTTGTATTGTCTTAGGATGTTTTATTTCATTTCAGGGAGCCGGCTCTTCGTTCTAAATCTAACTCTCTCAGTGAACAGCCTACTTTAAATACAGTAAGTATGATTCTGTACCCCTAAGTTTTGGAGTGCTTGGTTTTATGTGCCTAGTATGTGGTTTGAGAGCCACTGACTTAAGATAGAAATTAATTATTACGATATTCTTTTTTTCCTGCTTGGAAATCAGTCAGTAGAAATTAGCTTGTGCTTTACATCAGTAGTTCTGAATTAAAGGCGTATGGCGCTGAGAAAATGATCTAACTTCTCAAATCCTCAGTTTCTTTATTGTTGCAGTGGAAATAATTTTCATAGCCCCCCTTTAGAGTTCTTGTGGGGATTAAAGATGCTCTTAAAGCCCTGAGCGCAGAGCCTGTGCAAAGCCACTTTTAATGAGCAGTAGTTGTGGTGTTGCTAGGAGAGTGGTGTGAGGCTGGGAGGGAACCCCACCAGTGAAGTGCACTTCCGTCTTAGAGATGCCATGTGTTCCACCAGAAATGGATCAGAGGTTAATCCTGGCTTTCTCTTGCTTATTCTGTGTGACCTTGAAGAACTCACTCTAAGCAGGTTTATTTCTTCATATGTAAATTGACATAGGAAATGAACACTTGATGAGTTTTAAGTATTATATGTGACATATTATAGGTGCTTAGTAAGCATCGTTTATGTTACAATAGTGTAATTTTATGTTATATGTATTTTATCTTGAACAAAAATTCTGTAACTGCCACCACCACCAAAGAAAAGTATGTGTGTGTGTGTGTGAGGACTGGAGAGCACTCATTTCCCTGAAAGAGTCGCCATCTTGTGATTTTATTCTCCCAGAGAAACTGAGGCTTCATCCACTGCTTGACTTTGAGCAGGTCACTGATTTTCTGTTTCTCCGATGGTCAGAGGAGAGGATCAATAGCTATTTCAGTAAAATTTGGATTTGAATGCCTTTAGGAGGGATGAAGAGGTAGTTTCCTGCTGCCCTGCTTGGTCCTTGCAGGCTCTGAGTGTGCTGGAGGTGAACCAGATGATAGAAAAAGAACTTCAGGTTCAAGCAAGGCCTTCCCTTGCCCTGGGTACAGTGTGGAGGGTGAAGCCAGGCCCTTCCTCCAGCCCTGTGACCACCCAGCCACATCAGGACACACTTCACAAGTAATTGGTCTAGTGGGGAAAAAACTTTCTAAACCCAGGAAGTTAAACCAAGTGTGTATTAGCACTTACATTTTACAGTGAGGACACTCGGTTTAAAGGAGATAATGTATATAAAAGCAGTCCATTCTAGATCTATAGGCACTTAGTTTTACTGTTGTTATTATTAATTGTATTAATTATTTAATTAATTAATTAATTATTAATTGTATTAATTCTTGCTTTTTAGAAGAAATGGTTTCAAAAAGGGAATAGTACAGTTAAAAGTTTTGACACAAGGCAAAGAAGTAGACCTGTTTGAAAGCAACCTCAGTCTCAGTAATGTTTGTGCCTTCTTTTCAGAATCCGGATACAGTCAAGGCCAAACTGATCTCTCGGATGGCTAAAATGGGCCAGCCCATGCTGCCCATCCTTCCACCACAGCTGGATTCCAATGACTCAGAAACGGAAGTATGTCCCCTTGACTGTATTAAAGTGCATTGTACAGGTGCTGCTGTCTTCTGTTTCTTTGGTTGAAATAACTTCCTTTCCTACTCCTAATTCAGAAGTAGGAAGTATGAGATAAGTATGGGTACATGTCTTTCTTCTGTAATTCGGCCTTCCCCAAATGGAGGTAAATCCTACACCTGACTCAAGAACTGGACCGTTTAGAGAGGTTTGGTTAGTGTTCATTTACCAGGATCTGGAATCTGTATTGCTCATAATCTTTAGATGTCTGTCTAGAATAAATCTGCTTCATGTTGAGAAAAAAGGCTCAGTCTTCAGACAGGATTTACAACCAACAGCAGGCACTGTATTCTACTTTTAAAAGTTTCCTTTGCTCTTTAAAATTTTTTATCTATCTATCCATATATATATATATATATATATATATATATATATATATATATATATATGTATATGGATGTTTTGCCTGCATATATGTCTACAGGTACTCAATTCTTCCTTTTCTTCCTTCAAGACTGAGTCTCACCAAGTTGCCTACTCTGAACTCCTAGGTTCAAGTGATTTCCTACCTCATCCTCCCCAGTGTATAGAACTATGGGCACATACCACTACTTCTGGCTTACATCCATGTTTGGATCAATCTGGGTCTTCTTGCCAGTAATACCTGTTGTTTAAATACCAAACTGTTACATTTTATGACTTTATATATAATGCTTTTTCTTGTGTTTTAAAAATGTTATTTAGCTAGGTGGTGGTGGCACACACCTTTAATGCCAGCATTTGGGAGGCACAGGCACACGGATTTCAGTGAGTTGGAGGCCAGCCTGGTCTACAAAGTGAGTTCTAGGATAATTAGTGCTGTTACATAGAGAAACCCTATCTTGAAAACCAGAAACTAAAACCAAAACCAAATCAAACCAAACTAAAACAAAACAAAAAAGGTATTATTTAGAAGTTTAAGAATTTTGTTGATTATCTACCAGTTCCCCTTGCTTTTTGCTCTTGACATTTTGCGTAGACAGCATCTCCAGGCTAGGGAGATGTTCAGTTATGGGAAAGTACTTGCTGTGCAAACCTAGGTAGCTCTCATGCACCACGTAAAAGCAGGTGATGGCGCAGCCTGGATCCCCCAGCTCTGAGGAGGCTCCGACAGAGGGATCCTTAGGCTTTCGAGCCAGTCAGTCTAGTCAGTCAGCGAGCTCTAGGTTTGGTGGGAGACTCTGACTCAAAATTAAGGTGGAAAGTGATCATGCAAAACACCCAATGTTGATCTCTGACCTCCATCCACATGCACAAAAGTGCACACGTGCACATGCCCTCCTATATACACACATGGTCACACACATACAAAAGAAAACACTCCCATTTTTAGATTTTAGAAATATGGCATATCTTTTAGGAATATGATTATTTTACTTTTATTTACATCTAAATTTGTAACCCACAAGAATATAAAGTAGCTTAAGCCTTTTTCGTTGGTTAGCTTGTTACTGATCAGACAGTTCTTTTTCAAATGAACTAAGATATATGATAGACTTATTTTTGAGAATTTTTTTATTTGATATAAAATGAAAAGATAAGCCGGGTGGTGGTGGTGCACGCCTTTAATCCCAGCACTCAGGAGGCAGAGGCAGGTGGATCTCTGTGAGTTTGAGGCCAGTCTGGTCTACAGAGCGAGTTCCAGGACAGGCTCCAAAGCAACAGAGAGAAACCCTGTCTTGAAAAATCATAAATAAATAAATAAATAAATAAATAAATAAATAAATAAATAAATGAAAAGATATAAAATGTGCTCTGAAATAGGCTTTATTTTTTATAGTATTGTTTTATTTGTTTCCTGGAGTATTCTAACATTTTAAATGAAGCTTACTTTTATTATTTTCCTGGTTTCTATAAATAAAATTTGGATAATATAATTAATTAAAAATTACTCTTTTTTTGGCTTTTCAAGACAGGGTTGTTCTGTAGTTCTAGAGCTTGTCCTGGAACTCCCTCAGTAGACCAGGCTGGCCTCGAATTCACAGAAATCCGCCTTCCTCTGCCTCCCGAGTACTGGGATTAAAGGCATGCACCACCACCTCCTGTCTAAAAACTACTTTTTAAATATATAATTAATTAAAATTTAAATATAAGTAACTAAAACTAGATTACTTTATTATATAATTTAAAAGTATAAAGAAAGTATTTGTTTAACAAAGGGTCATTTTCTTCATATATTGCTTTATAAACTTTTAAACTTAATGTTATAAATGCCTATGTTAATATCAGTAATACACATAAAGTATATAGCTTTAAAGGCAATTCAGTGGCCTTCCATTTATCATAATTCCTTTTACTCGCCTGGTAGACATTTGAGTTGATTTAGAAATTGCTAAAAATCTAACAGTGGGCCAGTTTTCCCCGAAGAGAATATTAGGAGCTTTAAAGAATAACCAAGGAGGGACAGTCTTGAACCACAACACAGCAGATTGTGTCAGGACTTTCTGTCCTTGCATGAAGCAAGAAGACGGAGCAGCTTTGCTTAGAGTTATAGCTTTGGTTTTATGATTTTTTAAAAAAAAATATTTTAAGACTGAGAGCAAACAGCTGAGTGTGGTTGACGCACACCTTTAATCTCAGCACTTAGGAGGCAGAGCAGGAGGCCAGTCTGGTCCATTGAGCAAGTGTCAGGACAGCCATGGCTGCATAGAAAGACTCAAAAAAAAAAACTTTCTCAAAAAGCAAAAACAAAGCAACAACCAAAGAATTCGGGCAACATTCTAGACTGCCAGCATCAAAGCCGGCACGGTAATAAGGTGCAGTGAGTCCCACTCTGTCCAGTGTCCTTGACTGCTCTGAGCTCCGTGAAATGCTTTGGCAGAAGAGGGGAGGCTTCATTATTGTTGGCTTTCCTTGTAGGAGGCCCTTATTGTGGGAACAGGTTAGATCAGTCAGGTGTGTTTTGTAGGTGGTATGTTCTGTAGATCTGTCGGTTAAGGTGTTTGAAATCATGAAATGACAGCTTAGAATGTCCACAGAAACGAACTGTATTTATTTGATATGACTTAATAGGAAGAAGGGTTCTCACTCTATTGTGTAATTGAATGCTTGCTTCATACAACTCATGTCCTTGACTATTGGCTTTCTGCATGCCTTTCCTTCCTCTTTCTTGCCTGGAAATTCTGTATTGCAAGCAGAATTAGAGATGGGCAGACTCAGTCTTCAGCTAAAGGCCTAGACATAGAGACCAACCCTTGTGCCTCTTTCAGGATGCGACCATTTTACGAGGAGCTGGGCAGTCCCTGGTGACACCATCTGTCCAGCCTTCTCTTCAGCCAGCCCATCCAGTGTTACCACAGATGGCCTCACAGGGTAAGAAAGGAACCTCTAAGGCTTGGCCCTTGAACTGGATCCAAGTTTTCGTCAGTGTTCCTTAGATTATTAATTTGCATTGTCAGTGCTGGGGCCTGGGTTAGGGACTTGTCAGTTTGTCCTGGTAGAACACTTTCAGAGTCAAATGGATTCAGCCTGTTTGTTGTGACTTTTGCTGTGTTGCATTGTACCCTTTGGAAGTGTGCTCAGCTGTTGAGACAGGACAGGTCCTTCTATTGCTTTGCACTTGTGTCAGCAGATGGCATCTGAGTCAGATGCACAAGGAACACTGTGTTCATCAGTTGTTGGCATGCCCGTGAAGCTGCTTTGGGAGAGTAAGCGGGGAAAGTGGCCTGGTTTAGGGCACAGGATGCCAAGTGCTGGCCCGAACTTAGGAGTGTGAAGGAAAGTTCCTGGAAAGAGCCCACCTGGCACTGCCCTTCCAGAGCTGACTGACTTAGGAGAGGCTGGTGGCTGTGGAGGAGGAGATTTCCAGCAGGTCCAGAGACCAGTTGTAATTTATCTTGGGCTATCTTCAGCACCCTTAATAACCATTTTTAAAGAAAATTATTTATCTTATTATTTATCATCATGTATCTTAACCCCATTCATTTCCCCATCCTTTCACATCCGCCATCATGAACCCTACAGTGTGACCCCGCAAGTCACACTATAAACCTCTTTGTCCATGTATCTTTACTTGCAAGTGTTCATTGCAAAGAGTCATTGGTCTGGTTTGAGGTCTCTGGTTTCTACTACTCCGCTGTTGCTGGGCCCTCGCTTGGGCTCCTTCTGAATATCCTGTTGTTTCCCTTTGTGGTGGAGATCCTGCCGCTTTGGGTCTGCAGGTCAGGTCCTTCACATGCTCCAGGAGATCATAGATGGAGTGGACGATGGGGCCGGCCAAACCTTATTCTTGGGTAGCTGCAGGGCTGGTCTACCAGAAATAGGGACAGCTCTCCCATGCTACCCCTAGCATGTGCTGAATAGCTATTTATTGCCCTTCTTTGTGTCACTACTAGGTAAATCCTTTGGAATATACAGAGTCCTGGCCTCTATACTCCATCAACCAAAAGCTAACAGTGTGGTCAGATAGCATCTGAGGCTGGAAATGAGATCTCTTCCCTTTGTGGAACATACCTACCTACCTGCTGTTCCCACCACTGTATTCTAAAACTGTCTAGACTTGTGAAAATTTCAGGAAACTGTTGACTGCATAGGAACATGGAATTTGGATTACCCAAATCGGTGTTCCCGGGTCATGGCCATACATATTTGGCTCCAAAATAAATTATCTCTTATCCCCCTTGAGATAAAGTTGTGTTTTTGTGTTAACACAAGAAGCAAGGATGGATAACAGTAAAAACATCTTGATTTATCCTAGCACCTCAACCACCTGTTTCTGGGTTCCAAACACCCTCTGCTGCCTTGATACAAGTTACACCCCTTGATTCCCACTCAGCTGTAGCTGGAAATGCTCAGAACTTCCAGGTAACTATTTCTTTTAATTTATAAATTTCTTAATTATTTTGAAACAGGGTCTCATGTAGTCTTGGTTGACCTCGAACTCTCAGAGATCTGCTTGCTTCCTGAGAGCTGAGATTATCAGTCCACATCCAGTCCTCGGGTAACAGTATTATTTTAAAACGACTTTAGCCATGAGATTAATTTCTGTCGTCTTTTTGTGTGAACAGACGAGATCCCTTCCCTCCCTTTCACATGACAGCAGTTCCCCAAGTCAGTGTTTGTAATTAAAGTCTGAGACTGTTGAGTGTTTGTAATTTCCCTTTCCCTAAATTACTACTTTCTTATCCCTATAAGCACATAATGTTTCCTGTTTACAAGTTTCAGTGAGAGATTGAGTGCAGGAATATGCAGAGTACCATTAGCGCCTGGGCCTGGCACGTAGTAAAGGTGCACATAGCACAGCAATCGCTCCTGCCTAGCCCCCACCTGACAGGGTGATTCTGAACGAAGGATCAGAAATGAAAAAGTCTCCCACAATGGAGAATCCCTCTGTCATAGACCGAGAATTTTTGTTTTAATTAAACAATGTTTGGGTTGTTATATTGTCTTTAGAAATAAGCTAGTTTCCTATGGGGGAAAGAATGACTCTTCTTAGACTAATGGTGAATGTTTATTGAGCTTTTACCTTTTGCCAGGCACTTAATTCGCAGTTGTTAGGGGTTTGCCTGTATCACCTCATTTAGTCCCTGCAGCAAATCCCCATAAAACAGTAACATCTTCCTTTCACAGTTGAGAAAATGAGAGCCCCTGGTCACCAGATAAGCATCAGGATCTAGCAAGAGTATTGGACGTGGTGGCAAATGTCTGTAGTCCCATCACTAAGGAGCTGAAAGCAGGAACATCAAGAATGCAAGGGTGTCCTCAGCTATGTAGTGATTTTGAGGCTAGCCTGACCTGCATGAAACCTTGTCTGAAAACACACACAAAACAGAGCTAGGGGCTGGGCAATGATGGCTCAACTGTTAAGAACCCACCATATTGGGTGGGTTAGAAGCCCCCACACATCTGTGCATAGACACACATGCATACAATGATTTTATTTTTTTTTTTTTTATTTTTTTTATATTTAAAAATTTCCATCTCCTTCCCTCCTCCTCCCCCCTCCCTCCCCTCCTTCTCCCCCTTCTCTCCCCTCCTTCTCCCCCTTCCCTCCCCTCCCCTCCACCCATACCTCCCCTCCCTCCCTCTCAAGGCCAAGGAGCCATCAGGGTTCCCCACTCTATGCTAAGGACCTGGGGGGAGTTGGGAGGACCTTGGTCTTAGCATACAATGATTTTAAAAAGCCTTTAAAATAAAAAAAAAAATATTCTATCAGGGGAGAGGCATCCTGAGGCTTCCAGAAAACTGTCTGGCTTAGTTTTGAATCTTGAAGAATAACTTTTTTTTTTCTTCAAAAGAAACCAAACAGGGTTTGCTTAGTTTCAAGTTTTCCTTAAAATAGGCCTGATTGTAGGGAATAAATTCTCGTGTCTTTAAATCACATTGCCGGAGGACTGGGTAGTGATCCAAGATTCCTGTTCCTCAGGTTCTGGGTAGGTCTGGAGTGGCCAGGTGACAACCGACTCACCCTGGTCCTATCGGCCCCCTCCCTGCTCACCGGTTTGTTCTGTCTAGGAAAGTAAACAAATAACTGGTTATCTTCTCAGCCCTGTGGAGGTGTGCAGGCCTGCACGTACCCCCAGGCATGCTCAGTCACCTCGCAGCTGCAGCCTGTTCGGCCCTTGTACCCAGTGCCACCGTCCCAGGCTCTCCACTTTCAAGGTAGGGACTACCTCCTCCCCCGGTTTCTCTTCCCCACAGCTCTCTACCCTTTCTTTTCGTCGCTTTAACAGCTTGATTGGGTCTGCAGCTTATTTCAGCCTGTTAGTGAACTGGAAATCTGCCATTCTGGGTAGACTTTGGGAACTTTTAGGATCTACCTGTTTCCACCCCCCCCAGTGCTGGGGTTACAGGTATACACAACCATGCTCAACTTTTTTGTTACTATTTTTGGTGGGTGCTGGGGATTCAAATTCAGTTCCTTGAGCTTGTGAAACAAACACCACTATTTATTTATTTATTTGGAAAAGTTCAGGGTTCTGTGTCTATCACAACAATCCAATTTTTAAAACATTTGTATCTTCCCCAAAGTCCCCTGATCCACACTTTCTGGGTCTTCCTTCTTCCCTCAGTGCTCTCCTACCAGCCCTTTGTCCTCTGTCAGGGTGACTGGAGTGCATAGCAGAGAGTGAAGGAGCAAACACTGGAGGGGATTGAGAGGAAGCATGAGCACTACTGCTGTGGGTGTTGAATGCCACAGATGAAAATTATTTTGTTAAAAACTCTAAATTATGAAAGCAATTCACTTTAATAAAAATGTCAAGCAATACAAAATGGGATAAAGTAAAGGTAACTGTCCTCTGTCATAGAAGAGCATCTTGTGCACTTTGTGTATATTTTATGCACTTGTGCAAGCATAGGCGTGTTTTGTAAACAAAGCAGGTAAAATGTTGACTGAGGTGTTGGTTCTCTGTCATGGTGTGCAGCTTGTCTTTTGCTTAGTAATCACTTTGGCATCAGATAGTGGCAAGAGGAAACAAGTCTATCCAACAGACTTACAGTGGGAAGGGCTTCCTAGTGCAGCCTTTATGGGAGCTGCTGACAGAGCTTTCTGTCCCGCCCCGTCCTGCAGTTGTTCAGTCCCAAAGAATCACACAGACGTCTACATTAATTATAAACTGGTTGGCCTATTAGCACAGGCTTCTTATTAACTTTTTAAAAAAATTTATTTATACAGTATCCTGCCTGTAGGCCAGAAGAGGGCACCAGAGCCATCACATGGTTGCTGGGAATTGAACTCAGGACCTATAGAAGAGCAGTCAGTGCTCTTAACTGCTGAGCCATCTCTCCATCTCCGAACTCTTATAACTTATATTAGCCCATAATTATTAGCTACGTGGCTTGGTACCTTTTTCTGCGAGGCAGTCACATCTTGCTTCCTCTGTGGCTGAGTCACGACTGCAGACTGAAACTTCTCTCTTCCCGTAATTCTCATTGCCATGCCTCTACTTCTGCCTGGCTACTGGCCAATCAGCATTTTATTAAAAATAATACAAGTGACAGGATAAAAGACCATTGTCTTACAGCACTCCATCCTCTTTTTTAAAAACAAGAACTCTGAACCTAATCTCCTTTGTTTAGCTTTTCTCCTGACCATTATCCATAACAATTTTAACCAACATTCTAAACAAAGGAAAATATTCATAGTCCATTTTTGGGGGAATGTGGGAGTCATTTCCCAGGTTACTTTCTGCTGATTGGGGTTGCTGATGATCTTATGGGGACCTAAAGAAAATTTAGAATTATGATCAAGTCCTGACTAGAGTATCCTGTGAGGCTTGATCATCTCGGGCAGCAGTCTTGAATCTGTTCTGGGTGTAGAATTCAGACATCTGGGCCATCTTAAAAGAGCTGCAAGGTTTTGTAGCTAAAGCTGAGTCAGGAAGCTTCTCTTAAATGAGAGTGCTTGCCTCTAGCAAGCAGAGCCCACCCAAGAAAGTTCTGCTATCAAAAAGTCACGCTTAACTCTATTCTTTTCTGTCTAGAATAACTTCCCAAGCTCTCTCAGGCTTTTAAGTGGATTTGGTCAGCCCCACATTGGCATGCCATGGAGCCCTGTTCTTTCCCCATCTTTGAAACACTTCTACATCCCTCCAACCTGGCATTTCCTCTGACTCCCCATTTCTTCTTCTACCGCTCCCACAGACACAACTGCATATGAATGTCACCAAAAGATTACTGTTTTTAAGGTGCTACTTTTGTACTTTATACATGGCCTATTTTTTGCACTCGAAGTCACCCTCTTAGAAAATTGTTTTTGAGATAGTATTTTAGGAAGCCCAGGCTGATCTTGAACTCCAAATCTTCCGTGTGCTGTATGAGTTAGTCATGTGCTACTATACCCATTTTGCATTTCACATACTCTGCTGTAATGATTGGTTTATATGTTAGTTTCCCAATTGAAGCCCACTAAGATCTGGAACCATGTTTTTTTCACGACTGTACTCCTGATGCCTATGCAATGCCTGATATGCAGTTTGGTGAAAGGGGAAGCAATATAAGTGCCAGGATTGTAGTAGTCCACATTCTAGCCCTTGATATGTTTTGCAGAACTATAACCTAGTTATTATTAGCTTGTGAGTCCTGTCTCTATTCCCTCCTCTGTGTTTTATCCTGATGGTGTAAAATCACTTACTGTATGTCCTAGTACATGGGGGGGTCCTTTCTTCCCTCTGCTAAAACTGCCTTGACTTCCCCACACTTAGTTTCTCCTTCCTTTGATGTCTGTATAGGGTCAGGTGACATGATGTCCTTTCTCATGACTGAAGCTCGGCAACACAACACTGAAATTCGAATGGCAGTCAGCAAAGTGGCTGATAAAATGGATCATCTCATGACTAAGGTGACTAAGTCAGAAACGAGGCTCTGAAAATGGAGCAGCTGGGCCAGAGATGGCTCAGCAGGTAAAAGCACTTGCTGAACACATCCAACAACTTGAGTTTTATTCCTGAAACTCATCATGGAAAGGGAGAACTGACTCCTGCAAATTATACTCTGACTTGGGACACAGGTGTGCATGTCCACACTCTCACATATTGCGTGTACACATAGTAATGCATAGGTTATTTTCAATAAATAAATACTAATTTTAATACAGGAGAGTAAGTATATAATACTCATTGTTTATATGTATGAATTTTTTTATTATTTTCATTTGCAAATTAATTTTATTATTCAAGTTATTCTAAAACATTTACCACATTAACAATGTCTGTAAGGTTTCTCTCCAGCATGACATCTTTTGTGTATTTTAAAATTTTATATGCAAAGGTTTTACCACAGTGATTACATTCATAGGGTTTCTCTTCAGTGACTTCTTTCATGTATTGAAGGTAATTTTTATAGGCAAAGGTTTAACCACATTGACTACATTCATAGGGTTTCTTTCCTATATGAATTCTTTCATGTATTTGAAGATGATTTTTATAGCCAATGACTTTACCACATTGACTACGTTTATAGGGTTTCTCTCCAGTATGACTTCTTTCATGTATAAAAGATTACTTTTATGTGCAAAGGTTTTACCACATTGATTACATCCATAGGGTCTCTCTCCAGTATGACTTCTTTCATGAATAAGATGACTCTTCTGCGTAAAGGCTTTACTACAGTAATTACATACATAAGGTTTCTCTCCAGTATTAATTCTTTCATGTATCTGGCAATCATACTTACAGGCAAAGGCTTTACCACAATGATTACATTCATGGGGTTTTGCTCCAGTATGAATTCTTTCATGTATTAGAAGATAACTGGTGTGTGCAATGGATGGTAGCCATGTGTTTTCTCTCTCCTATGAGTTACACATACTTGATTGAGATTTTGATATGGGAAGCCTTTAATATTTTGATAATATTCATAGTTTTGTACTTCCAAATGAGTTCTTTGGTGTACTTTTAAAGAGGAATCAGATCCAAATGTTTTATCATGTTGCTTACATTCATAAAGATCCTCTTGAATATTAGATATTTTTGCTTCTTTGAAGATAATATACCTTCCATGTCTTCTAGAACTTTGACAGTGTTCTTCAATATTCTGGTCTTCCCATTTGTACCCTATAGAAGTGAGGTTCCAGTAGGTTTCCAGCATCACATCTTTGTAGAGATTCTTCTGTGAAGGATCCAGCAAAGCCCATTCTTCCTGAGTGAAGTTCACGTGCACATCCTCATAGGTCACTGCATCCATGGCCAATTCCGAGCTCAGTCCCCTATCCTAGCAACTCCAGGTAGTGGGTCACAACGAAGCACAGGGAACACTATGTATGAAATTATAATAAAGAAATAATAAATAGAGGGCTGGAGAGACAGTTCAGTGATTAAGAGTACTTTTGCAGAGGACCAAAGTTCAGTTCCCAGCACCCACAGTTCTAGGAGGTCTGATGCTCTCTTCTCTGATGCACCAGGCACACACATGCTGTACATACATCCTTGTAGACAAAACACTCAAGACAATAAGATAAAGAAATCTAAATCTATATCTATATGTTTAATTTTTAAAAAGATAACAAAAATGTAAAAAAAAGAGGTGTGTGTGTGTGTGACAAGAATTAGACAATAGTAGGATGTAACTAGGAGAGGCCACAGCTGTAAGAAAACTCTTCTTCCGTTCCCATACTCACACCTGTGGTCAGTTGCCTAGAAGAGTGCTCATCTTCCCTTGGGATCAAGTTAGCAGAGAAAGCAGGCTTATATTTAGATATTGTCTCAGAAATTTTTAACTCTCTCAAAAAAGTGATTGGTCCTGGGTGAACTGTATTTCTTCAGTTCCACATGTTCACAGGGTCTTTCTGGCTTCTGTTTTGCAGGTTGAAGAGTTACAGAGACATAGCTCTGGCAATCCTATGCTTCTTCCTAACATGTCGGTCACAATGGAAACAAGCATGCTTATGAGCAACATCCAGCGAATCATTCAGGTGAGGGTGATGGAGCACAGCACAGCCTGGAGAACTTGTCCATGCTCCCTCCGCAGATGTGCTGCCCTTTAAAAATCTGTCCCTTGCCCCCAGAAGTAGCGTGTGTTGAATACTACAGTTGGACTTAATTCGGTCCTATGACTTGTACTATCGTATTAGTTATTTTCTTGTTGCTGTGACTGGATACTTGATAAGAAACAGCTTAAGGAAGCAGGGTTTCTAATGCCTCCTAGTTTGAGAGTATACAGCCTATCATGGCAGATAGGAGTGGTAGCAGAGGGTGAGGCAACTGGTCCCACTGAGCCGAGAGCCAGCAAGAAGTGGGACCTAACTAGGAACCCTTAAGTGCTATCCTCAGTGACCCACTTCCTCTAGCTGAACCCCACCTCCAGTCCACCCAGAACTGGAGATCAGATATCCAAATGTGAGCATGTGAGTGGCATTTCATATTCGGACCACAGCCGTCTATATTATACTGTATGTTACACTCTATTATACTAAGCTGTGTTAGCGCACGCCTTTAATCTAAGCTCTGGGGAGGCAGAGGCAGGTGGATCTCAGTGAATTTCAGGCCAGCCTGATCTACAAGAGTTAGTTCCTGGACAGGCTCCAAAGCTACACAAAGAACCCTGTCTCAAAAAACCTGGTCTACAAGAGCTAGTTCCAGGACAGGCTCCAAAGCCACAGAGAAACCCTGTCTCGAAAAAAAAAAAAAAAAAAAAAAAAAAAAGAAAAGAAACAAACATTGCTTTTTGTCCCAATTTTAAACTCTCACTTCATTTTCTGACCATTTCAATTTTTTTTTTTTTTTTTTTTGATGGTTGAAAAAGTCAGTAGACTCTTTATTGCTTCTGGGGTGTAGGGCTCAGGAGCTCTTGGTGGGACGGGTCCGTTTCCTCTTCACCACCACAGACTTCTGGCTTCGTAGGATGGCACTGGCCCTGCGGATGGCCGCCATGCGCAGATCGGGGCAGTACTTGTTCTTTCGGATCATGTGCCTGATGCTGCTCAGGGTGGCCCGTGCATCTTGTTGATGGTGGTCCTTACGTAAGAAGTAGCTGGTTTGCGCTGACCGGATCTGCGTTTCATGACCACCACGACCCCTTTGCCATCGGCCGCGGGCTCCACTCCCACTGTCTTGCGGTGAATCAGCCCGTTGTAGCGGAAGGAGTTGCGGGCTTTCAGATTATTGGGTTCGGTGCTGTACGTCTGCTTATTCCTCTTAATCAGGAAACTGGAGCAGTTCCGAACGACCATCCATTGCAGATGCGCAGACATGGCGGCACCTACTCTTCTATGGCGGATGGAGACGGAAAAGCCCATTTCAATTCTTAACCTATCTAGCCTAGTGATTAGAACCCATCCCGTATAATTCAGTTTGTTACTTTAACAGTTAAATTTGTGAGGAAGTAAGTTTTAGTGTTTCAAATGTATTCTGCTTTATGGTCTGGGGATAGTTTGTCATGCAGGAGGCATGGCAGCAGAACACGAGGTGGCTGTCAACACTGCACTGCAGCCAGGAAGCAGAGAGTGGGTAGGAAGTGGAACTTTCAGGACACTTACGTGCTTATTGTGTATTTGAGTTCAGGAAAATGAGAGACTGAAGCAGGAGCTCCTTGAGAAAAGCAGTCGGATAGAAGAGCAGAACGACAAGATCAGTGAACTCATTGAGCGGAATCAGAGGTACCGACGAGGCCAGGGTGGGTGTGTGAAGGGTTTCATGCCATTTGTCCACCGGAACACATGTTTGTTGAGAGCACTATATTAATCACGATTCTCTGTATTTGTTTTGTTTGGGTTTTTGAACCCGAGGACCTTGAACATGCTAAGTACACAATACCTTTGAGCTTCAGCCTGTTCACCTGCCCATGTCTTCAGCCATTTCTGTTTCTGCCCATTGTGTGAATTGCCTCTTTGCTACTTCAGTAGAAAACGCTGAGGTGGGTGTGGTTGGTATAAGACCCTCCTGTGTTTGGCCCTCAGCTCCACCCTTCATTTATTGTGTGGCTTTGGGTATTTTGTTTATGTCTGCAAGCCTAGCTTCCTCATTTATGAAAATGGTGTTACCTAGAAAAACATGTCCACTCTTCTCTTCTGTGTAGGCTGTTTTATCAACCAGAGCCTCACTGATTTCATAAAGCACAACCTTTCTGTGTTTTTAGTGGATCCTTCTCAGCTCTGTGAGGGGAAAAGGTAAACAAAACCAGTCTCAATGCATCATTCCACTTGAAAAACTCATTTATTCCCTGTATTTCTTATCTAGTGTTTTTTTGTCTCTCACAGAGCAGGCTTGGAAGAAGGCTTACAATCAATCTTATTCCCTTTCCTTTCCTCCCCATCTCCCATTAGTACACACCCTGTGGCTGTCTCCCTTCATTTTGCAGAGTGTTCATCTGTGGCCCAGGTTGCCACTTCCTTGGTTACTGCAGATAGCTTGGTTAATTCCTGCAGGTCTCAGAAAAGCAAACTGCTTTCAGTTTTTTTTTTTTCTTCTTCTTCTCATGGTTTATTTTTTTTATATTGAAAAGTTTCCATCTCCTTCCCTCCTCCTCCCCCCTCCCTCCCCTCCTCCTCCCCCTTCCCTCCCCTCCTTCTCCCCCTTCCCTCCCCTCCCCTCCACCCATACCTCCCCTCCCTCCCTCTCAAGGCCAAGGAGCCATCAGGGTTCCCCACTCTATGCTAAGACCAAGGTCCTCCCAACTCCCCCCAGGTCCAGGAAGGTGATCGACCAAGCTGAGAAGGCTCCCACAGAGCCCGTCCATGCAGAAGAATCAGAGCCCAGCGCCATTGTCCTTTGCTTCTCAGTCAGTCCCCGCTGTTGGCCACATTCAGAGAGACGGGTTTGGTCGCATGATCCATCAGTCCCATTCCAACTGGAGTTGGTGATCTCCCATTAGTTCTGTCCCACCGTCTCCATGAGTGAACGCACCCCTCTCGTTCCTGACTTTCTCCCTCATGTTCTTGCTCTTCTGCTCCTCATCAGGACCTTGGGAGCTCAGTCCGGTGCTCCAATGTGGGGCTCTGTCATTTTCTTCATCTATCGTCAGGTGGAGATTCTATGGTGATATGCAAGAAATTCATCAGTATGGCTATAGGAACTGGCCTTTTCAAGCTCCCTCTCCTCAGCTGCCCAAGGAACTAACTGGGGGCATCTCCCTGGAAACCTGGGAACCCCTCTAGGGTCAAGTCTCTTGACAACCCTCAGGTAGCTCCTTAAATTAAGATATATGCTTCCCTGCTCCCATATTCACCCTTCCTATATCCCAAGCACCCCATTCCTCCGAGCTCCCCCCGTTCTCCCCTTCACACTTTTCTCTCCCCATCTTCCCTTGGCCCAGTCATGCCCAACCCTCAAGTTCCCAATTTTGCCTGGCGATCGTGTCTACTTCCAATATCCAGGAGGATTACTATATCTTTTTTTGGGAGTTCACCTTCTTATTATCTTCTCAAGGATCCCAAATTTATAGGCTCGATGTCCTTTAATTATGGCTAGAAACCGATTATGAGTGAGTACATCCCATGTTCATCTTTTTGGGTCTGGGTTACCTCACTCAGAATAGTGGTTTCTATTTCCATCCATTTGCCTGCAAAATTCAAGATGTCATTGTTTTTTACCGCTGAGTAGTATTCTAGCATGTATATATTCCACAGTTTCTTCATCCATTCTTCCACTGAAGGGCATCTAGGTTGTTTACAGGATCTGGCTATTACAAATAATGCTGCTATGAACATAGATGAGCATATGCTTTTGTTGTATGATTGGGCATCTCTTGGGTAGATTCCCAATAGTGGAATTGCTGGGTCCTGGGGTAGGTTGATCCCGAATTTCCTGAGAAACCGCCACACTGCTTTCCAAAGTGGTTGCACAAGTTTGCATTCCCACCAGCAATGGATGAGTGTACTCCTTACCCCACAACCTCTCCAGCAAAGGTTATTATTGGTGTTTTGGATTTTAGCCAATCTGACAGGTGTAAGATGATATCTCAAAGTTGTTTTGATTTGCATTTCCCTGATAGCTAGGGAGGTTGAGCATGACCTTAAGTGTCTTTTGGCCATTCGAACTTCTTCTGTTGAGAATTCTCTGTTCAGTTCAGCGCCCCATTTTTTAATTGGGTTAATTGGCATTTTACCGTCTAGTCTCTTGAGTTCCTTATATATTTTAGAGATCAGACCTTTGTCAGTTGCAGGGTTGGTGAAGATCTTTTCCCAGTCAGTAGGCTGCCTTTGTGTCTTAGTGACAATGTCCTTTGCTTTACAGTAGCTGCTCAACTTGAGGAGGTCCCATTTATTCAATGTTGCCCTTAAAGTCTGTGCAGCTGGGGTTATGCATAAGAAACGGTTCCCTGTGCCCATTTGTTGTAGAGTACTTCCCACTTTCTCCTCTATCAAGCTCAATGTGTTCAAATTAATATTGAGGTCTTTAATCCATTTGGACTTGAGTTTTGTGCATGGTGATAGATATGGATCTACTTTCATTCTTCTACAGGTTGACATCCAGTTATGCCAGCACCATTTGTTGAAGATGCCCTCTTTCTTCCATTGTGTACTTTTGGCTCCTTTATCAAAAATCAGGTGTTCGTAGGTTTGTGGTTTAAGATCCGGGTCTTCTATACGATTCCATTGGTCAACTTCTCTGTTTTTATGCCAATACCAAGCTGTTTTCAATACTGTAGCTTTGTAATAGAGTTTGAAGTCAGGGATGGTAATGCCTCCAGAAGAACCTTTATTGTATAAGATTTTTTTGGCTATCCTGGGTTTCTTGTTTTTCCATATAAAGTTGATTATTGTCCTCTCAATATCTGTGAAGAATTTTGATGGGACCTTGATGGGGATTGCATTAAATCTATAGATTGCTTTTGGTAGAATTGCCATTTTTACTATGTTGATCCTCCCAATCCACGAGCAGGGGAGATCCTTCCATTTTCTGGTATCCTCTTCAATTTCTTTCTTCAAAGACTTAAAGTTCTTGTCAAATAAATCCTTCACTTCCTTGGTTAGAGATACTCCCAGATATCTTATGCTATTTGTGGCTATTGTGAAAGGTGATACTTCTCTGATTTCCCTCTCTGCTTCCTTATCCTTTGTGTATAGGAGGGCGACTGATTTTTTGGAGTTGATCTTGTAACCTGCCACGTTACTGAAGGAGTTTATCAGCTGTAGGAGTTCTTTGGTGGAGTTTTTGGGGTCACTTATGTATACAATCATATCATCTGCAAATAATGAAAGTTTAACTTCTTCCTTTCCAAATTGAATCCCCTTGATTCCCTTATGTTGTCTTATTGCTATTGCTAGAACTTCAAGCACTATATCGAAGAGATAAGGAGAGAGTGGACAGCCTTGTCGTGTTCCTGAATTTAGTGGGATAGCCTTGAGTTTCTCTCCGTTTAATTTGATGTTAGCTGTCGGCTTGCTGTAAATAGCTTTTATTATATTTAGGAATGACCCTTGTATCCCTAATCTCTCCAAGACCTTTATCATAAAAGGGTGCTGAATTTTGTCAAATGCTTTTTCAGCATCTAATGAGATGACCATATGGTTTTTTTCCTTCAGTTTATTTATATGATGGATTACATTGATAGATTTTCGTATGTTGAACCAGCCCTGCATCTCTGGGATGAAGCCTACTTGATCGTAATGGATAATTTTTCTAATGTGTTCTTGGATTCGGTTTGCCAGTATTTTATTGAGAATTTTTGCGTCAATGTTCATGAGTGAGATTGGCCTGTAATTCTCTTTCTTGGTTGAGTCTTTGTGTGGTTTAGGTATCAGGGTAACTGTAGCTTCATAGAAGGAATTTGGCAGTGACTCTTCTGTTTCTATATTATGAAATACCTTAAGGAGTATAGGTATTAGGTCTTCTTGGAAGTTCTGGTAGAACTCCGCATTGAAATCATCTGGTCCTGGGCTCTTTTTGGTAGGGAGGTTTCTGATAACAGTTTCTAATTCTTCGCGACTAACAGGATGATTTAGAGCATTTACCTGGTCCTGGTTTAACTTTGGTATATGGTATTTATCTAAAAAACTGTCCATTTCTTTTACATTTTCCAATTTTGTGGCATACAGGCTTTTGTAGTAAGATCTAATGATTTTCTGAATTTCCTCTGTGTCTGTGGTTATGTCCCCCTTTTCATTTCTGATCTTATTAATTTGCGTGTTCTCCCTCTGCCGTTTGATTAGTTTGGCTAAGGGTTTGTCAATCTTGTTGATTTTCTCCAAGAACCAGCTTCTTGTTTCATTGATTCTTTGGATTGTTTTCTGTGTTTCTATTTTGTTGATTTCTGCCCTCAATTTGATTATTTCCAGTCTTCTACTTCTCCTAGGTGAGTCTGCTTCTTTTTTTTCCAGAGCTTTCAGGTGTGCTGTTAAGTCACCAATGAGCGCTTTCTCCGTTTTCTTTAAGTGGGCACTTAGTGCTATGAACTTTCCTCTTAGCACTGCTTTCATTGTGTCCCATAGGTTTGAGTATGTTGTGTCTTTGTTTTCATTAAATTCAAGAAAGACTTTAATTTCTTTCTTTATTTTTTCCTTGACCCAGGTGTGGGTCAGTAGTTGACTGTTCAGTTTCCATGAGTTTGTGGGCTTTCTGGGGGTAGCATTGTTGTTGAATTCTAATTTTAATCCATGGTGATCCGATAAGACACAGATGGTTACTAATATTTTTTTGTAACTGTGGAAGCTTGCTTTGTTACCAAGTATATGGTCAGTTTTCGAAAAGGTTCCATGAGCCGCAGAGAAGAAGGTATATTCTTTCCTATTTGGGTGGAATGTTCTATAGATGTCTGTTAAGTCCATTTGGTTCATTACCTCCATTAAGTCTTTCAATTCTCTGTTAGGTTTCTGTCTGATTGACCTGTCCATTGGTGAGAGAGGAGTGTTGAAGTCTCCAACTATTAGTGTGTGTGGTTTGATGGCTGCCTTGAGTTCTAGAAGTGTTTCTTTTACATAAGTGGGAGCTTTTATATTAGGGGCATAGATATTCAGGATTGAGACTTCATTCTGATGGATTTTTCCTGTTATGAGTATAAAGTGTCCCTTTCCATCTCTTCTGATTGATTTTAGTTTGAAGTCAACTTTGTTGGAAATTAGTATGGCCACACCCGCTTGTTTCTTAGGGCCATTTGCTTGATAGACCTTTTCCCAACCTTTTACTCTGAGTAGTCTGTCTTTGTGGTTGAGGTGTGTTTCTTGTAAACAGCAAAATGTTGGATTCTGTTTTCGTATCCAGTCTCTTAGCCTGTGCCTTTTTATAGGTGAATTGAGTCCATTGATATTAAGTGATATTAATGACCAGTGGTTGTTAACTCCGGTTATTTTTTTTGTAGTACAGTTTGTGTGTTTCCCTTCTTCTAGTTGTGCTGGTGAAGGGTCGCTAGATGCCTGAGTTATTGTGGGCGTTGTTGGACTCCTTGGTTTGTGATTTTCCTTCTATTACTTTCTGCAAGGCTGGATTTGTGGCTGCGTATTGTTTAAATCTGTTTTTGTCCTGGAATATCTTGTTTTCTCCATCAATGGTGAATGCAAGCTTTGCTGGGTATAGTAGTCTAGGCTTGCATCCATGTTCCCTTAGTGTCTGTAGCACATCTATCCAAGGTCTTCTGGCTTTCATGGTTTCCATTGAGAAATCAGGTGTAATTCTGATAGGTTTCCCTTTATATGTTACTTGACCTTTTTCCTTTGCAGCTCTTAATATCTGTTCTTTATTCTGTATGTTTTGTGTTTTGATTATTATATGGCGTGGGGATGCTTTCTTTTGATCCAG